>NC_090338.1:49890693-50193724 GCF_035084215.1 Heptranchias perlo
ATAAAAAAGGGAATAAGAGGGGCAAAGGAGAGAGTATGAGAATAAATTAGCAGCTAACATAAAAGGGAATCCAAAAGTCTTTTATAAACATATAAATAGTAAAAGGGTAGTCAAAGGAAGGGTGGGGCAGATTAGGGACAAAAAGGAGATGTTCTTTTGGAGGCCGAGGATATGGCTTAGGTAAAAAATGAATAGTTCACATCGGTCTTCACGAGAGAAGAGGATGCTGCCAATGTAGCAGTAAAGGAGGAGGTGGAAGTGAAATTGGATAGGATAAAAATAGATAAAGAGAAGGTACTTACAAGATTGGCAGTATTCAAAATAGTAAAGTCACCTGGTCCAGATGGGATCCTAGGTTACTGAAGGAGGTAAAGGTGGAAATTGCAGAGGCTCTGGCCACAACCTTCCAATCCTCCTTAGATATGGGGGCGGTGCCAGAGGGCTGGAGGATTGCAAATATTACACACCTGTTCAAAAAAGGGGAGAGGGATAAACCTGGTAATTACAAGCCAGTCAGTTTAATCTCGGTGGTGTAGAAACTTTTAGAGACAATAATCCTGGACAAAATGAATTGGCACTTGGAAAAGTATAGGCTAATAAATGCAAGTCAGCTTGGACTTGTTAAAGGAAAATCATGTTTGACTAACTTGATTGAGTTCTTTGATAAAGTAACGGAGAGGGTTGATGAGGGTAGTGCAGTTGATGTGTATATGGACTTTTATAAGGCATTTGACAAAGTACCACATAATAGACTTGTTAGCAAAATTAAAGCCCATGCGATTAAAGGGACAGTGGCAGCGTAGATACAAATTTGGCTAAGGGACAGAAAGCAGAGAGTAGTGGTGAACAGTTGCTTTTCAGACTGGAAGGAAATATACAGTGGTGTTCTCCGGGGGTCAATGTTAGGACCACTGCTCTTTTTGATATATATTAATGACCTGGACTTGGGTATAGAGGGTATAATTTTTAAGTTTGCAGATCAAATGAAATTCGGAAATGTAGTAAACAATGTGGGGGATAGTAACAGACTTCAGGAGGGCATAGACAGACTGGTGAAATGGGTAGACACATGGCAGATGAAATTTAATGCAGAGAAGTGTGAAGTGATATATTTTGGTCAGAAGAATGAGGAAAGGCAATATAAACTAAATGGTACAATTTTGAAGGGAGTACACAAACAGAGAGATCTAGAGGTGTATGTACACAAATCTTTGAAGATGGCAGAACAAGTTGAGAAGGCTGTTAAAAAAGCACATGAGATCCTTGGCTTTATTCATAGAGGCATAGAGTACAAAAGCAAGAAAGTTATGCTAAACCTTTATAAAACACTGATTAGGCCTCAGCTGGAGTATCGTGTTCAATTCTGGGCAGCACACTTTAGGAAGGATGGCAAGGCCTTTAAGAGGATGCAGAAGAGATTTACTAGAATGGTACCAGGGATGAGAGACTTCAGTTATGTGGAGAGATTGGAGAAGCTGGGATTATTCTCCTTAGAACAGAGAAGGTTAAGTGGAGATTTGATAGAGGTGTTCAAAATCATGAACGGTTTTGATATAGTAAATAAGGAGAAACTGTTTCCAGTGGCAGAAAGCTCGGTAACCAGAGGACACAGATTTAAGGTGATTAGCAAAAGAACCAGAGGCGGCAAGAGGAAACATTTTTTTACGCAGCGAGTTGTAATGATCTGGAATGGACTGCCTGAAAGGATGGTGGAAGCAGATTCAATAGTAATTTTCAAAAGGGAATTGGATAAATACTTGAAGGGAAAAAAATTACAGGGCTGTGGGGAAAGAGTAGGGAAATGGGACTAATTGGATAGCTCTGTCAAAGAGCCGGCACAGGCCCGTTGGGCCAAGTGGCCTCCTCCTGTGCTGTAAAATACTATGATACTACGATAAGCAATCTTTTCACCAGACTATTTTTTTAAATGACTATGTAGAAGACTTCTTGTGCGTCCTTGCATTGATTCTTCGCTGGCTTAATACATATTGATCTTCACTAAACTTTCTATGTAATTTTCTGTCATCAAGTCCAATTACCAGCTGAAAATAGTATGCATTATGCTATCAACTTAGTTCTTGAGTTCATAATGCTGACATTTCATCCATAAAGATCAAATCCTCAGTCTCATTTTTACCAAACTGGATAGGCAACTTCTTACCAGCCAAAAGCTTCTTTTCTGATATGACAATCAATGTATCATAGTAGGTAGAGCACAAGAGGAGGCAATCAGCCCATCGTGCCTGTGCCGGCTCTTTGACAGAGCTATCCAATTAGTCCCGTTCCACTGCTCTTTCCCCATAGCCCTGTAATTTTTTTCCCTTCAAGTATTTATCCAATTCCCTTTTGAAAGTTACTATTGAATCTGCTTCCACCACTCTTTCAGACAGTGTATTCCAGGCCATTACAACTCACTGTGTAAAAAAAATGTTACTTCATGTCGCCTCTGGCTCTTTTGCCAATCACCTTAAATCTGTCTTCTCTGGTTACCGACTTGTCTGCCACTGGAAATAGTTTCTCCTTATTTACTCTATCAAAACTGTTCATGCTTTTGAACACCTCTCTTAAATCTCCCTTTAACCTTCTCTGTTCTAAGGAGAACAACCCCAGCTTCTCCAATCTCTTCACATAACTGAAGTACCTCATTCCCAGTACCAATATAGTAAATCTCTTCTGCACCCTCCCTAAGGCCTTGACATCCTTCCTAAAGTGTGGTGCCCAAAATTGAACACAATACTCCAGCTGAGGCCTAACCAGTGATTTACAAAGGTTTAGCATAACCTCCTAGATTTTGTACTCCATGCCTCTATTAATAAAGTCCAGGATCCCATATGCTTTTTTTAACAACCTTCTCAACTTGTCCTGCCACCTTCAAAGATTTGTGTATACACCCCCAGGTCTCTCTGTTCCTGCATCCCCTTTAAAATTGTACCGTTTAGTTTATATTGCCTCTCCTCATTCTTCCTACCAAAATGCATCACTTCATACTTCTCTGCGTTAAATTTCATCTGCACTGTGTCTGCCCATATCACCAGTCTGAATATATCCTCCTGAAGTCTATTACTATCTTCTACATTGTTTACTACATTTCTGAGTTTAGTGTCATCTGCAAACTTTGAAATTATACCCTCTATACCCAAGTCCAGGTCATTAATATATATCAAAAAAAGCAGTGGTCCTAATACTGACCCCGGGAGAATACCACTGTACACTTCCCTCCAGTCTGAAAAACAACCATTCACCATTACTCTCTGCTTTCTGTCCCCTAGCGAATTCTGTATTCACATTGCCAGTGTCCCTTTAATTCCATGGGGTTTAATTTTGCTAACAAGTCTATTAATGCCTTTTAAAAGTCCATATACACAACATCAACCACATTACCCTCATCAACCCTCTCCATTACTTCATCAAAAAACTCAATCAAGTTAATCAAACATGATTTTCCTTTAACAAATCCATGCTGACTTTCATTTATTAGCCCATACTTTTCCAAGTGCCAATTAATTTTGTCCCAGATTATTGCCGTTAAAAGTTTCCCCACCACTGACGTTAGGCTGACTGGCCTGTAATTGCCAGGTTTATCCCTCTCCCCTTTTTTGAACAGGGTTGCAACATTTGCAATCCTTCAATCCTCCGACACCATCCCCATATCTAAGGAGGATTGGAAGATTGTGGCCAGAGCCTCCGCAATTTGCACCCTTACTTCCCTCAATAACCTAGGATGCATCCAATCTGGACCGGGTGACTTTTCTACTTTGAGTAGTGCCAATCTTTTAAGTATCTCCTCTTTATCTATTTTTATCCTATCCATTGCACTTAGAAAGTTTAATGAAGCTTAGAAGGTGCTATATTATTTCTCAAAGGGCCCATGTCTCTGATGCCTTACTTGACAACCTGATCTGAACAGAAGGAGCTCTCCAGTGGCAATATTTACAGTGAGACAGGGAGCTACACTGTTGCAAGGGGAGAGGGTGTTGATGTGCAGAATTCACATCTTTACTGAAAGAATTTAGAAAGAAGTTTGTAAGAAATTAGCTCAGAAGCAGCGAAGTAAGAGCTTTTGATTCCTGGAAAATAAAATTACATAGAGAGGGGCAGATTTTCCATGTTAGCACTGAGCATAAAGCATCACCAGGGCAGAGTGCATAGAAGAAAATCAGATAGGGAGGTTCATATGTCTGTAACATATCCCACCTGACTTTCCAAACATTTAAATTATTAGGTGGAAGTTTGGGCAGGTGTGTGATCCTTCCCATGTAATTTTTCTCTGAGTTCTGCCAAAATTATCTCAAAAAGTAGAACTTACGGATTATCTCATTTTTACGTTTGCTACAAAAAAGAAACAAATTACAAGTTACTTTCCCTTTAGATAGATAGAGAGACAGACACATTCTGGATATGGATAAAGTTACTTGATTTACGATTTAACATATGCAAATTATGAAATTATCCTCGATGCTTTAAAAAGTTAGTAGGTATCTGAGAGTAATTTTCTAAAAGTTAAGCTAACAAGTTTTGTTAATAAAAGTGTATTTTTTTAGGCAGGAGGCAAGCATTACCACCCAACTTGTGCGAGATGTGTCAGATGTCACCAGATGTTCACAGAGGGAGAAGAAATGTACCTAACAGGTATGTCAGGCTTGAAATAATACCTTACAGAAAATGTCCACTACAATATCATAGAAACTATACATACAGTATTAATATAAAGAAACAGCTTTGTGAAACTTGTCATCAAGATAATACAGGATGTAACCATTGCAAATGATTTCCTGATTGTCAGTGTCAATATGTTGGAATACATAACGTTCTGCTCCCAATCACTTTATATGATTTATCTTTTATATCAATCTTTAATTAAAGTCATGAAGTTCAAAAAGAACTTTTAAAATGAAAATAATGCTAAACTGAATATTTTTAAAATAAAGTAATTAAATGTGTTGTTCGTACAAGGGAATTGGACCAGATTTTTTTTTAACTTTAAAATTTCAGCATGTTAGGGTATTGGTCTGAATATACATATGAAAAAAACAGCTTGGGCAACCAAAGCTGAAACAGTTTCTCCAGTCTTTCCACTAATGCTAAGGGGGTGACGCAAAACAGGCAATGGTGAATCGGCAGCCTGTTTTACACCCCACTCGATTTTCTATTCTATTGAATTACTCCCAGGGAATCTGACTCCGGAGCTGGCATTTGGGTCCTATCTGTTTTAAGTATCCTTGCAGAACAGGCTCGATGGGCTGAATGGCCTATTCCTGTCCCTATGTTCCTATTTGGCAGATTGATGATAGAAAGAAACATCTATTTACCACAGGAAAAAGAATCCCCCCTCCCTGGCCATATAACTGCTCTATACCACCTGGGATAAACAGAGAAGCCTCACTGTTAAACCAGCACCTGCCTCCTATTCAGAGACCAGGGGGTATAGATTTAAAATAATTGGTAGAAGGATTAGAGGGGAGCTGAGGAGAAATTTTTTCACCCAGAGGGTGGAACTCACTGCCTGAAAGGGTGGTAGAGGCAGAAACTCTCAACTCATTTAAAAAGTACTTGGATGAGCACTTGAAGTGCCATAATCTGCAGTGCTACAGACCAAGTGCTGGAAAGTGGGATTAAGCTGAATAGCTCTTTCTCGGCTGGCACGGACACGATGGGCTGAATGGCCTCCTTCTGTGCTATAACTTTCTATGAGTCTATGATTCCCACACCGTCATTCATCATAAACACACTTGTTTTCCCTGTTCCTCAACTTACCGCTTAGCACAATGATGCCACACTCCAACACAGACTGCAGGATCACCCAGGCTGCTGCTTGGGGTTCTGCAAGCATTGGGCAGCGTATAAAGCGGGCAATCGACCCAGCCATGGCAAGTCAGCATGAAGATAGTCACAGGTTTTGTCCCATTTTACTAAAGAAGACCACAGCAATGAAAAATCACAACTTTTGGTGGCTATAATTAATTTCAGCACTCATGGGCCTTAAAGGTGTCCTTCATGTTAAAGGGACCTGCACAGTGAAAGCCCTATAAAAGAAAGAACATTAAATGTTAAAAGTGGCAGCTGCCGGTGAGCATTGATGAGTGCTGAAATTAATTATAGCCACCAAAAGTTGTGATTTTTCATCGCTGTGGTCTTCTTTAGTAAAATGGGACAAAACCTGTGACTATCTTCATGCTGGCTTGCCATGACTGGGCCGATTGCCCGCTTAATACGTCGCCCGATGTTCACAGAACCCCAAGCAGCAGCCTGGGTGATCCTGCAGATTGATTTTTATACACTTGTTTCTGGACCTCATTAACATTTTTTCAGTGAGTCATGAGTGGCAAATGGCTTCCCCACTACAACTCGCCAGTGTGGCGAGGAGGAAAATCAGCCAGCTACTCCCCATAGCTGGCCAACGGTTCAGGCCTGATGGGGGGGGGGGGCGGGGGAGAGTGAGAATGGGTCGGCAGCAGGAAAATTGTGGGGCCTGGAGGAACCTCTCAACACTTGGAGAAAGTAGGACTTCCATAGGCTGCGCATGCTTCGCCCTTTTCTCCTTGAACATTGCAATCGGGGTCCTACAACAAGCTTAGGAATGCTGGACGCCCATTTAAAGGCTTACCTGAAAGTTGATTCCAGTAGGCAGATATAGTACACAGGGTTCCCAACAGACTTTCAAACGCCAGTTATTTTCAGGCAAGAAAAGGGCGCCCGACAGTTAAAAGTCTCCCACACGACATTGTTCATGGATAAGAATTATATTACAAGTCAGAACAAAAATATTAGCTGGATATGAGATAAGGGTAAAAACAATTTCAAAACAAAATAATGTTTGGCTGTATTTTTACCGATATGTCAGCTCATTCTGCCTCCCTTCATCCAATTTACTGCATCCACAGAGTTTTTATTTTTTTTAGATTTTCATGAAGCTCTCTCCGTGAGTGCAGGCAGCCTTGATTAATGCTGAGGAGCTCCTTAGATAGACACACTGCAGTAATTCATGGGATCATAAGACAGACATGTTTTTCCTGCCAATTTGATTTCATCCTCTCACTCTCTGTCCTCTCCTTCATACAGCTTCAGGAAGATAATTTGCTTGAAGCCGCAACCAGTTTTGCAATACATGTTATTACTTTCAAGATCTTAGTCCCAGTTTTCCTCTTAAATGGTTCCAGTAAGTTCTGAAAAGCTGTCACATGTGAAGTTCTTTTCATTCACCTTGCTGTCCACAGACTGTGTTGCAAATATGATTTATCAAGATGAAAGAATTTCTGCACATTATTACATCAACAAAAACTTGCATTTATATAGCGCCTTTAACATAGTAAACATAGCCCAAGGCGCTTCACAGGAACGTTATCAGACAAAGTTTGACATCGAGTCACAGGAAGAGATATTAGGACAGGTGATCAAAAGCTTGGTCAAAGAGGTAGGTTTTAAGGAATGTTTTAAAGGAGGAGAGAGAGGTACAGAGGCGGAGAGATTTAGGGAGGGAATTCCAGTGCTTAGGGCCTAGGTAGCTGAAGGCATGGCCGCCAATGGTGGAGTGATTAAAATTGGAGATGCACAAGAGGTGAGAATTGAAGGAGCGCAGAGATCTCGGGGAGTTATAGGACTGCAGGAGGTTACGGGGATAGGGAGCAGCAAGGCTATGGAAGGATTTGAACATAAGGATGAGAATTTTAAAATCGAGGCATTGGCCAGACCGGGAGCCAATATAGGTCAGCAAGCACAGTGGTGCTGGGTAAATGGAACTTGGTGCCAGTTAGGATACGGGCAGCAGATGAGATGAGTACTATATGAGTACCAGTTAAAAAAGAAAGAATTTGCATTCATATAGTACCTTTCATGAACTCAGGACATCCCAAAACATGTTGCAGCCAATTAATTAATTTTGAAGCGTAGTCATTGTTGTTTTGTGGGAAAACCTGGCAGCCAACTTGCAAATAACAAGGTTCCACAAACAACATTGAGATGAATGTCCAGATAATCTGTTTTGCTGATGTCGGTTGAGGGATAAATGTTGACCAGGAGACATCGGGAGAACTCCCCGGTTCTTCTTTTGAATAGTGCCACAGAATCTTTTATATCCCTCTGAATAGGGAGACAGGAACTCAGTTGAACATCTCATCTGAAAGATGGCACTTCTGACAAAGTAGCAGCCCCTCATTTCTACACTGAAGTGTTAGCCTGGTTTATATATTCAAGTCTGGAGTGGAGCTCGAACCCATGATTTTTGACTCAGAAGCAGACACAGCGAAGCTGACACTGTCAGTATGGCCCATCAGGCTATGCCATGCAATATTGTGAGTTCAACGTTATGTTGCTTTAAGCAGAATAATGCTGGGTCAGTGATCAGCTAGGTTATCCAAATCAGTATTGTGATGATTCTGTCCGATTTGTTAAAGGACCCCAGGTCACGATTCTCTGATGTGCAATAACATTTAGTCTGATATTCTCAGCAGCAGTATTCAATTACCACTCATAAGTCAGTCCAAGTGTAAGAGGAAAACAATATTTTTGAAATTTGGTGTTAACTGGGCAGATTTACTGCCTACCCAAGGAAATTGCTCTTCAGGGTCCTTATTAGATTACTTCTTGTGACTGGAAATCTAGGAGCCAATTGACAAATGCAGTCTCATCACATTTTCATTAGGGTTGGTTGCAATTCTTTTAAAAAGTCATTGGGCAATACCAGATAAGAAAAGATATAGGTGATTAAATGCTGTGTAAAACATTATGGGGTAGATATTTATCTTCCCGTCTGGGTGGTAATCAGGGTGGGGGGGATGGGGGGGGAGTAGATCGCCTGACCATTATAGAACCCGCCTGATTCTCATTCCATTGAATCAGATTAACACTCAGGCGCATGAGGGAAAAATCTCCCCCTTTTGGGTCTAGTTCTGCTGAGGCCATGGAAGTGTCATGTGTAAAGTCAGAGTTGAATAATGTTAATTGCAATGTTAGATTGATTTCTCAGAATTTTCTCTCTATAACCTTAGTTGGTTAGGGAGAAGTTTCACAGAAATTGGCCAACTGTAAGTTTGCCTGTGGCTATTCATCCTCCTCAAGGGATTGCATGATTCGAGGAGTGTCCTTGACAGCGCAGATTGTACATGTTCTGTTAGAAATAGCAGTTTATGGACAAATAGTGTTTTCTCATTCTGTTTTTTAATCTTATATATTAAATATGGCTCCTCGCTGGAATATTCTGATATCTATGAGCTGAAGTGGTACAAATTATTCATGGCCTCATAAGTACCTGAGCTACCGTGTAAAATTATTTTGCTTTTATATTGTTCTGAAAGTAGGCCATATAGAAAGGGTCTAGTCCCTATTTTGTAAATTAAATTTGCTTAGATTTCACAATGTGTTCAGCTACATAATAGAATTCATTAGCTCATCTCTCAGAGGCTAGTTCAGAAACAGATACAAATGGTTGTAAAGGAGTTCCATTTCTTATATAAAGCTACTTCCTCTTGCCTTTTTACTTAAAGGCGTGTTTGTTCCTCCCTTAATCTTCACGTAAGTCATTTGTTTTCTCTTTTAAAATATTTGCTGACTGTAGGCTCCATTTGTTCTTCTTTACTGAGCTAGCATTTGTGCCAGCCTCTAACTGATTACAGTACAGTAGTTTACTGTCATTGCAAAAAAAATAGCTGAATGCTAATCGCAGGTGGTGCACTCATTAGTGATTTGTCATAATCAAATCCCAACAACAAACTCTGTTTTCAATGTTCCATTTTTATTTATTCCTTACTGTTTCTATTTAACATAAAAACTCGACTATGAATTGCACCGATGTATAAGTAACACCCTCATTTTACATTTGCCTTCCATTGATGTCTTTAGAAGTCAATTTGTTTTCTAAGTCAAACCTTTACATTTATATACATAAAAATGTGTGGATCTGCAACTTCTATACCCGGAAGCAAAAAGTGCAGCCTCCATACAGAGCCACCTCCCAGGGTTGTTCAAACACTCTTCACACCTACTATAAAATGAGGTAGTCTCATTTACACAATTTACTAGTGCAGTAGGTGCACTAGGAGCACATTATCTGGCATCAGCAGCCAGTGAAGAGCTGCAATTTGTCTGTTGTGTGACAGACTGTTCCTGGTGCCAGGGAGACAGAGGCACGGGGGGCAAGGGGCCGAAGGTGCCCAAGGTTTTTCTTTAAATTTAAGGAGGCCTCCTATTCAGCATGCATTCTAAACAGGCACCATGTGGATGGAATGGTGCTCAGCCATTCCAGCCACATTATGGAGTAGGCACCTAATTTAAATGAAAATCAAGGGCCTAATAAGCCTAGCACACACGTTGTGCTCTACTCCCAGCCCCCTTTGCACTCACTGACCACATTGGACTATGCTAAGTGCCTCTGGCATATTTAAGGCCTCAGGTCTCTGTGCCCTATTTTCCAGGGAGTGGGCACCCAATGCACTACAACATAGTGGGCAGACTCCATCACATTATCAGCCTACAGATTTTGTGTTAGTCATTTTTAAATGAGCAAGTTGATTTGCAATTGTTTATTTTCTATATCCCTGACCCCTTTCCCAAAGCACATACATGAGCATTCAGGATTCCTTTCCCTTCCTGAGACTATGGGGTCACTTCACTTTTTCATAATGATGTGACTGAAATTGAGAGCAAGTATTAAGCATCATAAACACAAGACCTGATCCTAACACTCAGAGGCACACCTAATTAATAAGCCAAATTGCTATACCAATATGATGCCTTGCATTTATTTCTGTTTTAACTGTTCCATCAGAAGCAGAACACTCAGCATACAAGATCAGTGACTTGCAGTATGGAGAACGACAGCAAAGCACCCATATCCTTGCATTACTGCCTCAGAAATTTGCTTTATGCATTTATTTCTCTCCTCCCACCCCAACAACTTCCCCAAGGAGCCATTCTTGATGTGAGCTCAGAGCGAGTGTTGGCAGGTTCTTTAATTAGAATACAGTGATGTAAAAAGGGGTTTGGAACACAACAGTCTGGCTGAAGTTGTTCAGCATTTGACATCAATACAAAAAGTCCACAAGTTCAAAATTTCCTGTCCCTCACATATTATTGGCTCATGTGACTTAACTTTGTCTGTTCTGACCCTGACCAAGTGAAGTATTCCATCTGGGGAAGAACAAAAAGCTGGCAGCTGGCATTGTTCATCTACATCCCCAAACTGCATCTTCTGCTGGCTCAGAACCTTGACTGAGTTTGTGGAAAGCTTGCAAGCTGGATCATATCACCTTTTGGCCTGGCCTGGCTCAAACCAAGATATTGTAACATTAATAGGTTTTTATCTGTGAGACCACACACAAACTGAAAGCTGAACTCCTCCCAGGCCAATGTCACTGCAGACTGGGCAACAATGAATATGGGTTGGAGATAACATCGTGGGGCAGAAATTGCCAGGAGCGGCGAAGTAACGGTTACCGCCACTCCATTGTTTTAAATTAACAACCGTACTTACTGCGGTCTTTACTTCGGGCATTTCCTCGAATAGGAAGCAGAGAAGCGCCCAGCATCAGTTCAAGCGTGCTAGGATCCATGGGAGAGGTGAGACGATCACACTCTCCCCTTGGCCAATCAGATTGCAACATTTTTGACACACTGTGAAACTGTTTCTACAGACTTCGAATGAGAAAACCAGGAAATTAAAGGTATAATATTAAAATCATTGTAAAAACAATTATAGACAGTGAAAAAAGAGAGTAAGAAATAACTGAATTAAATAAAAGAGACAGAAGGGAAAAGTAAAAAAAAAATATTTTAATTTTTAAAAAGAAATTTTTAGAACCAAAAACTTTTAAAATAAGGAGTAATGAGACTCCACATTTTTAAAAGTTCATTTTTAGATGTTTGACAGTCATTAAGACTAACCACGCTGTTAAAACTTAGTTTAGACCTGGTATTTCTAAACGTCCCTGTTTTGTGGCGATATTAGTTACTTTCCAGCTGGGCAGATGAGCAAGTTGGCGTTTTTTCAATGATTTCACTGATTGCAGCCGGCGATATACCTTTAATCCGAAGCTGTCATATCTCCGGCGAACTTGTAGGAGCACTTTCTGGATTTCCAGGTTTCACCACGCATGTGCGAACGCCAGAACTTGATCCTCCATTTCACCACTAACGGTGAGCGCTGTTGAGCTCACCATTCCTTTCCAAGCAATTTCTGCCCCCATATCAATTTTCTATTCATCCCTGTGAAGAAATGCGTGGTTTACACTTGGGCCCTCCGAATAGTGATATGGCTGAGGTCAGTAACTCAATGTATTGGAGATCTCAAATCACACTCTGGCACAGTGTATACTGGTGCTGCAACACATTATGTCATGATGTCGCCAAAAGTATCCACTTTTTTTTTAAAATGAGTCCTGTAATAAGATAACTAACCCTCAATATCAAGGGTTTACTGTTACACTGAAGAAAGCAAATCAATTTCACTTTAATTATTACAGTATCTGGTTAATTAGTAAGGAAGAAATAAATAATGGGTACATCACTGTAATTAATATCTTTGAGGAACTGCCTATTTGATTGATGGCTAGTAATGTATGGGGAGTAGAACAGCATCATCTTTTACTCTACAATTTGCCATATGTTTGCAGGAATTGAATTTACTCACTGACGTGATTCCTATGTGAAATCACAGGAGTATTTTTCATAAATGCCATTTCATAATACAGCACAGAACATAAGAACATAAGAAATACGAGCAGGAGTAGGCCATTCGGCCCCTTGAGCTTGCTCCGCCATTCAATCAGATCATGGCTGATCTTCGACCTCAACTCCACTTTCCCGCTCGATCCCCATATCCCTTGATTCCCCTTGAGTCCAAAAATCTCTCTATCTCAGCCTTGAATATATTCAATGACTCAGCATCCACAGCCCTCTGGGGTACAGAATTCCAAAGATTCACAACCCTCTGCGTGAAGAAATTCCTCCTCATCTCAGTCTTAAATGGTCACCCCCTTATCCTGCGACTATGCTCCCTAGTTCTAGACTCCCTAGCCAGGGGAAACAATCTCCCAGCATCTACCCTGTCAAGCCCCCTCATAATCTTATGTGTTTCCAAGAGATCACCTGTCATTGTTGTAAACTCCAGAGAGTATAGGCCCATTCTACTCAACCTCTCTTCAAGGGACAACCCTCTCATCCCAGGAATTAATCAAGTGAACCTTCGTTGCACTGCCTCCAAGGCAAGTATATCCTTCCTTAGATAGGGAGACCAAAACTGTACATAGCACAGTTGAGGTCTGACTAAAGTCCTGTACAACTGTAGTAAGATTTCCTTACTCTTGTACTCCAACCCTCTTGCAATAAAGGCCAACATACCATTTGCTTTCCTAATTGCTTGCTGTTCCTCCATACTAACTTTTTGTGTTTCTTGTACGAGGACACCCAAGTCTCTCTGAACAACAACAATTTAATAGTTTCTCATTATTTAAAAAATATTCTGTTTTTCTATTCTTCCTACCAAAGTGATTAACCTCACATTTCCCCACATTATACTCTATCTGCCACCTTCTTGCCCACTCACTTAATCTGTCTATATCTCTTTGTGTCCTCCTCACAGCTTACTTTCCCACCTAGCTTTGTATGATCAGCAAACTTGGACACATTACACTCGGTCCTTTCATCGAAGTCATTAATATAGATTGTAAATAGCTGAGGCCCAAGCACCGATCCTTGCGGCACCCCACTAGTTACAGCCTGCCAACCTGAGAATGACCCGTTTATCCCTACTCTCTGTTTTCTGTCCTTTAACCAATCCTCTATCCATGCTAATATATTATCCCCAACCCCATGAGCCCTTACCTTGTGTAACAACCTTTTATGTGGCACCTAATTGAATGCCTTTCGAAAATCCAGATATATTACATCCACTGGTTCTCCTTTATCTACCCTGCTAGTTACATCCTCAAAAAACTCTAATAAATTTGTCAAACATGATTTCTCTTTCATAAAACCATGTTGATTTTGCCTAATCATATTATGATTTTCTAAGTGCCCTGTTACCACTTCCTTAATAATGGATTCCAGCATTTTCCCGATGACCAATGTCAGGCTAACTGGCCTGTAGTTCCGTTTTCTCTCTCCCTCCCTTCTTGAATAGCGGGGTCACATTTGCTACCTTCCAATCCACTGGGACCATTCCAGAATCTAGAGAATTTTGGAAGATCATAACCAATGCATCCACTATCTCTGCAGCCACCTCTTTTAGAACCCTCGGATGTAGGCCATCAGGTCCAGGGGATTTGTTGGCTTTTAGTCCCGTTAGTTTGTCCAGTACTTTTTCTCTAGTGATATTAATTGTTTTAAGTTCCTCGCTCTCATTTACCCCTTGGTTCCCCACTATTTTTGGTATGCTTTTTGTGTCTTCTTCTGTGAAAACGGATACAAAATATTTGTTTAACACATCTGCCATTTCCTGATACCCCATTATAATTTCTCCTGTCTCAGAAGGAGGCCATTCAGCCCATCGTGCCTGTGCCGGTTCTTTGAAAGAGCTAGTCCCACTCACCTGCTCGTTCCCCATTGGAGTGGGACTAATTGGTATATTGGTATATAATAATATACCTCGTCATTGGCAGAGAGAAGGTTGAAGAATTTTGTGTAGATTCTCAATGTACACACCTTTTTAGAAGGAAAATATAAGCAAGATGACAAAGAGGGTAATTTTCATTTTTGGCAGTGGTGGAAATTGGCGGTAGGGAATCGCCGCCCATTACACACCTCACCCGATTCTCCTTTCCATTGTCCCAGCACCGGAACTGAAAATTACCCCCAGAAAATCTTGTTTTATGACAGTTTTTATGTTCTGGCATGGGTGAATGAGCTCCGCAGGAAATTTGGGCGTAAGTTCCTGTCGGCAAGATCAGCATGGAACCAGTGAAAATCTCTGCGTAATTTCTGCGTAGGTTAGATCCAGGAAATTCCGTGCCTAAATCCCTTTCACATTAGTTTTATTTCCTGAAAATTTACATATATCTTTTATTTGTTAAACTAATTTCCATTTGAACTCTAAATATTTCATCATTGCTTTCGTAGACTCTATGACTTGTTCAGACTTGCATCAGCCATTAGTACAATTCAGTATACGGTTTCATAAATTGGTTGCAGGGCAGAAACGGTGTTAAAACATGTCCAGAAATTGCAAGTATTTATTGCACACCCACAACATGTGATCATTGCAGCTTTGAAAACATTTTGTTCTGCAAAACAAAACCCCTTGGCAATATATCTTACATACAAGTTCTCTGTGATAGACATAGGCCACAAGAATTTTAAAAGGTATAAAGAGGTATTTGTCTTTGTTGGAACAAGATTGTGGCAGCGATGGCATTTAATATGTTTTGAAAAAATAAATTTAACATAATTTTATTTGAAAGTGTGTGGGAGAGCAACGCTAATCCAAATTGCACATGTTCTTATCATTCCTCCATGGTGGCAAATGCAGCATCAGTGTGGTGCAAGCTGCACTTGTGCCAATACTGCAGGCATCTGCCACATTGTCACTATAGGTTGCCTCAGTGTGGGCCCCATCTTATTCATACCAGACCTTGTAATTAGGGCTGAAATGAAACCATATTGCGCTTAATTGAGACAAAGCCTACTTTATGTTTCAAAACAGGTATTGCTCGAATTTACCTGCGTTAATTCAGCTGACCAAAAGGCATCATTTGTTTTGATTTGCTACCACATCACAAGCTGGCAGAGCTGTATGTTTCACTGCAGTGTTACCACGCATTTGGCTTGAGTTGTATTTTTTTTCTGTTTCAGGCTGTGAAGTTTGGCATCCACTTTGTAAACAGACTGCTAGAATGGAAAAGAAGCTACGGGTGGGTACAGCACATCTGCAAAAAGAAAATGCACATTTCTCTGACCAACTGTCGTTAATGTGTAAATTCATGATATCATGGGTTAAGTTGATAGGTACACAAAGGATAAATAATAATAATTCAGCATTTACCAGAAAATAATTCTCAAAGTGATGGTTACATGACAGTGGAATGTTCTGGTTAAAACTGTGCACAATGGCTTGTTAACTCAGTTTAAGGAATGAACTATTTCGAATAATGCCAAAGGCAGCTATGTTAAAAATGTGATATACAAAAAAGTTTTCCATTTTACCCTCCTTCCGAAGGGAAAGCTGGTCTTCTTGTTTTACTGTATTTTAATTTCTGTGAACTGGAGAACACCTGCTATCTTCAGAGGATATTGCAGGTAGATTTATATACCAATATTTCAGAGAAGTAGTGGAAGCCCATCTGCACAGTCCTCACAACATGGTAACCATCAATTATCTGAGGGAATCATACACACGCCCTCATGCCATCACACTTGGAACCCACAAGTACCTGATACCTGCTGGACTTGGCAATCTCATATTTTCTGGACTTACCACCAGATTAAGAATTTTTGGGCTTGTGAAATAACTTCTTCACGTTCTTGGAAGGTTTGTTTCCCAAAATTCACTGCTAACTAGATTAGGCGGAAACCGGGCACGGGTACCGCTGTCCGCGACTAACCCGTGCCCAGTGCTTCCTGCGCATGCAGGATGAGACATTCGTCCGGCCTGAACACTTACCTGCAAGCAGCGTTAAAACCGGGCCTGACATGAGGATTCAAGGACATGCGTACTTTCCACCAGCAGGGGGAGCCTGAATCTCTTAAAGGGAGGCTGTCTCTCTGACAGGCAGCCAAAATCTCTTAAAGGTAGCCGGTACCTGTTATTTGCTGAAAATAACAGTCTGCTGTCTGCACGGAGTCTGAACAAGATCAGACATCGCACACGTAAAACACAGATGCAGTTTCCGTCCCTGTGTTTACAAACTGATGAGTTATGTTAAAACATTGAATAAAGGTTGCGCACTACTAAATCCCACATCCACCAATCTGCATGTCAGACCTCACCAATCTGCCGATCTGAGTTTGTACCAGACCTGTGAGAGTGTGTGCACCAAGGTTCTCTGCTGATGCACTAGAGGCCTTGGTGCAAGAGGTGGACAGAGGGAGGGACATCCTATATCCGCGGGGGGGTGGGGAACAAGAGGCCGTCCAGACATATACCCAAAAGGCAGTGGGAGACAGCGGGGAATGCCGAAAATGCCAGGCACATAGCACCACGAACATGGATGCAGAGAACGAAGAAGGTCAATGGAGGACCTAACTCCATATATCCGCCTTGGCCCCATATCCCTTAACACCCTTGGTTCACAGAAATCTATCAATCTCAGATTTAACATTCACAATTGAGCTAGCATCAACTGCCGTTTACAGAAGACCATTCCAAATTTCTCCCACCCTTTGCATGTAGAAGCGTTTCTTAACTTCACTCCTGCACGCCCTGGCTCTAAATGTTAGGCTATGTCCCCTCATCCTAGTATTCAAGTATAGAAGACCACCAAAAACAGTTATAAATGCATCAGCAGCCAGAAGCAATAATCCAGCAACTAACCTGTAAGTGCTGCATGGTCCCTTTAAATAGTGCTGGGTGGGGATCCTCCAGGCACTCTAAGACACGTTCAGATGGTCGGGGTTAAGACTGTGCATTGAGTGGAGCGTTAAGTACCAAAATGGTGTCTATCACTTTAAATCAGCATTGCACACTAATGGTAGGCATTTTCTCCTTACTTTACATGCTGCCGGTGTTCGTTATTTGCACATGTGTGGCTACCGTTACCAGGATTGTGTCTGGCGCACGTCACGCTAAAATGTGCGTGCACAGTTAAGACGCCATCTTGGCACTTCGAGAGTCCGCGTAGCACCGAAACAACGGCCGCTAGACAGCCCAATTTCTAGCCCATAAACCCTGAACGTCCTTGGGAGGCCTTTTAGAGGTGGATCTGGATTGGGCAGGAACAGATAGCCACTCACTAGTTGTGCCCCTGACTCCGCCCTACTTTCCCCAGTCAGGAACATTTGTATGCACAGGTGTGTTGCCATGCCATTACCGACATATCTGGGGCATCCATCTTAGGAAACTCACTGTGAGGCCTGGGCACATCATTACAGGGTTGACCTGGGATTCACCTGGGCCAAACTAAAGAGTTTTAAGAAAAGCAATTGGCCAGCTTCTTTGAAAGGCCAAAGTTCCTCTGATTGCATTTGGGAAATCCTGGCCATTTCCTTCATCAAAAGTCTCTGATGCTCTAACAAAGCTGCATGTTAAGATCACACAGGCGGCCGCTAACGTCCAGTGTTGCTAAGGGCGCAAATGCGAGAATGACATCATATAGAATCTTTTTTGAAATGGGAGAATACATGAAAACATATCAAGGTGAATTTTATCATATTCTTATGCTTTTACAGCACAGGCGTACCTCTGAAACCTCCATCTCTCCCCCTGGGTCCAGCATTTCAGGATCACCTAACCGGGTCATCTGCGTAAGTACCTTTAACTATCTGGAACCAGAATGAAGTAAACACAGTGAAACCTGACCAAAAATAAGATCAGTTTTATAAAATTGAATTCTACTTTTCCAAATCAGCTCACTAACATAGTTTGAGTATCTCATCTCAGTACAGACAACAGCTCCTCCCCTCCTGCAAAAAACAGATCCTGTTCTTTATGTGTTTATATAACTGTACTATACAGAGACAGAGACTATAATCATGAGTAATGAAAGCTTTATTGCCCAAAGCTAACTACGTAGAGAATCTAAACTATGTCCAGATCCTAAATAGTGCTTGTCACCAAACTATTTACAGAATCTGAGACGGTCTATACCTATATCCCTTTTGGACACAACCTCTCGCCCCCTGTCGTTATGGTTGCTAATGCAATAGAAGTAACCTTCCTCCCCACCTCCTTTCTTCATAGCTGTCAACATGAGTTCTAACCTCTGTCTGGACAGCTAATCCAGTCATTAATAGTTCCAATTCTTTCCAGCAGATAAAGAAGCTTTAGAAGGAAAATCAATTCAAGTTGTCACAAACTTCCCTATGGCAGAGCCAAGCTTTAAAAATAAACTCAACGGTCTAATTTGCAAAATGGGCTGCTAGGAGATACTTCATATAGGGGATCTATAAGTTAGTGTCTGCTTTCAAACTAATTGACGAGCTAACTGATGTGCCCAACCTCTCCTCAGAATGACTTCTGCTCTCCTAAACCTAGCACTCACTAGACGAGTTCCTTGAATTCCCTCAAAAGTCTGGAAGATTTATTTGTGGAACGTGACAAGAACAGGCTAAACTCAAAATTATACTCAAAAGACATGCCCTGAGAAACAGCCCTGAAGATTGCATGGGAGAATGACTTGGGATATAGATCTCACTCATGAGGTGAGGGAGTATTTGGAGAGCAATGACAAGACCTGGACCATAAACTAGTGTAATATTAGATCATTTTCAATGCCCAGTTTGACTGAAAATAGC
Organism: Heptranchias perlo; assembly: GCF_035084215.1. NCBI lineage: Eukaryota > Metazoa > Chordata > Chondrichthyes > Hexanchiformes > Hexanchidae > Heptranchias > Heptranchias perlo. The sequence goes on from NC_090338.1 coordinate 49,910,068, forward strand.
CTTATGGGCATCTATCAACATCTTCTGGTGATACTTATTAACAAGGGGACCTTGTCCGCATATGGCTGCTTTGAAACCTTGATATGGCTAGATTACTATTACAGATATTGTGATATGGCTCCTGAGGAGTCAGTAATGATATTGCTTGGGATACCACTCAAGATATTAATTCACCTCTATTGAGAGGGTCAAATTGGCCCCCAACTTTCTGACGCTATCCAAACACATTTCCTGAGGTACCAGAAAAAACCCTAGGGGGAGAAATTGGGAATCACTGGCACCCGGAGGCAAAAAGGATCAATTTTGCAGGGCTATATCCCACGCCTCAAAGTTGCCTGAAAGATGAGTGGGTGGTTTTTCAGACATCCCTGACGGCCGACTAAAACAAGTGTTAGGCCCCATTCCGATGTTAACAAGAGGCCGAAAGCTTTTTTTAGGGCCAATTTCGGGAATTTGTGAGTGGTGAGTGGAGTGGGCACTGGGACTGCTGCACCCAGGATTACTTGGTCTACATGCGGCCTAACCAGTGTTCCTTAATGCGCCACCCAGTATGCGCCCAAAAATAGCTGCAAACAAATTTATCCACCACTATACTCCAGGGGCCAAGTGATAGCCCTCACATTTGGGACTGTGGCCTGTAGGTTTATGCTGTTGTGGCTAAGGTGAAATCAGAAGTTGTGAGTCTCGTCTCTTGATATTGTCATTGAAAGGAGCTTTGGACAGAACGTACCCTATCTAATGAGTCTGACTGTCCTTTTTAATGTCTGTGACCAGGGCCATTGATATATTGTGGCTGAATAAGTCAAGTTCAGTTTTACATTCTGCAATTCCATTCATTTACAATTAAGGTAATTGATTTATTGCATTTCCCACAGTACAGAAAAGATGTTACAAGCTGTAAATAACCATTCTTCAAAGGAATGATCACTCAGTTTAATGATCCCCCAACTTAAAGTAACAGTGTCCTGCAGCTTACTTTCACTGTAACATTACAGGATTTCTTTGTTTCTTTCTGCTTTGTAATTAAAAATCTCGTAATGCTACCACTGCATAATACAACATTTAAAATCTCCAGCATGACTGTTTCAGGAACTAATGACTTAAAATCAGGAACTATTGACTTAAAATCAGGAACTATTGACTTAAAATGTTTTCTTTCTGTTGTCAGGATCTTTGTATCTAACATTTTTTTCTGATTCCCTCTGTTCTCCTTTTTCCACTATCCTCATCTCAGGCAAAGGTGGATAATGAAATACTTGACTATAGGGATCTGGCCGCTCTTCCCAAAGTTAAAACTATCTATGATGTTCAGCGCCCTGATCTGGTTTCCTATGAGCCATATCTCAAATCTGCATCAGAAGACAGACTTGAAAGACATAGTATCAGGGAGGTACTGTGCAAATAGGCAAAATTAATTTTTGCATGGAATGTTCATTCCTCCCAACTATTTGAATGCATGTTTGATTCAAACATTACGCAATGTTGGGTATATGACTTGTTTTTCATGGTGTTACCTATTGTTTGCCTTGAAATGCCACCAGTGGGAGGTAACAGTAGTTGATGACTAATTTCTCTCCTGCCTGCTCATTGTATAATTCTTCAGCACCTCCGTCTAAAAAAATTACATTGAAATCCTTTTATATGCAAAAGCTTAGAATTTGCATATAAGCAGCAATTAAATTCTTTTTAAATGATGCATACATGAACAAAATTGAATGCCATAGCAGGTGCAATATAACAATTGAAAGTATATTCCTAATCTGATTTTTATGTTTCATAGAATTTACGAAGCATATAAATGGATATCGGTCAACAGCTACTTAATTAATTGTATTTTCCTTAAGTATATCTAACATGTGACTCTTAGATATACTTATACATAATGACTGTATAGATTGGAGAATGCTGCTGGAAATAGCGCATTAGAAAAAACTTTTATACAAGTTAAAATATTTTTATAGGTTTAAACTGGATCTATGACTTGAAAAAATAGGTGGGAATTTCCTCTTAGCTGCTCCTGCTCTGCCACCATAACTTCACTGGAAACCCTGTTTACGCATTTCTAGCACAGTTGCGACAGCTGAGCGGGAGCAGTTCCAAAGAACTTCCTGATCTTTTTCTTCCTAACTTATCCTGTAAAATGTGATCAGCAGAAAAAAAACATTTTTTTAGACTTGAATTGTAAATTACTCAGCTCACTAAGAGGGCAGTGGAGTCATAACAAGTAATAGAGTCAACCCCACTTAAGTAAATCCCTATAAGTGAATATTTCTTAAGTGAATGGTAATTGAAATTCCCACACCATTTTTAACCTGTATCCATGTCATTCACTCCTGTTAACTGAATAATTTTAGCCATTTACTCTTGTTCATTTAATTCCTCCCAAGATTACACTTTTTTTCAGTAACCTGATGCATAACTTCTGTTACTTGAACAATCTACCATGCCACAGCAAGTTAAAAGTAATAGCTATATATGGAATTCTACAGATTCAAACTATTTTCTGATACAGGGTTTATCTGTGAACCCATTATAAGTGAATAAATTGTGTAAAAATACATTATGTACTTAAGAGGAGTTGACTATTGTAGTGGTGGAGAAACTCACTTTGTACTTAATAATCCATCACCTTGCACTCCAGTTGCAATTTGTCCTTAATTATAGTAATATGTGTAACATACTTGTCATATATTTGTACTAAGTGCCATTTTTTTTTATTATTCTCCTACTGTAGTCACTTGGGATGCTGTCACCATACTCACAGGTAATTCCAGTGCTTTAGTTTATTGTAAATCAGTAGATCTTTTAGTAAGAAGCAATGTATTTAGAGGCTTGTCTCCTGGTAGGGGGTCAGTATTATTCCAATTTTCCTGTTAAATGGATGATGATGTCAGAAAATTCTTAGCAAGTCATTTATGACTGTGTCCCCCAGAATATGTTCATTAGCAGGGGGTAACCTATGCTTCAGATTATCCATTTAAAATGAGCATTCTGATTTCTTCAGACCAAACTTTACTTCCTCCCCTACACAATCCCAACAATTCGGGATTCTGTCAAAACATTGACATGGTGCACCAAGGCGCTGGGGAGATTTTCAACTGCAGGCCATCCGCTTCTTGCCTGAAAAATGAGCGACCATCAGAGGAAAATCTGGTGGGGACCTTGTACACCCAATTTCCTGCCTGATTCAATGTTCAGCCAGTCCTTTAAATGGGCACCCAGCAAAACAGGCAGGAGGCTGTTTAAATATGCAATCGGGATGCTACGTTGGTTGTAGGACCCCAATTGCAAGAACACGCGGAGTGCATGTTAGTGCCACTTTTTCCAAGTATTGAGAGACCTAATCGGAGGTTAAAGGCACCTCGATGTCACACCCGTTTTGGGTCTGAACCGAATATCTCGTGACGTTCTCCTTAGACTGCCACAAAATTGGCACCTTGGCCTATTTCTTCACCCTCAAGCAGAGAAGTTGGCATGTCGGACAGTCTCAATACCATTGGATGCCCACAAAGATTGGACTCCAAAAAGGAAAATTACTGTTAGCATACAATCCAGTTGATCCATTCCAGGCTCTGATACAGAGCCCTCTGAAACATGGCTCCATGCAAACTTTTGCCACACCGTTAACAGAATGTTTTGTATCCAGCGATTAAAATTGCTAATTCATGTCTTTGCAAATCTACCTCAAAGCTTAATTCCAAATCTAAGGTGTCAAAATTTAGACCAGTCACGAATATGCTTTGGGGTTTATCCAATATTAAGTCTGGGGCAAGCAATAGGTTTGGCTGAATTAAGAGTCTGTTTTCCTAATGCGGCAGGTGCTAGTACTTTGGGGAGCTTTTAATTTGTTGGCAGTAGGTTTTGTTTAATGCCTTAGTCTCGTGCCAAATAACTTCCACCAAGAAACAGGTTTGACTGAACTACTGCCCAGTTAGAGCAAAAACAGCACCACACATCTTAAAAATGTTTAAAATATCAGGTCTAAAGCTTGGTTTCCATGAAACATTTCAGTTAGTAATTACAACAGTTAGCATACAAAGAATATTCACCAATGCTCCAATAAACAATTGCCAATTCAATTTTTTCTTCAAAGTATTAAGGATAGCATTTTACTTGTCTTAAAAGATTTTTCAGCTAAAACATTCTCCAAAATTGTTTATGATCCAAACAGGATTCATTAAATACCATATAACCACTAAATTGGATAAATTTAAAATTAGCATTTTGTTTTACAAAGGAATTAATATTAATTTCCAGTGTGCAGTCTGCTTCGGGTGCAGTATTTCAGATGGAGAATTAACTCGGTACTCCAGGAATCATCCCAATGTCTGGCAGCTTTTCAATCATTTTCCAAATGATGATGAGCTTTTAGCCTGAAATCACGCAAACTTTAAGCAGCAAAACAACAGCAGCAGAGGATTCCTGCTGCTTGTAGCCCTGGGAATTCTGTTTGTCAGTATGAAATATTATATCACATATCCTGAGGCAGATTGAAGCAGTAATATTCTGCTGGTGCATTTCAAGAGCTTGTTTGATAAATAGATGTTTTCTTATGTTAACAAAATGAATTATGGAACCCTCAGGCTGCAACAATATCTCCAACCTTTGCACAATTATTTATTCACTCTTGCCCTTCAGCCCACTATCCTCTCCCTCCAAACAAAAACAAAGCGCAAACAGCTTAAACTAGTGGAAAATTAAATCACCAAATAATCAACTTAACTGACACAAAAAAGTAATTAATACTGTTATAAACAAGTGCTTATGCCACTGAATTAAACTGCGCCCAGCTAAATGGTGTCTAGGAGAAACTGCAGTCAATGTGGAAGTCCTTTGGAAACATTCAAGGCCAGAAAACATGGAACATTTGTCTCAGTTAACACATTTCCCACTTCGCCAAGCATTCCTAGTTCTTAACAAATTAAGAGAATGTACATCCAATTTAGTCATATTTAATGTTACAGATGTAAACGGCTTTTGCCCTTTTGTACTTGGATGATACTAATATTTGCAACTTATGTATTTTTACTTAATTATGAAAATTACTATATGATTGTAATCCACATAGCAAATAGTTACTGTCATTCAGACTGTTTTCTGAATAAATATATTTTGCCTTTTAATTTGGCAATAAAACAAAGTAGCAATGGAGTGAATACTGCAAATACCTGCCAGTACAATATATAAATGAAATGAGTGCTACTTATGCTTAATTATATGAGAATTTTATGAGAATATACTGTAGTGTAATGGCTAGAATACTTGTTCTTTGCAGTGCACTAAATACTGCATTGATCTCTGATCTAACAGAGAGCAATAAATATTTGTAAAAGGCCAAGATGGATACTCCAAATAGATGCCAAACCAAGAACTGGTGTAACTCATCACCTCATTAAAAGACTGACTGCACTAGATACCGTCTATGTACCTCTTATAGTGGCAGTATTATATGGTGTATGATTTAATGTATTTTTTTTCTCTTTTTAAAGCAAATTTTTCTTCCTGGTTATGCTCCCTCTTCCATTGCACCACATTCCATTCTTTGGCTGAGAGAATGGTTAGGTCACCCTCACCAGAACCTCTGCTAATGTGACTAACTGGCTGCTGGGAGGTGCATGAGAGTTGACCTTGCCTTCAGTTTTCTCTCTCTTCCTGTGAAGAGATGGCGCCTTCGGTGACTCCTTCGGACTGCCCAGCAAAGACAATGAACTCATGAATCACAGATGGACACCCTCATCTTATCACTCCATATAAATCAAAACACAAGAGTGCTTCTATTCCATAAGGGGTTGTTCTACAGTATACATTCCGAGGTTCAAATATAATACCGTGATGCAGTCAAATCTTTAAATTACAAACTCAGAGTTTGAGCTCCTTAGAGTCTATAACAGCACATCTGCTGAGACTAGGAAACCTTTGTGGTAACAAATGATTTGCAATAATACGTCTATACAATAAGGCTGTACTGCAAAAGATTTTTCCTGCAAACTATGTTACTTCAAGCATCAGAGCAGGTTATGAGACTCCAGCAAAGATTCCAGAATGTTTCTGTTGTGTCAGTTTTTAAAATCAGAACTTATCTTATAATTCAGCATGACAAAACCTACCAAGGATGTTAAAGTATGTTATACATCAATCTATTCAGCTCAGTCACCTCTACAGTTAGACATAGGTAATGAGCAGTATTGTGGTCTACAATGAAAATATTGCAAAGAGACAGGTGATTTTACTTTTCTCATATAAACCTTGATAAAATTTATAGATCACAGGCTCCACATCAAATAATAACCACACCACCAAATTAATATTACATGATCTGCTCCGTGTACCTTATTCAAATGCCACATTTCCATGGGTCAAATTTATTTCTGAAAATCTTTTTCTACCACTCCTTGTGGAATCCAACATCCATTCCATTAATCATTGTGTTTATTGTTATCAAAAGTACTTAACTGCTAACTTGACCAAATCACAGTCACACCATGCTAAAGATGTTCATGCTGTCTTGTGGTAGGACATGTATGATGGGATTGATTTAAGACAGAGGAGATCTTCCAGTCCTGGGTACATAGACTCGCCCACGTACAGTCGTCAGGGGATGTCTCCGACAATGCCTCGATCGCCTCAACATTATCACAGACCAGGTAATGAATGATCTTGAACCATAAGGTTTACTGTAGTAACATTCTGTTTTTTTAAAGGAAATATAACTCAACAAAAGGGACTGTTTTTGTATTAACTATCACTTGATTGAACTGTACAGTGCAATGTCACTTAACTGTACAGTGAGAGACTGGGGTCCATCCAGATAGTTAGCATGTAATAGCGTTATATATGCTTTAATAGTAATAGCATTTTAGCATCTTATAAGACATGATATGAGAAGCATTTAATCTTGGACTTAGGGAAGAAAAACTTGAAATATATAGAACAGAAAGAGTTAATTCTGGATTAATGTTTTGATGATTAAGTATATAGACAGACAATTAGGGCATCATATTAAATGGGAAAAATGGGTGCGTTGGGGGCGGGGGGGTAGTAAAAATTTTAAAAATCAAAAACCTGCCCCCAACCCGCCTCCAGCCCACCCACTTCTGGTTTTAACGGAGGCGGGTCGAGGGGTGGGCGACCAACCCACTGTCAGGAGGTGGGTCGATCATTAAAAGCTTTTAAGGAGGATGTGAGCCTTCATTTTGACCGTTTTTTTGCTTTTAACCCCTAGGGGCCGGGATTTTTTTTTTTATTCGTTCACGGGATGTGGGCGTCGCTGGCGAGGCCAGCATTTATTGCCCATCCCTAATTGCCCTCGAGATTCCCAGGCCTTCTCCTTCACGCTATGTGAGAGATGGTGAGAAGGCCCAAAACTGCAGGTAAATGCCTCTTTTGCACAGCTTATGGGCCTAAAGGAGCAGGAGTGCTTCCCCCAGACCCAATAAGCCTTCCTGCAGTGACCCTACAAACGCGATTGATTGACCAACCCCCACCCCACGGTCTCCAACCACACCCTCCAATGCCCCCCAATGACTGAGCTCTCTGATGGCTGACCCCCCCACTCCGATGACTGAACACCTCCCCCCCACCCCCCACCCCCACCCCCGATGACTGTCAAGCAGACTGGCCTGTCGGGCGGGAAACGTACAAAAAAAAAGACGTCTTTACATCAAAATCGTAAGGACATCCAGGAAACCCGCACTTCCGGGTTTCCCATCAGGAATTCCGCCCCCCACCGCCCCTGGATAAAATCATTCCTTTAATATTTGTGTTGCTTGAATTTTGTATTCAGCTAAGTGAGCAAATCGGCCATGTTACATTCAAATATGTGACATCGCACTGTAGTTTGAAAAGGCGCTCAGAGATGAATAACCTACCCAGGAAGGCACTGCAAAATTTTAACCCCTAAAAAGTAAACTGTGACATCTTCCAGTTGACCACGGATAGAAGCAAGGGACTGCACTAAAAAGTCTTCAAGGAAAGAGCAACTAACTTCATTGTCACTTCATTTCTAGGTTTTCCATTTTCTTGCTTGCAAGCAAGAAAATAAACAGTAAACGGTCAGGCATGTCGCTGTCATCCTGGCTGAATATGTTTGTCATCATGCCAGTTTCAGTGTGTGCTTGTGTGCTTGTGCAGTAAGTGATGCCATTTAGATACTGTCATGACTGGAAACAGTCTGTGCTGCTTCATGCTTTGTTAGGCTCAGGTATTCATTCAAAATGGCCTTTGAGAAAACACTAGCATTTTAATGTCACCTCCACCTACAATTCTGCATACTAAATCATGATTGAATGTAGGAAAAGCAGTTATTGACTGAAATGATCACTTAAATATTCTAATAAATGACCAAAGAACATTTGCAGCAGCAGTGTTTTGTCTCCAAGACAAGTAATCATCAACAAATTGTAAACTTATTTAAGAAGGATGCCAGGACACCTCCAGTGGCTCAGCAAGTTAATTCAGTGAATATCTGCACCATACAGATCAGTAGGACCTCAGGGTCAGTCCCAAGTCTGTGCAGAGATAACTGATCTCAGCAGTAGTGGCACTACAATTGGCCTCAGTGTCCCTGGATAAGGAACTGAAAAATCAACCAGAAATTCCACTCCTGATCGCTCCACAGTGACCATGGGATTAAGTGTGCATGGGTGGACATCGATTGAGGACGGGATCATGCTCAGCCCCATATTCGAATAGCCTCCGATATTCACCTGCAAAGCTTACTTATATTAACCACGTGGGTGAGGTACTGAATGGCGAAACCAGTAAATGGAGGGGACGAAATTGGGGAGGAAAAATTGGACTCTAGCACTAATCCCTGAAAGGAAATGAATGACAGGCTGAAGAATGATTCTATTACATTCAATATACTAAGTTTTCCCTCTAAATGTAGCTGGGGCTCTATTACTGTGTTTAATCAATAGCAAGATGTAAGCCACTTTTATACTGACACTTACTGAGGCTAAATTCCTGGCGACCTGAGTCCGTGAGCAGGCTCCCAGCTAAATCTGACTTGTGTATCTCAATGGGCCATGAAAAATTGGTCTATAATTCTACCACCAGCATAAGGCAATCAGATTTAGTAGTGAGAAACACTAGGCTCATTAATATGTGTCTCCTGGAAGCCAACTTCAACAAGCTCCAGTATATAAAAATAGCTTTAGTTGCATAGCATGTGCTTACTGTGGCCCTTTCCCACTTCACCACTACATTCAGCTGGAGTACCAGACATAGTTGTGGAACAAAGAAATACACTTATTAAAATACAAGAACAGCAGACACTTCAATCATGTTCATACACCAAACTAGGCATCACCTTGCCTGCAATTCATTCTATTTCAGAAATGAGGTTGAAAATTGTACGTCTGTAAATAAATACAACTACAAGCAGATGCATTGTATGACATACAAGGTTTTATTTTAATACTTCAAACCACTCGTATATACCCTGATTATAGCAGTGCAGCAATTGCCTAATCTCCATTACAATTCCTTCATTGTAACATCTTTGTCACATAGTTTACACATGCCTAGTTATGGCTTAACTGATACTCGACCACATTCTCCACCTTGGCTCAAAGTGAAATGTCACAAGGTATTCAAATAGAAACAGCCCCGCAAAGCCTTAACATTTCATGATTTAGCATTCTGTGGAGGGAAGCCTTCCAGGGCTGTTTAGATATTGAGATAACCTGAAGTTCTGCTTGATTACTGTCGGTGATTAGTATTTATGCAGAACTTGACGTCAGGTGATTAAACAGGTGATGAAAGGGTCATACAAAGTTTGCCTTGTTATGTTCATCATTTTCGCACATGGCTGCACACAGCTATTTTTGATATAACCAATCACAAACAAATAAACCACTTCAATGCTCTCTTCTTAACGCTTGCAAATTGCTGTTATTCATGTTACAGAAGCTCAGAATTGTAGTCACTTGGGGGATAATTTTTAACTTCAGCCTAAAAACAGGTGCGAAGGCACCTGCCAAAGCCACCATCGCGAGGCAGAACCATTTTCAGGTTCACTCATCATCTCAATTTAACTGGCAGGCTGCAGGAGCCGAACAGGTGCTACATTTCAGCTCACCAGTTTTGGAAGGCCAAAAATCAACTGGCTTCAACAAGTAGCCAGCCAGCAAGACAAGCCTGTTGCCGGGGGTGAGGGCATGAAGGGGTTAGCAGCGAGCCGTGTACTTTTGTGGGGCCTAGAAGAGCACTTAATGCCTGGTAGAACTGGACCTAGTGTGCACAGTGCATGCTCCATCCATTTGCACATGAAAATGGCAATCAAGATCCTAAAACCAACGCATATTTAAACAGCCTCCCACCTATTTTGGCGAGCGACATTTCAAAATCACCTGCTTCATTTCCCTGAGGTAGGCCAGCAGCCCTAGGCTGTAAGAAGCCAAGATGCAGAATCTGGATATGACCTTCGGACTGAAAGAAAAGAAGAGGGACAGCTAAATGCTGAATGGGTAATTTTGTGATCTGGCGTATCATGGGAAATTGTGGCCATGATTTTCCATTCGTTAAAATTAATGGATGCAAAATCACAGATTTATTGAGCTTAGCTAGTGAGAGTATCAATAAGGAAAGCACAATTTTAATTTATTTTTATCTTCAGATCTGTGTGGTTCTGTGGGCTCAATTTTGAAATGGTGGCAGGTTGGCAGCGGAGGGGTGAAGGTGCGTGCGGCAAACCCGAATAAAAGAAACTTACCTTTTCCAACGCAATTGCAATGTGATTAAAGTTGTTTCCGGGTTTTACACCCAGCAGCCAGCCTGATTGACAGGAGTTGCAATGCCGGGGGGTGGGGAAGAGAGAGAGCGAGAGACGTCATCTGGCGCTGGAACAGAGAGTGGAGAGCTGAAGAGCGTGGGGGGAGAGAGAGGGGAAGATTGGGGGGGGGGGGGAGAGAAGGAGATCGGGAGGGGGAGAGGGGAAGATTGTGGGGGAGAGTGGGAGATCGGGGAGGGGAGGGGGAAGATCAGTGGGGAGAGGGGAAGATCGGGGGGGAGAAGTGGGGAAGATGTGGGGGGAGAGTGGGAGATCGGGAGGGGGAGAGGGAGAGAGGAAGATTGTGGAGGGAGAGTGGGAGATTGGGGAGAGGGGAAGATTGTGCGGGAGAGTGGGAGATCGGGGAGGGGAGTGGGGAAGATCAGTGGGGAGAGGGGAAGATTGGGGGAAGAGAGGGGAAGATGTAGGGGGGAGGGTGGAAGATCGGAGAGGGACATCGGGGGGAGGGGGGGGAGATCGGAGAGGGACATCGGGGGGAGGGGGAGATCGGAGAGGGACATCGGGGGGACGGGGGGGAGATTGGAGAGGGACATCGGGGGGAGAGGGGGAGATCGGAGAGGGACATCGGGGGGGGAGAGGGGGAGATCGGAGAGGGAGACATGGGGGGCTGAGAGGGACATCGGAGAGGGAGACATTGGGGGCTGAGAGGGGGATATCGGAGAGGGAGATATCGGAGAGGGAGACATCGGACATCGCAGCAGGGTGGAAAGGTAGGTTTATTTTGTTTTTAAATCCGAAGCCATGGGAAAGCCACCCAGGTAAGTTTAAAATCATTTTAACATTCTACTACGTCAGAAATAAAGTACCTTAGGTACCTCAATGAGGTACATTTGATTCTTTAACTATCATCCGCCGGCTTTAATTGCAGGCGGGACTTTCGGATTCGTGAAGCACACGCACACACAGGTGCATCTATGGCAACCCCAAAAGTCGGCGGGTTGGAGCCGGCTTCCAAACCCGCTCGGAATTTTCGCCATTTTCTCAGCCCCCCCGCACCCGCAATTTGATTTTAAAATTGAGCCCTATGTATCCAGAGGAAAGGGTTCTATTTTTAAAAATATTTTATTTTCAGTCTCTGAACGATCTTTTTTTGGATGATATTTTATTGATTTTCAAGTTCTTACTGTTGTTCTTAATGTTTTTGACAGGTAAGTAATAAAATTCTCACAACAATCCATCTTAATACCTCACAACAATTACACGTCTGTATTTATTAATATATCCTACAGAGGCAAAGCAATGCAATAAGTTTATCTGGGTCACGTGGAGTTTCTCAAGATATCATGCTTCTAAAGGCCACTAAACTATGATCCATTAATCTTTGATATAACAGGTTTAATGAAACCCACAAAAGCTCATATTACTGTATCAATTGGTGCATTTATCACAATTCCAACATCATTCTCAGCCTTTCCTTTAGGAATAGCCATCATCTGATTTCACATTTAACTAAAGCTTTGCTGGTACCTGTGGAGATATGGGCATTTGAGCTATATACTGATGCATTAACTTTACTCCACTAGCATACCACAACCTCTAATATAGTATACATAGTTTGTAGCTCCCTCAGTGATAGCAAAAAAGATGTGAAACATCACATCAGTAATATACTCCTCATTATAATCTACTTTTTATATGATTCCCAGCTGGGATAGTGATTGCTGTGTCATAATTAGCCTAGGCTAGGAAAGGGGGCAAAACAAAATCAGTCAATCCCACTCCAAATCCCTATTCAGTGAATCCTGATGGATAGTGCACGTGTGGATATTAAATGATACTGAGTCATGATCGAATAGCTTGCTAATTCTCACTATCCAGGCCCATACATGAAGAATGCCAACTTTGGTAAAGTACTGAAAGGCAACTGGTGCCCGTGGAAACATCCCCCACTATGACCATCGCCTTCAGGAGAAAATTGGGGAAAAAATATAAATCGGAAACATTATTTCACCGGTGGGTCAGTGATTTTATCCAGTGAATAGCTGAGCCATACAGACTAGGAAGATCTCTGGTTCTATCTCAGTTAGTTGATCTCAGCTGGGGCTTTGGGAAGAACACTATAAGTGTTTTCCGCTCCGTGGGCTGGAGAGGGTGCCCAATCCTAATCGCTATCTGGAGCCCTTTCTGAAAGTGCATGCCTGAATAATAGCTGCTGGGAGAGGTACTGGAGGGTACTTGGCATCTATCAAACTATAGCCAGGAAGAACCAATCCTGGGGGAGGGGAGGAGAACATTGCAGGAGAAAACAAAGGAAATCAAATAACTTCCAAAGATAGATGGTCTGTGCTATTTTGATCATACTTATTTTGATTTCATTTTCCTGATGTATCCAATTTGAAGCTATCACTTTTCTTTTCTATGCTGGTCATACTCCAGTTGTCTATCTTAATGTCATCATATTGCGGACTAGGGATCAGAAGTAACATGCATTGTATTTATTAAGTCCAGTTCTACTCCAGTAATTACTGAACAGAGTGAATGGGGAGCGCCGGTTCCCAGGAAATAAAAAAGTACTCCAAAAAATCTTTTACAAATATTCTTTGGAGAGTTTAGGAATATTTAAACATTGGCTGTGAAAAAATTGCTGCAAAGTTAAATGGTGATTTTTCTTTAAGGAATTAAATTGTAAGATGTGAAGTTTGAATAACCGAAAAATTACTGAATCATTTTAAAAGAAAACAAAATCAAAGTAAAATATTAAATATTTGAAGTAAAAGGTTTGCCACTCCAAGAACAATGTTTTGCTAATACAAAGTGATTTTATTAAATTTTTAAAATTCTATTAAATATTAAAATTATTTAATTTGTATTTGGTATTATCATTGCTGGAGTTACAATTGTTTTACTTAAGAGTAAAAAATAAATGTAGTTATAAAGAAATCATTACATGACAATTCTAATATCCTTTTCTTCAAATCATGATCTGAAAAATGGTGGAAATGGTAGATTTCTTGATTGACAGAAAAGTTTCTATTACCTGTCCAGGGGGATTTGAGACCAGCTGTCAAAGGTATGCTTTCAAATGTTGCAATAAGGATTAGATCAGTTGTAGTTGCTGGTTGAAAGAAAATTGCATTTGATGTGACAAGGTGAAAAAGGCAATTGGAAAATTCATTCTGTCTTTCTGAAGGCTGTTTGTGGGGACAAGAGCATACTGAATATAAATGAGAACCCTCAATTGCAGCTTTGGTGCTTTATGTGGCAAGGCACAAACAATATAGCCAAGATGTTTCATTTGCCATATTTTCTGGCAAGGAAGTCACAAAGTGGCATCTATTTACACAAAAACCTGATTGGTGTAGGTTTCCATTATGGTGGGTTGGGGGCAGGTCGTGAGAGGGAGAATCCCATTGGTTTGTTGCTTAGAAGTTCTGGAATTGGCCAACGAGGTTTGGAATCTCTTGATAGATTTCCTGATCTTTTGACATCAAATCAATGTTCTCAAATAAAAGAAAACTGATGAATCTGAACAGACAGTGGTGCCTGTCATTCCTTGTGACTGCTTTGACAGTGCAAGTTCCTTGCTGGAAAAACATGGTACTCTGAACAGATTACTCATTCATATTTGCTTCAGAGCCTTTGCCTTTTATTTATTTGTTTTTGCTGCTTTCTTTGCAATTCTTTGGAGGCACTGAAAGCGGCCGGAGTTCACCTTATTATAGCCAGCTAGACATGAAGCCAAGCCCTGCCCAGACACCTACACATTTCCATATACCAGGTAGGAGCTTATACACTCACCAGCATGGCTTGAGTGCATTAGTGCAAATAATGGCATTTCTATTTTACATTAAACTAATACTTTTGAATGTAAAATTGCACATAGCATAGCAAAAAATAGGTGGAGCAGTGGGACATGCAGTTTATTTCAGGCACAATGAAAAACCACTTTAACTGTTTTGATACTGAGCTATAAAATTTCAAATAAATTATTAAACTTTTGCTTACAAGTAGAGGCATGGCTGCTTATCTCAGTAAATTACAAGGTGTGAGATTTCATTTGTACAAGAGTGTTGGCAAACTCATAAATATGTAGTCATGATGTGGAGATGCCGGTGATGGACTGGGGTTGACAATTGTAAACAATTTTACAACACCAAGTTATAGTCCAGCAATTTTATTTTAAATTCACAAGCTTTCGGAGGCTACCTCCTTCCTCAGGTGAACGATGTGAAACGATATGAAACGATGTGAAACGATGTGAACGATATTTTCACATCGTTCACCTGAGAAAGGAGGTAGCCTCCGAAAGCTTGTGAATTTAAAATAAAATTGCTGGACTATAACTTGGTGTTGTAAAATTGTTTACAATAAATATGTAGAACTGACTAGGTAGCTTAGTAGAAAAGTCTATTTGTTTACCAAACAAGATGTATTTAGCTTATGCAAACTAAACGATATGTAATGGAGGGGAAGGATATAGGTAAATCCCAGTTCCCACCATTGTGAATTCCCATCCTCTGTCAAAAGGAGTTACAGAGCACAAGAAAGTTGTAGAACAGAGGTCAATAGAGAGAAACTTAGGAGACAGTTCATCATGCAACATTCTGTCACACCTCTGAGTGCATTGGAAGGGAGGTGATTATATATAGAAAGTGGGAGTTGCTTTGAAAAAGTGAGAGGCAGAGAAGCAAATTGCATTCTTTAACCAAACCGAGTAAATCTCATGGATAAAGAGTACAACTTGGAAGACTTGTAAACAGCATATTCCACTGCTATCCATTTGGTACTTGTCTTTTGTCACAGAGCTCTTAATAGAAAAAAAACTGCTATTATGTACATCCTTTTTCTGCACACAACTATGTTGCACAAAAGGTTTCCATGGTTGTCCATTACTTAACCCTTTGAGAACTATGATGTTAATTAGGAATAAACACATTATCAAATTTATAACCCAGAGTGAGCTAAGGCAGCTATTTTTCACACTACTGGTGATGACTTGAGTTGAAAATGCTTGAGGTATAAGATGAGGCTGTCCTTTTAAAAAAGCATATGTAGATAAAGTGTAAGGGGTTGTCTCTATGCATGTGCTTAAAGCCATTCATGGTGTCTTGCCACATGCTGGGCATCTGACATCTTTTGTATTTCTGCATGTCTCATTCATTATGTCAAATTTTCAGAATTTCAAAATATTTCAAAAGGCAACAAGATGCTGCATCCCATTGGCACTTTGACATACTGCCAGAGAAAGGTATGAACATGGCTTTGCACCAGCAGGTCACAGCTGTGCATTTGGGAAGTTAGAGAACAGAAGTCAGGCACATCCCAACAAAATGGATGGAAATTACTGAGCAAGTTGCATAGCCACTCTCACTCATCTTCCAGATTAAAAATAGCATTGGTGGAGGTCTGGAAACATGTCACCAATTCATCCCTTCAGTCAGGGGATGGTGCCTGATCAAGTGAAAGAAGAAAATAGCTTCACAATCAGCCAAAATATTAAGTGATTTGCAAATGTATAGTCAAACTGCATGCTTTTGAAAATATATATGGAAAGTTAGTACTCAAGGGGTTAAATTGATGTACAGCCTGCAGTTTGGGTCACTGCAATAGGATAACTTCTTGCTATCTTCCTAGTATTGCCTTTACATATGTGATGCACAGCTGATTGTGCATGCTTCCACACTGGAATATGGAGGATAGTCAATTAATGACCAAACCTGTAAGCCACTTCATATAGGTTGTGTATGCTTAGTTATGAGAGGGATAGTTTTCTTATCAAATAAACATGCAACATTTTGTTTATGCCATGAAAGTGCCAATACTTTGCATCATTTATCTGTTTGTTGGCTTTCTGATGGTTTTCTTTTCATGTGGAAGTTGTTTAGTACCCGATTGCAGAGTCAGACATGCGCTATTGCTACAATGCAACCCTAAGCCCCAAAGATCATGTCCTCGTGCTCCTGCATTCATTACATTTGCTTCAGTTGTTTGTAAGGCCACTTTCATGGCATATTACAAGACTGCAGTACATATATGGAATGAGTATTATATCCAAATTGCAATGAAAAGCATCTCAAAGTAGAACATGGCCGGCAATATGAATCAACTGACAAAGAGCAGACTTCATTAATATTGTTGACATTTTGGATGTCATCATTGTTCAAAAAAGTGTGAATAGTCAACTAAATTGATATATGTGTCAGGTTCATTAATGATTTTATCTCATGAAGCCTGAAACTGCAGAGTTAAAACAATTATGAGACTGGACTAAGATACAATTTTCTGACATATTGCTTGTGCACTGTTAAGATCCTAATGTTGACTAAAATAATGCCTCTCTTGATTAATGCTATTTCAGTATAATGCACTGTTTCAGTATGATTCACTACTTCAGTATAATGCACTGTTTCAGTATGATTCAATATTTCAGTATAATGCACTATTTCTAAAGATGCACTATTTCAGTATGATGCATTTTGTAGGTTAAATTGCATTAACAATCACTATCCTTGCTTTCTTCTCTTTTTCTTTAGCAAGTGGAGAAATCTCTAATATCTACAGGAAGCCCCCTATCTATAAGCGACATGGTACTATCTGCTTGACTCTTATACTTAAATCTCTCAATGTTTGCATTTTTTAAAATGTAGAAGAGAACTTGCCTTGACTTAGTTCAGTAAAGCCCAGTTAAATAAAAACTGGTGGGATAAATTCAAATTTAAGATCAATTTCTCATCTCTTACAATCTGAAATTGATGTTGAGAGCCTGGCTGTACGATAGATTTGAAATAAATTATTTAACAAGTCAGTATCCCTTTTCCTTGGCTATTGAGAAAGATTTAGAAAATCGTAGATTTAGAACATCTAAATTGTTTATCACACGTTATTACAGTAAATCAACTTTTTATATCGTTCCATGCAACTCCTGTTGAAATTCAGTCAATTTCAAATAAAGTGGTGAATAATCCTTATGACTAATGTGATTTATTAGGCCTGATTTTCATATTGATGTGCTGGAACCAACAAAAATTATAGGCTCCACCTGTCTCCCTTAGAATTTTTCCAACTGACCACCAACATGTGGCTCTTTGTTCTTTTTATGTTGACACTAGACAAGAAGTTTGGCAGCTTTTTCCCCCAACTCTTTCCCTACACAGGGGTTGACCAACAGAACTGCCAATTAAATCTGGCTGTCATCCTACCAGACAAAGCATATGCTATGTGTGCAAGAAGACAATTTCTCCCATCATCTCATGTATGAGCATCTACTCAAAGCATCTAAAGCAAAATAATAAACCCCGTATTGCTCCAGATTATTATGGATACCAGTTTCAATGGCAGGCTCATTAATATACCAATCCCTTCTTTGTCTAACCTTTTCCTGTTTAAAAAAATGGCAGGAGGCTATATGTTTGTAAATTAATCCTTAACCTGAGTTCATATCAGAAAGTTTAAAACAAAAATCCCTCCTAGGTGAAATATCCAATAATTCTTAAATCATTGTTGTATTAATACAACTTCATGTCAAAAGGTATAAACAGTGATAGAAAATCATACTTTTCTGCAACAGTTGTATAGCAAAAATAAAACTTTTCCAGTTCATCTTCAAAATATAAAGTAAAAATAAAGACTAGCTTACAAAATGTTACATCCTCCCTACACCAGCCAACAAAAGGGATACTTTCTCTTCAACAAATATTTTTTCTTATTTATCCTTTCACTTGTGCTCCTCACTATGCTGCTGCTTGACTCTCTTCCTGCCTGCTAACCACGCCTTGGTTCATCATTGTGCTGTAAGTAATAATCTCTGCTCCATTGTCAATTTCATATATTTGTTCAGTGTCTGAATTTCATTGTATGTTTTTTTTAAAAAAAGATCCTCCATATCAACAGTCTGTTTCCTGTATCACATTTTTTAAGAGGAATTCAATTATGGTTCTGAAGATGCTGCAAGGGTTTCCCTGTATGGGGATAGAATGGTGAGAACATATGAAGCAGGAACTTGCTGCCTAGAGGAAGTATATCCAACATTAGATTTTGCTTATAGTTGCACTTTATGTGGGTTTTTTTAAATGTACCCAAGATTAATTAATTTGGGAATAAGGTTTGCACCTGCAAATGCATGCAAATATTGGGCTCATATTTTGGATAAACCGTTCTATATTCATGCCTACTGGTTTGTTATTGCCAAATAGAGTAATAGATAGTTGGGCATTTATTATCAGTGGAACAATAGATGGTTGGGGCACATGTCACATGTAAAATAATGTTAATAGGCAAGAATTACTGCTAGGATAATGGATTGCTAGGTCTGTACTATAAATGAACAAGGGGGAACTGTTGTCTATCCATTATATGTGGAATAATGGATGGTTGGCCAGGTATTACAGAGAGAATGATGAAGGATCAAAAGTTTACTACATTTATAAAAGTGATTGGCCAGAGTGTTTAATAAATAAACTAATACTAGGGAATATGCTGTTTCTAGACAATATAGGACCAGTATCGTCACTTTGAGACCCCATACAACTCTCAATATCTTGATAACGGCCATATAACTTAAAATGAGACAGCAGCAAAATAGCAGTGGACAATGAAACCAGAATGATATTTTTTTCCCATTCAGTATTCTGCACATATTGTAACAATCCTAATCGTAATGAGAGTCCTTCCTCACATCGGGCGTGAAATTCAACGTTGGCAGCGGTGCAAGATGGGTAGTAATGGATCAACCACCTGTTATATATTTTCCTTATTGAAAATCGGGCAGGGTTTGTAACAGACGGCTTATCCGCTACCTCCCATTTTATGCCCCGCCGAAGTTGAATTTCACCCCCATGTAGTAAAAGTTGAGTTCTATCTTCATTGGCTAGTAAGCTTTGTATAGAGTCACAGAAATTAATAAGCTGTATATTTTTGGGTGGAGATGTTAATTTTGTAATTGGAGATAACTGTATTGCTAGGGAGCAGAATTTTTTTTCTATTTTCTGTACCCAGTGTCAGCATCAAGCACTCCTGGGTCAGGTACAGCAAAGGAGAATAAATCTTAGTCCTCACTGCCTCAACAGTATGCTATAGGTTGATGTTAGGGTTCTTGGTTTGATCTGTTGCGATCTATATAGTAGAGCTGTGTGAGAGACCTGTATTATACAATATTTAATAAATGCTGGAGAAAAGAATCCCAAAGCAGGAATTAGTCCCATATTTTGGGGAGATGGGTTGTTTTACTCATTTTTACCAACAGTGTTAATTGTTTGAAATCTTAAAGGGGGAATCTTAACCAGCTCTGCCTGGCAGAAACTGCGTGGGATAGGGGTTAATATCCGATGGTACAGTTACCACTCGATTCCCACCCAGCAACTATTTTAACGCTGTTGTTTTCTTGGACGGCTGAGGCATCTGTTTCACCAAAGCAGGAGCCTCATAAATATAGGCAGATCGGGGTCCTATCACTTAGATGGGATCCCAATGCTACTTCAACTGTCTACCTAAGGAGGCATCCGCCACGGACGCCCTGCTCATTAAAACCTAGTGGACACCCAGCGGAGGTAAGGTAAGTCTAAAACTCATCTTTATGGGACCTGGAGGAGCAGGCGTCTTCCTCCTGTTCCCAAACAGAACATTCGGGCCACTGCGCACCTGGACTCCCCTCCTTCTTACCTGCAAAATTTTTTCCAAACCCACACGCCCCCCGGCCCACCACCCTCCTTCCAACAATGACTTACCTGCCTGCCTGGCAGCCCCCTTGCTACCTGATTTTCATAAGTCCAAACCTGGCGAGATGCTTTCAGATGCCTCTTTTGGGTGGGCAGCTGGCCAGTGGGATGTTAATGGGGCCCTTCTGTTAAAATGGACCAGGCCTCCCACAGCACCTCCCAGGCGGGTGGCCCATGCATCCCACCGGCTTCCCACCCGGGAGTTAAAATCCACCTTTACGAGTAAGGCTATGTCCTTATTATATGGCACTCATTTGTTGGTCAACCAGTGCAGTGCTAAAGAAATCATATTCCTTCCATAACAATTTTACCTCAGATTTTTTTTTGCCCCAGAGTAACAATACCTTTTTAACACTATGTTTACTGGAACATCTTAATCTTTAACTTGTAAACAATCTAACTACACTAGTTGTATTAGCACTTCCCTTTTAAACGAGAAGCACTGCATGTCTTTGTACTTTGTTATATTGCTTTCCCTGAAGGACTCTATAAATGTCTCCCATCACTCAGCCAAGGAGGCATGGGCCATTAATTACCCCACAGGTCCCGCAATTGGCCCTTGTTAATTGCCTGATGAGATGTTTGCCAGTATACCTCGATATAATTAATCCTTCAGGTTTTACCTTCAACTCTACTTTCATCCTTTGCCCTCAAGGACAGGACAGATTAAACAGTCAAATCTGGGATTTTCATACTTATTTGTTTGGATTCTAGTGCACCAGCATTAGAGCTCCCATGCCTGATCACCGAATGATTTTGAATCATGTAAATAAGTTTGTCGATGAGGGACGGCAGTGGTAAAAGTCCATTTCATATTTTGCACCAATGACACATCAAATACTCCTAGACCAGATACGACACTGCAACACAACATTCATAAAAGACATTTCCATTACCCTTAATCTCTCCATATCAAATGATTGAGCACTATGCTGCACCACTGTTAAATTAGTAGATCCAGTTGGCCAAGAGAAAATGTATTAATGATGGATAAAAGGCCACATTCTCAGAAAAAGGAAGTAGGCCTCATAACTTTTTCTTGTCTTGGTCCTATCTGGCAATTATTATAATGTTTGTGTGAACAGAGAGCTAATCAGAGGTATCCTGAGGTTCCTTGAACATGTTTCACTTAGAACTCAAAAGAATGAGAGACAGGAGACATGCAGCTCATCTTTCCAGGCAAGATTGGTAGCCAGATCCCAATATAAAAGGACTGAGGATTTACTATATATGTATACTTCTTCTGTTAGTATACTATCAACTAAATTTAAAAAACAGTCACCTAGAAATTTGGGCGCACCCCTTTCTGGCTGCCTCAGAGCAAACCAGTCTTGGAGAGGGGAACTTTAGCCAGGACAAACAAGAAGCGTCCTTTACCCACACCTGCTTCAGGTGTGGATAAAGGACGCCTCTTGTTTGTCCTTACCCAGAGGCCGACCCGGCCAGAGAAGAGGTAGGGTGGGGTGGGGGGGAGGGTTGCAACTAGCTGGAA
The DNA here is from genome assembly GCF_035084215.1 of Heptranchias perlo. NCBI lineage: Eukaryota > Metazoa > Chordata > Chondrichthyes > Hexanchiformes > Hexanchidae > Heptranchias > Heptranchias perlo. The sequence continues at coordinate 49,932,005 of NC_090338.1, forward strand.
GTGTGTACTTAGGTCCCTGAAAAACAAGCGTTACGTGATGTAATTTCTAGGCCAGTAGATTTTATTACTTTTTCTAATTTATATTAACCTTTGCTTCAGATGCAGAAAAATTCCTATGGTATCTAATTTCTTGCTACTTCTTAGGGGATTTATGGATAGATCTTACATAGTAAATGTGTGATAGCTACAGTCAGCAGAAACACCATTATCCGGTACCACCTGAATCATTCTGGTAGCAAGGAATTAGATGCCATAGGACGTTTACTGCAGTTGAAGTAAAGGTGAATATAAATTAGAAAAATTAAGGAAATCCACTGTTTTTAAATCTAGTTGATAGACTAACAGAAGAAGTATTAGCTGTATCAGGTTTTTATATAGGCACAGGACCTATATTCAGGTGGTTTGAAAAATAAGCCCAAAATCACTCAAGTACCAGAGGCCAAGGCTACATAGAAACATAGAAAATAACAGCAAGAGTAGGCTACACATACACAAGTCAATTAGGAGGATATCTAGAAATAGACAAGAATGTAGGCAGTGTGAGGAGTTCCTGTAATACTTGTCCTCTTACTTACCGGAGGCAAAAAGAGCAATTTCAGAGGGGATTATGAGAGAACTCATGGGCATGGGGGTTATCATGTTATTTTATTAACGTTCTTAACATTTTTCTCTTGGTTTGGCTCTGGTTTGTCTTCTGTTTTTAACATTGATGGCTACTGCAGCAAGAATGTAAATGATAGAATTAGCATTAGCAATGCTGAATTGACAGGATCCTGTGATATGAGGAAAAGATCACGTAACCCACTGCTGTTCCATTCTCATTTAGTCCTTTCCTCAGACAATGGGCAGTGATTTCTTTTCCTCTTTAATGTTTATGTGTGCTTGCACAGGAAGAAGTTTGCTTATGTTGCAGAGATGTGCACAAGCTGAACTGGTGTGCAATGAAATATAGTATAGTATTAGCTTCTTATAGGGGAAAGCACTGCCGGAAACTTCCTGTACAGAAGCTGTATCGATGTCCACATCATACTCGTTTGTTTGGGGCTTTGTAATTCCTGTTCCATTTCTTCCCCATTATTGTCGTTCACATTTTGCCTGTGTGATTCTCCTATTTCAATGCAAAGACCCAATCCACTGGGAAATTTGGCTGCCATTATAAATTCTGACGACTGTTATTAACAGGACAGAGATAAGCAGCTTGAGTTGCATAGTGATTACGTTCTCAGTGTTCACTTTGAAAAACCTCAACCCATTTGGTTAATAAGATATTCTGATCAATGCTCGGGTCAAATGCTCAGTGTTTGACATTGGAATGTTATTCAGTGGGTCTCATTCTTAGTTCTATTGACAATTACTATCAGGCACAGAAAGAATACATCATACTAATCAGTATTTGCTCTCAACAGATATAGAGTGTGATATTCTATATTGTTATTGTTAAGTAAATTTGCTGGATTTCTAGTGGACCCACTTGTTAGTGCTCCCATATGTGATATGTCAGGAGAGTGGTTCCTACTGAGGAAAAAGACTTGGAATGAAATCTCCATGAAACTTAAAAATAGAAACATAGAAATATAGAAAATAGGAGCAACAGTAGGCCATTCGGCCCTTCGGGCCTGCTCCGCCATTCAAAAAGATCATGGCTGATCGTCTAACTCAGTACCCTGTTCCCGCTTTTTCCCCATATCCCTTGATCCCTTTAGCATTAAGAAATATATCTATCTCCTTCTTGAATACATCGAATGACTTGGCCTCCACTGCCTTCTGTGGTAGAGAATTCCACAGGTTCACCACCCTCTGAGTGAAGAAATTTCTCCTCATCTCGGTTCTAAATGGCCTACCCCATATCCTGAGATTGTGACCCCGGTTCTGGACTCCCCAGCCATCGGGAACATCCTCCCTGCATCTAGTCTGTCTAGTCCTGTTAGAATTTTATATGTTTCGATGAGATCACCTCTCATTCTTCTAAACTCTAGTGAATATAGGCCTAGTCGACCCAATTTCTCCTCATACCTTAGTCCTGCCATCCCTGGAATCAGTCTGGTAAACCTTCGTTGCACTCCCTCCATGGCAAGGACATCCTTCCTCAGATAAGGAGACCAAAACTGCACACAATACTCCAGATGTGGTCTCACCAAGGCCCTGTATAACTGCAGTAAGACATCCCTGCTCCTGTACTCAAATCCTCTTGCAATGAAGGCCAACATACCATTCACCTTCCTAACTGCTTGCTGCACCTGAATGCTCGCTTTCAGCGACTGGTGTACAAGGACACCCAGGTCTCGTTGCACCTCCCCTTTTCCCAATCTATCACCATTCAGATAATAATCTGCCTTTCTGTTTTTACAACCAAAGTGGATAACTTCACATTTATCCGCGTTATCCTGCATCTGCCATGTTCTTGCCCACTCACCCAACTTGTCTAAATCACATTGGACCCTCTTTGCATCCTCCTCACAGCTCACATTCCACCCCAGCTTTGTGTCATCTGCAAACTTGGAAATGTTACATTTAGTTCCCTCATCCAAATCATTGATATATATTGTGAATAGCTGGGGCCCAAGCACTGATCCCTGCGGTACCCCACTAGTCACTGCCTGCCACCCAGAAAAAGACCCGTTTATTCCTACTCTCTGTTTCCTGTCTGTCAACCAATTCTCAATCCATGCCAGTATATTCCCCCCAATCCCATGTGCTTTAATTTTGCATACTAACCTCTTGTGTGGGACCTTATCAAAAGCCTTCTGAAAATCCAAATACACCACATCCACTGGTTCTCCCCTATCTATTCTGCTAGTTACATCCTCAAAAAACTCCAGTAGATTTGCTAAGCGTGATTCCCTTTCATAAACCCATGCTGACTTTGCCCAATCCCGTTAATGCCTTCCAAGTGTTCTGTTATCACATCTTTTATAATAGACTCTAGCATTTTCCCCACAACTGATGTTAGGCTAACTGGTCTGTAATTCCCTGTTTTTTCTCTCCCTCCTTTTTTAAATAGTGGGGTTACATTTGTCACCCCTCCAATCTGTAGGGTTGCAATGCATCCATTATTTCAAGGGCCACTTCCTTTAGTACTCTGGGATGTAGATTATCAGGCCCTGTGGATTTGTCAGCCTTTAGCCCCATTAATTTCCCGAGCACTATTTTTTTACTAATACTGGTTTCCTTCAGTTCCTCCCTCTCACTAGACCCTTGGTTCCCTAACATTTCTGGGAGGTTATTTGTTTCCTCCTTTGTGAAGACAGAACCAAAGTATGTGTTTAATTGTTCTGCCATTTCTTTGTTCCCCATTATAATTTCCCCCATTTCTGACCATAAGGGACCTACATTTGTCTTCACTAATCTTTTTCTCTTGACATATTTATAGAAGCTTTTACAGTCAGTTTTTATGTTCCCTCCTAGTTTACTCTCATACTCTATTTTTCCCCTCTTAATCAATCTCTTTGTCCTCCTTTGCTGAATTCTGAACTGCTCCCAATCCTCAGGCTTGCTGCTTCTTTTGGCAATTTTATATGTCTCCTCTTTGGATCTAATACTATCCCTAATTTCTTTTGTAAGCCACGGTTGAGCCACCTTTCCTGTTTTATTTTTGCGCCAGACAGGAATGAATAATTGTTGTAATTCCTGCACACGTTCTTTAAATATTAGCCATTGCCTATCCACCGTCATCCCTTTTAGTAAAGTTCCCCAATCTATCATAGCCAACTCGCACCTCATACTTTCATAATTTCCTTTATTTAGATTCAGGGTCCTAGTTTTGGAAGTGAAAATTTCCAAGAGCTAAGAGATTAATAAACTAATTGTTAAAGTAAATTAAATTGGAGAGGACTTTATACTGAAATTACACCTACACTCTGCACCTCCTTTGAATCATTGTGACATGTCTGTTATACTATCAGTATTTATAAGGCTGTCAAATTTCAGAAAAAGGTCAAACACACTACACGCAGAAATGAATAAGTATGTTTTGCAAACCAAGCTATTAAATGGATTAAAATTAAATCCGCGAGATCATGGTCAGGATGGATTTGCAACCATTACAAGCAGGACAGAAAACATTATAAAGAGATCTACACAAAAATCATTATCTGACAGCAACTCTTTCTCGGAGGAGCGAAGTTTGAAAATTACTGCTTTAGAGTTTATTATGTAGTACTTACAAGGGATAAGAACATAAGAAATAGGAGCAGGAGTAGGCCATACGGTCCCTCGAGCCAGCATACTTGGAATAATTTGGAGCTAGATTAAGATTAAATAATGCTGCATTATTCTAGTAAAGAGATATCTAAAAACAACTTAATTGAAATATACAATACAGTGATAGTGCATTCCACTGACACCACTTACTTCGGCTGTGCTAACTTGCGACTGACGAGTTTAATTTAGGCAGAATTTACTGCATTGTAGACTTCCATTTCACTATACTTAATAAATATTTTATGGTTAGTTATTAGTGGAGCTTGATAGTGAATTGATGAAACTTGTCTGACCGACAGTGCTTTATGAATATATTATGAAATCATGTTCGTTCTGAGTAACTTTGACTGGAACATTTGTAGCCATGTAATTTAACAGAGCTGCGATATTTTTGAACAATTTATAATTTTTTTTAAAACTCCCTTTTTACTTCGAGTGTAGTCTATAATAGGACTTGACTGAAGCAACTTGTACAAGATAGCGCAAGATAACGTCTAAAATTTAATACTGTTCTTTATCGTAGTATTGGCACTTATGTTGTTTCCTGCTATTGAGACTTTGGTTATCCCTATAATGTGAAACAATACATAATTAAAATACATTTTACCTCCCTAAATAGCCTAGCTGGTAAAGCCACTGCCTGGTGTGGCACTGCGTAGTTTCTGTGCTGTGTTAGTTGATACTAGCTGGAGCAGGAGTTGGCCTCAATAATCCTTGGGAGATCTGGGGGGAAATGAAAACCAGCCAGGCCCCTGCTCCTGATTGCTTTTCAGTTTGTGTGTCAATGTGAGTGAAAGAGTGAGTCATATATATATATATATACACACACACATATTTAACTGGTAAATGATAGGGGAAAATACTTTCATTACTCCAAAATCTTCTGAAGCAAATGAAGTGCATGTGAATTAGAATAATTTGCTCTACTGTGGTTTTCTTCACCTCTCAGAATACATGTACATAGCAACAAAAAGCAAGACAAGTGAAGACATTGTTCAATCCGCAAGATATCCAGCAGCTTACTCTCCAGACATCTTCCAGCAGTCAGAGTCGGAGTACTGGCATTACCCAGCTTCACCCAAAGGTGGGCACATTAACTGGTGCTGTACATTTTTTTTTGATAATGTAATGCATGTATTGAACTATTGCAAATATCTTAAAAATTCTAATATGTGTAAACAGAATCCAGCACTCTGAATGATGAGGGGAGGGGGATGAAGGGGAGGAATTAAAATTCTTATTCGATCATGGGTGGGAATAAAGAATGGTTCTTATTGGCTGAGAACTGTTAAAAGTCATCAATGAAAGTATGATTTCACTGAATTCCACAATCATTCAGTCTTCCGTGTCACCACAACTGCTGTGTAGGAAAGAAAAGTGTACAAAGCAAAATCATTTTTCTAATAGTTGTCAAAATAAATTAAAATAGACAAACCAAAATATACAGGCAAGAGTGACCTCAATAGTTGTACACTCGATTTTAACATTCGAGCATTTGTTTCAGCATTGCATTTCTCCCATGCCCGAACAGTCTGTGCTGTGCTAAAATCTACACTGTGCACATAGTATCATAGTAGGTACAGCACAGGAGGAGGCCATTCGGGCTATCGTGCCTGTGCTGGCTCTTTGGAAGAGCAATCCAATTAGTCCCATTCCCCTGCTCTTTCCCTGTAGCCCTGTAAATTTTTTCCCTTCGAGTATTTATCTAATTCCCTTTTGAAAGTTACTATTAAATCTGCTTCCACCACCCTTTCAGGCAGTGCTTTTCAGATCATTACAACTCGCTGTGTAAACAAATGTTTCCTCATGTCGCCTCTGGCTTGTCTGCCGATCACCTTAAATCTGTGTCCTCTGGCTACTGAACCTTCTGCCACTGGGAACAGTTTCTCCTTATTTACTCTATCAAAACCGTTCATGATTTTGAACACCTCTATCAAATCTCCCCTTAACCTTCTCTGTTCTAAGGAGAACAATCCAGCTTCTCCAGTCTATCCACATAACTGAAGTCTCTCATCCCTGGTACCATTCTAGTAAATCTCTTCTGCACCTTCTCTAAGGCCTTGACATCTTTCCTAAAGTGTGGTGCCCAGAATTGAATGCAATAGTCCAATTGGGGCCTAGCCAGTGTTTTATAAAGGTTTAGCATAACTTATTTGCTTTTGTAATCTATGGCTCTGTTAATAAAGCCCAGGATCCCACATGCTTTTTTAACAGCCTTCTCAACTTGTCCTGCCACCTTCAAAGATTTGAAGGTACAACCCCAGGTCTCTCTGTTCCTGTACTCCCTTTAAAATTGTACCATTTAATTTATATTGCCTTTCCTCATTTTTACTACCAAAATGTATCACTTCACATTTTTCTGTGTTAAATTTCATCTGCCATGTATCTGCCCATTTCACCAGTCTGTCTATGTCCTCCTGAAGTCTGTTACTATCCTCCATATTGTTTACTACATTTCTGAGTTTCATGTCATCTGCAAACTTTGAAATTATACCTGTATATCCAAGTCCAGATCATTAATATATATCAAAAAGAGCAGTGGTCCTAATACTGACCCCTGGGGAACACCACTGTATACTTCCCTCCAGTCTGAGATACAACCATTCACCACTACTCTGTTTTCTGTCCTTGTTGTATCCATGCTGCCATTGTCCCTTTAATTGTATGGGCTTTAATTTTGCTAACAAGTCTATTATGTGGTACTTTTTCAAATGTCTTTTGAAAGTCCATATACGCAATATCAACCGCACTACCCTCATCAACTCTCTCTGTTACTTTATCAAAAAACTCAATCAAGTTCGTCAAGCACAATTTTCCTTTAGCAAATCCATGCTGACTTTCATTTATTAGCCCATACTTTTTCAAGTGCCAATTAATTTTATCCCAGATTATTGTCTCTAAAAGTTTCCCCAGCATCGACGTTAGGCTGACTGGCCTGTAATTGCCAGGTTTATCACCCTCCCCTTTTTTGAACAGGGGTGTAACTTTTGCAATCCTCCAGCCCTCTGGCACTGCCCCCATGTCTAAGGAGGATTGGAAGATTGTGGCCAGAACCAATGCAATTTCCACCCTTACTTCTGTCAGTAACCTAAGATGCATCCCATCTGAACCGGGTGACTTTTCTACTTTGAGTACTGCCAGTCCTTTAAGTGCCTCCTCTTTATCTATTTTTATCCTATCGAATATCGCTACTACCTCCTCCTTTACTGCTACAATGGCAGCATCCTCTTCTATAGTGAAGACGGATGCAAAGTATTCATTTAGTGCCTCAGCCATGCTCTCTGCCTCCACAAGAAGATCTCGTTTTTTGTCCCTAATCGGTCCCACCCTTCCTTTGACCACCGTTTTACGATTTATACGTTTATAAAAGACTTCTGGGTTCCCTTTTATGTTAGCCGCTAATCTATTTTCATACTCTCTCTCTGCCCCTCTTATTCCCTTTTTGAGATCTCCTCTGTACTTTATGAACTCAGCTTGGTTCTCTACTGTATTATGAACATTACATTTGCCTCCTTTTTCTGTTTCATTTTAATCTCTTTGGGGCAGAAATCGATTGTGAAATAACAGAGAGCTCAACAGCGCTCTCCGTTGTTAGTGACAAAATGGAGGAGCAAGTCCCAGCGTTCTCACATGCACAGTGAAACGCGGAAATCCGGAACTTGCTCCTATTGGTTCGCCCGCGATATGACAGCTTCAAATTAAAGGGATATCACACGCTGCAATCAAAGAAATCATTGACAAAGTACAAACCTGCTTATCTGCCCAGCTGGAAAGTAACTAATGACGCCACAAAACAGACATGCTTAAAAATACAGGTCGAAACTAAATGTTAACAGTTTGGTAAGTCTTAATGATTGCCAAACAACTAAAAAAATAGCTTTTAAAAATGTGGAGTCTCATTACTCCTTATTTTAATAGTTTTTGGTCATTAAAATTTTTTTTTAATTAAATTTTTTCTTTACTTTTCCCTTCTGTCTCTTTTATTTAATTCAATTATTTCTTATGCGCTTTTTTTTGCTGTCTGTAACTGTTTTTACATTGATTTTAATGTTGTACCTTTCACATCCTGGTTTAATGCTCCAAGCCTGCAGAGACAGTGAACGCAGCTTGTCAAAAATGCTGCGATCTGATTGGTCGGAGGGAGAGATCAATCCTTCTCCCAGGGTCCTAGCTTCACCTGAACTAACGCTGGGCTCTCCTCTGCTTCCTATTAGAGGAACTGGCCGACGAAAAGACTACAGAAAGTTAGTGGGTTAGTATATGTCTATGGAGCGGTGAGCTGTGTTGGTTCACCGCTCCGATCAATTTCTGCCCCTGTATCTTTAGTCATCCAGGAAGCTCTAGCTTTGGATGCCCTTCTTTCCCCCCTCATGAACATCTTGTTCAGTATTAACTAAATAAGCATTCAGATTTTCCCAGCTAATTAAACTAGAAAGGTGAATTAAATAAAGTCAAAGCTATCTATTAGACATGACCAGTGTTTGATAATCACCAGTACACAAATCCTCCAGGACATCTTTATGAGGTTGGCATTCCTGTACTTGTGAAGTTTTTGAAAAACATAGACATGCATAAGGAGCAGTGCAATGTCAAGAGAAAGTGGTAATGAAATACTACACTATGCTCTGGGAATTCCTAGTCCTCAAACAGGGGAGTTGGAACTGCTGACAAAGAATTTTTATAAAGGCCAGCTGAGCTTGTTAAAGGTTATTGATGAGCTTCCCACAGCTGTAGAAGCACATTGAAGCGTCAACTATCTGTGAAGCATCTCATGACACTTTTTTTACATTAAAGACACTATACAAGTTGCCATTGCTATCATCTTATGAAGGTTCAGTCCTGGAGTAAGTGAAGATAAAACGATTTAGCATGGCATTGGCTTCATTCATTCTATCATGGTATGTTAGGGTCTAAAACCAGCTTCACTCACAGAAATCATATTCCAGCTTAACTTTCTACAACTGCAATAGATTTTAGTCAGTGAAAACACTCTCTCTGGAATTTAGGCCTCATCAACAAAAGTAGTCTGAAATAGCAAAGCCAAAACTATCTACAACAAAAAAAAAACTAAGAACAAAAATAGTAAAAAAAAACAATAACCGAACAATTATACACGTTGAGTTGAATAACTGAAGAGCAAAGAGAACAGTGAACAGAACCAGAGCTTTTTGATGGGAAGCATGAATGTAGTGTCCATTATTAGGCACATCATAGTGGAGGATGTTGGCACCTTCTTTCCATATGATTGTGTCTCACCAGCACTTTGAACTTCCTAGCTGAAACTGGTGTTGTTGAGCCATTTTCCATTGCAGCTCTGCCCTCCACATCTGGATTCTCTGACTTTCACCTGTGATTACTCAGCGGCTAGTTAATCTCTTCACCCACTTCACCCACTCTCACACAAATGCTGTCAATATCATCCTTGCCCAAGTCAGTAATAAACAGTTGATGTTAATATTATGATTGATACCGTGCATAATCATTCATGTGTGGCAGTGAGATGCCAATCAAATGAATGACTCCAGTTGCTACAAAGAATAAAGTTACCACAAGAATGTTATTTGGAATTAAACAGAAAACATAACTGGAACCAAGCTATCTGCAACACTTAAATGTAGCCAGAACTACTTCTCATGTAACTCTAGCTACTGTTTTGTATATTTTAGATAGTTTAGTATTAAAGGATATTACAGAAAACAAATTCTAAATCTCAAGGGATTTTAATTATAATAGACAGGTGCAAAATCATCTGTGTTCCTATCTTAAGAGGCCAGCACTGGTTTAAAATCAGGTCATTGGCTATAATTTTTATTGCCATGTTCCTGACTATAATTTTCTTGATTCACATTTTGACTTGTTACGTTTTCTCTGGCTTTCGAACAAATGTTTTGTACTTAGCATCCTGTTGCGATATTGAATTCCCTTTTACGGTATAATGTTCCACTTTTTTGCATATTGTATACATTTGAGACCCATCTGCCTCCCATAGGTTTTATTTTCATCTTCAATAACAAACACTTACAGCAGAGCAGAACAACATAGTCATAATTAATCATTATTAATCTGTGGCTTGCGCTTCAGTGTGAATTTTAATTATAGTAGATTTACCAGCTAATTCACAAGAGAATATTTGAGCCAAAGGTAAATGTGAATGCCATTTAGAAACAATAAACTTTTTGTAGTCTATGTGTAGTAATAAATACATCTTCAAGTAATTCTCACAAATTGTCAGGGGGTAAAACAAAGGTCATATTGGAGCAAAAGTAACCATATCACTGAGAGCTCAAACATACAGAGGACATTACTATCTATGGGCTATGGGCACAGCTCCAGTAACTATCAAGAAAGATTAAAGGTGCTTAGGTTCTTCTCCTCAGAGCAGAGAAGTTTGATGGGAAATATGATACAGTATTTACAATCACATAGGAATTTAGTAAAAATGTATATTAATGAGCCATTCAGAATTGTTGCAGTGAAGCAACCTAACGTAACTGATTTGTGTAAAAGATCTAATAAAATATTTTTTATTTCACAGAGGGTTCCAGAATAAAGGATTTAATGGCGACCCAGAGCAAATATTATGGTAACAATTTAAGAAGGAGTTGGACGACTATTTGTTACAAAAAATATTAGGGTGTTAAAGTCCAGAATTTGATGAGTTAAGTCATGATGGAGTAAGTCTGCGGAATAGAGAATACGTGGCAAGAATAGAGAGCGAGCTGGGATCAACCCAGTAGCCTGGAGGGTTGTGCTAAATGGGCCAGTGGGGGTCTTTATGTTTTTATCTGGTCCCCCTTCTGATTTGCTGATTCGTAAAGACTGTTTTTGGTATATGTGCTTTGTTTTTCAGCACCGAGATGGAGCCGAAGATCCTCATCTGGCGCAGAGGACGATAGCCAAAATATTTGGGACCAGGGTATTCAGAGGGTATGAACTTCATCTCAAATGTATAGTTACTGGTAGAAATATGTTTATCCAAATGTAGAAAATTATACAGCATTAGGTAATAGGAAGGATAGAGTTTCAGTTATCGATTGTTCTTGATGCATATCAAGGACAAAGCCATTTACACATTAAAGTATCTTAAATTACCAATGTCATGTGCCAACATTGAGTAGATTCTCAAAGACCCTAGGTACAGTTCCTGACAGATGCTATTCAGTGCAAACCCAACCAAGTATTGGAAGTAAAATAGTAAATAAAAAGATGCCTTGCAAAGTTCTATTATGAACATTTTCAGAATCAATCACAAGCGTGTTTTACGTAATATATAATATCTATTCAAATGAATGAACATGAAATGTTGACATAAGTGGAAAATCAGCAAAGTATCCATTATAAGGTAAAATTTGAAAGTGTACAGAAAATGTCAAATCCTAAACATAATTTAAAAGAAACAAATGAAACCTCCTTTCTGCTCCTGATTCTTCAAACCAATCTTTTCTTACCCTGCTCCCCTATAGCTCATGCTGGGGCACAGTTCCGTAAGTGTTGACAGCACCTAGGTTTATTTTTTATTCCCAAATGAAAGTATTTTTTTTGTCAATGACTAATAAGAAGACGGATTGTCTGTGTGCTCGCTGTGCTGTACTCTGTTGATGGAAGAGAAAAATAAATCTGAATTTTAAATAAACAGAACCCCTAAATGCCTATGCATTTCATTCAGCAGTCAGCTGGACGAGTGCTAATGCACTACTTGAAATTCCTGGGACAATGTAAATCTGCTACATTCTCTGCAGGATACAAGTGTGACACATTTTGGGAAATTACCATGTTCGGTGCAGAGCAGGCATTTATCTTCACTGTAGCAATCTCCATATGGTACAGACACGACCTATTCAGCATTACCATATCACCACTGGAGATCCCACTTTCATTACTGTGATAGCTAAAGTCAATTCCAATTTCCACACAGTAGAAATGTGGTATATTTCAGCATGCTTTTATTATATGAAGTGCACTATGGCAGGTACCAAAGAATGCCCTGAGTCATTGAAATGACTGGAATGCTGCCCACATATCATGGTACTGTCATCATTACTGGGAAAGAGCTTCGAAGAGTCTAAATGTTATCCTTATACTGTAATTCACTTCCTCGCCCTCTCCAGCAATACGGCAGTGCTTCTTTAAAGCACAATGGCTTATTTCAAAGCAGAGTCTGCCGGTGAACGTCACTTGCAATCCTTCTGGAATCGAATTATTTTACTGTATCGCCGAGCCATCTGTTAGTTATTAACACAAGCGTCTTCTCTGATTTCACAGAACAGTATTTATGAATAAAAAAAATATTTACACAGAATCACCTAATTAGGCCTGGAAGCTGGTGGTGCCTCCTTACAATGCAGAGGGAGGAGCCCAGCAGGATTTTCAGCAAACCTAGATATTAGAATGAACGGCTACTGAGAATGAATCATCATTCTGACACGGTTGGGTTTAAAAACTATAGCCTGCACCTCTCTTCATTTAACTGCGACGTATTTAAACATTTTCCTCAAGGACTTTTGTAAAATGAATTCCCATCTGTTTACAACTGTTTGTGGGGAATGGAGAAGGTTAAACCTGTATTTATATTATGCACAGTTTTTTTTGCCATTTTTATTATATTCATATCTTTTCATGTGGGTGATGATGGACTTATTGTGCTGTGGCTTTTAATCTCAAAGAAACCATTAGCACAAGATGCACCAGGTCAATGTGCACCAGGTAATCCATCAATTTATTATTCACTACTGTCTTCATTGTTATTGATGTGGAGATGCCGGTGATGGACTGGGGTTGACAATTGTAAACAATTTTACAACACCAAGTTATAGTCCAGCAATTTTATTTTAAATTCACAAGCTTTCGGAGATTTTCTCCTTCCTCAGGCCTGAGGAAGGAGAAAATCTCCGAAAGCTTGTGAATTTAAAATAAAATTGCTGGACTATAACTTGGTGTTGTAAAATTGTTTTCATTGTTATTAAGCAAGTATGTATTATCAGTGTGCTTTAGTCCTATTAATTGATCACCACTGCTGTGGAATAATTAGAAAATCAGAATTATGGTTTTAATAAAGGTGAGATTTGATTCTCTCATTTCACCTGTTTTAGATACAGAGCGGCATTAACCGACTAATTCTGAAGGAGGAGATGAAAGCCAGATCAGGGACTTATGATAATGACCCTTGGTCGACACGCAGCTCCACAACAAGTAGGGAATATCTACAGAATGCAGGCTACGATTCTCCAGTGAATGGATGTAAGTAACAGCAAAACTACCTATCTGTAGATTCCATAAGCAACTCTTTGTCAAGCCTCCAGTTGTTCCTGACTTTACTCAGTGGGCGGTAGACTCCGATTCCTAACAGTCTTGTGATGATCTTGCCTGGGGGAAAGGCCCACTCTGTTGGTGTAATTGAATATATCTACATTTTCTACCAGTCCAAAATGTACTTTGGGAGCAGTGTTTAATCAGAATTCAGCCCAATGAATATTTAAATTTTAAGAGGCTCTAGTATCAAAGTAAATAAATTAACTAATGAAATTTCACCCAGTGTAGTTTTCATCCTGTAGTTGCAGGGTGCTAATGAGGTCTATGATGCACTGTGCTTTCAAATACGAGTTGGGCAACTCCATCAATGCCTTAGTAAATTTAAACCATAACTGGTTGAGCCGTACAAGCCAGGGAGGTCCCAGATTTCATTCCTTGGCTATACATTGCTAACCAGGGTAACGCTAGGGGTGCTATAAATAGCCTCAAGGTTCCTTAGTTAAGGAGGGAAATACTGGCCAGGGCTCACACTCCTAATTGCTTTCAGCGGCTCCTACTGGAAGTGAACATTGGGCAAGGAGGGGGTCAGGCTCGGCTGTGATGCTCCCCACAGTCAACAGGTCTGCCAACACTCACTGTCAAGATTCACACATGAATAACAGTCACTTGTGCAAGGGGCGATGGGATCCTGTGAAACCAAACCCCAAAGAGTCAATGCCTTGAAGAGAGGAGGGGAGGGAAAAAAGATATAAAGGCAAAGTTAGTTTAAGTTATATACTGGCTGCTCTTTTAATACAGCACAGCTTTGAAATTGGAAATATCATCACGTTACAACATAAAAAAGGATTCTGAATCATACTTGTGATTTTTCATTTGCAATGATAAATTATGTCAATCGTTTTAAGTGGCAACAATTCGGTGATTCATACCAGTTTATTATTTTGCATTTTGTGATTTATTAGAGGCCTTGCGCTCCCAATTCCTGATAATAGCTGCTCAAATATCTATGTGTGGGTCAGCAAAAGCCATGAATATAGTGTTCACTCATAAGCCAGAATAGGAGATCCTGGTTTAATCGGAAATGGGCAGGTACAGTGAATGTCTTCATTTCTGTCACTCTGCACTTATTTCCCTGGCCTTCTTCTGACACAACTGACTAGAATAAATGGAACTATTTCCTGTTATCTCTCCTGAGAATTCATTGTCTTGGGAAAAGGGAAGTTGCTTGGACTGTGTTTTAGTTAAAGTGTAGCTTGTTCTTTTACTGTATCAACTTTGAAGAAAACCACAGAGAGGGCAAGAAGCAATGTTTGTGATTCTGTGTCAATAATTATTGTTAGATACACAGGTAAAAATGTGCTTTTCAAGTTTTTTTTACTTCAAAAGTATTCCTACAGAGCTAACAAATGTTCAAAGTCCACTTGCTGACTGGTCCCTTTGATCTGTGTGCACAGCTAATATACATTTGGCACTGCCACCATAATCAATTACGAGGAATATAAACCCTGACTCCTCAGATATTTGAAGACTAGCTACCATGAGTAATCCAGACTCCCTGGTGTCTTGCTCATAGCATTAGAACAGTGGCAGAAAACTACATGACTGACCTTCACATGAAGTATGGTTTTTGAAGTCTGATTCTTCAAACACTTGAGAACTTTTCCAAACCAAATCAATAATATTTTCAAATTATGAAAGAAAATTCATTAGCCTCCAATTACACTGCATTTTTTTTGGAGAGGGTGAAAATAATGATCAGAGGATTATTTGTGATAAACCAGCAGAAATTGTGGCTTATAATCAATTACTGGAATAGAATATTAGTTTGTGTGAACAATGCAAACATAGCACTTTGTTTGCACTCACATTTGGTGATGTGAATAATTTGCAATGGATCTCGGCATTTGATAGTTAATTTACAGCAACTGTATCTATCATTTATTATAGCTCAATGTTCTTTTTAAATAGAGGCAGTGCTGTGGGGCAGTGAATTTGGGGGTGAATATGCCATATCAGGTTATGTGCAGGATTGCAGATTTTGCTTGCAGTTCCCACACAGTGAGTTCTTAATTCCATTACACTATCAGAGAGCAGAGCTGAGCAGAAACTAAGTTACTTGCACTGCAGAATGAAAATTGCCAACTGTTTTGCCATCCTGGACTGCTTTCATGCACTTCCTACCAATTGGCTCAAGTGCAGCATAGGCATAGGCCTAAGAAGCAGCTGCCTGGCTGCCACTCCTGGACCAGGGATACATGCAGGTTCTGAGGAGACGAAAAGAGGGGGGAGGAAAATAAATAAATGTAAAAAGTCTTGGTGATATTCTGTATATTCCTATTATAATCAATACAGATTGGTCTGATTTGCCCTCATAATGTGAACATGATTAGCAGGAATTCATTGTATTTCAAGTAAGCAGATTCAGGCCCTGAGCCTGAAATTATCCAAACTCTGAGTTTGGCTGAACAATACTACCGAATTTATGGGATTTTTAAGAAGTTATTTGATTGCCACCTTGTTTAATTGCTCCTCTACATTAAGGACTTCTGCACCTTCCTAAGGTGAATGGGTGGGAATAGACAACCAGCTCTTGGGCTACTCTTATTACTTTGTATCATTTATTGGGAAGTATATGAGAATGGCCAAGGAATGGTCAGTTCTTTAATTAACCCTCCCTGTATGAAGGTACACCTGGCCACTGCTCTACATTTCCCCAATGGCCCAGCCAAGATCATGAACTCAACATGATGAAAAATTTCCTTTGTGATCTAGGTGTGGGAAAATTTGAAACAGATTAATAAAGAACTCATATGATTTTTTCACACTTAATGTATAGAGGAAAGTTAAAACATGAACCCACAACCTACCCACTCGATGACATCACATATTCAATGCATTGAGCCAGCAGAGCACCCTGTGCATGTATATTTTGATTAATTACTATTTTCCCCACTTCACTTTTGTTATCCAGCTGGAGGAAGGAACAGCGATTTTAAAGCCATTCAAATTATGTTAATTTCAGCTTTACAGGTGATGGTATTAATTGTAGTTTTGCACCCACAGGCAATGCATTACAGTCACGCCTCCTTCCACACTTCAGTTAAAAAAATTACTACTAACAATGATTATCGTGAGTTTGTTAGAAACAACTTTCCAGTTGCTGTTCAGTTAAATAATTTTAATTGAATTATATTCTCCACTGTGATAAAAATAAATCGATTTTCTGTGGTTCACGTTCTTGCTTTGTTAGAAAATAAAATGCTTACTGGTAAAACATTTGGGCCAGTTTTTGGTAAGACAGATAGTCTAAGATGAGCAATGCTACTGCCTTATTCTAATTTGCTTTTAATCCTCTGATTACAGCTCTCAGAGGAATGTATATGGGTGACAGTGGTGAGTAAAAGGCAGTTTGTTGTTGAACTCCAGTTTCCACATTTCCAGGAACAGTATAGACTAGAAACCCTCCTATACAGCAGTGATTTAGTCTAAAAATTGTTGCTTCAGTCTGCAATTACAACTTTACACAACCTGCTTACTCTACCAGTTTTATATTCTCTTAACACCTGATACAAAGCTGTTTCAGATGCCTCAGTATATCAGTGCTGGGCAGTTTACTGCTGGTTGGAATCAGAGAGCACCTAATTTTAAACATGTTTGCTTAATAGGAGCAATTGGATGATGGAATGCCTCATCTGCTGCTATTGGGCTCTGCCTGCAGTACCCTATACAATCACAGTACCACATAATTATGTGCTACATTTCTTTTGTTTAATAGTGTGATACATTTTATTGTGTAATTCTGTGCTGCATTTCATCAAACAATTATGTGCTACATTCTATTACACAGGTATGTGCCACATTTCATCACATGTTTGCATAAGATCCAATATCAGTACTAAAAAAGAACAATTTGGGTGGCACTTGTGCCTGCTGTGTGTGAGTCACAATGCATATTTCACCTCGTGGTTTATTTTTTCTAAAACACTAATCGCCATAATGCGTTATCTGTCAATTACATCAGGCTGTTGACCTTCTCTGTATCTTATCTGCAGCACTGTCTTGACTATAATGCATCCATTTTGTGGCTCATATTTAATATCATGAATAGGTTTTTGCTGGTCTCCCTCTACAGACAGACCAGTCACATGAAATATTAAACCAGGTTAGATGTAATTCCTGTACTTATTATTTGTACAACTTATTACGTTATCTTTAAGTTACAATGCTGCACATTGTAAAATTTGAGCACCTTGGATTTGCGCTATTTATTTTTCTGTTTATACCGTCAGGTTACGTAACTCTTACTTTCCTTGAATTGTGCTGTACATTTTTGTGGAGCTGGAACCTCCCTTTATTTGATATCTACATCCTTTTCCCAGCTGGTAAAGCACGTGTTACAGTGTCCCTCCTCATCATGTCTACTGTTCTTCATAGTACACCCTGCCCAGACACACTGTAACACATTTATATTTAGTTATAAATAGTGAACAGCAGAGCTCTCCTCCCCCCCTTCCCTGTATTGAACAGAGCTCAGCTGTTCACTATTTATAACTAAATCATAACCGTCTGTATAAAGAACATATTTAGAAGTTTTCTATAAGTAGTTAATCGGGTTCATGCGCAAAATATTTTTAATTTTTTTTTTAAAAGAAGGTGTAATGCTACCCATCAACATTTCCTCTAGGAAATTTGGTGAGTTTCTATAACATCCTCTTCCCTTGTGATTGTTCCACATATATACTTGGTTACAGCAAGTATAGACTTTACGATTTTATCCAACACCAACCTATAATTTTTTATATATCCATCCTGACCGATTGGATAAAGCAGGATTCCTCTACACTTTAACTTTAGGCGCCATCTAGTGGTTCTGGGAGGAGCTACATTGTAAAAACTCACTTGTGCAAAGTTTGATCGAAACACTCCCACCATGGTGTTGTTGAGTTAGAATTTAAACCTTGAAAAAAGTTATGTTTCAGGCCTTGTTGTTGCCTGCATGATTCTCTAAGACAGTTTTGTTTTACCTTTGTCTCCAGTAATGCACACAGTCAATTAATAGATCAGTTATTTTGTTTTTCACAGATCCGCTGATTTCCAAGTCTGCCTCTCTTCCTGCCTACATGAGAAATGGATTACACAGGGTAAGATTTCATTTCCTTCATCTCTCTGTGGGTTTGCTCCTTGAAGGAGAAGGAAAGTGAAAGGGTGAAGGTATATTCAGTGTAAATGTCTGCTTCCATCTGATTTTATATATGTAAAGTTCCCTCCCCATTGAAGATATTTGAAATGTAGTGTCATTTCCCCAGCTCCAAGTATCCAGCTGCTATTGACATTTTTAGGTTCACCTGCCTCTCAGATGACATCCAAGGTATGAGATGTCAGTCTACATAATACAGTTTTAATAACATTGAACACATCATGGAAATTGTCATAATTAAAATTTATAATTTTACGTTTGCCTGCTGTGTAAGTATATATATATTTGCTGCTCTAATGCAGATTCTTTATAATGTTGATTAAATCAGTCTTGAAGGTAATGTGGCTTTTTAGTGCTCGCAGTGGTGAAAAACTGGTTGAAAGAATGTTATCTAAAATTGCAAATAACTAACAGGTTGTTTATTTTCACCCAACATCTCTGCTGCCTTTAGCCTCAGAGTGCTGACATTTTCCAATATGACAACGACAGTTCTGTTAACTGGGGAATGAGAGGTAAGATAATATCATTGGCTGTATAAAATAAAACATAAAATGCTTAACGAAAGACCAAAAAGCCATCGGTGGATCTATTTGCATTTTAACTTTAAGTGTGTTGGAGGTTCTTTGCACATTGTCAGAGTAATGGGCACACGCAGCATTGGCAATTAAAGGGGAAGTTCTCTCGTACCCTTCCCCAATGAAGAATCAAAATGGGTGAAAGGCAGTTCAGAACTTCTGCTGCCAGAAATATTATACATATATTTTAAATTTTGTGTCCAAATTTATGTGGATAGTAAAGTCGTCCCATCAGTATGTGTTGGCAATGCATCAGGCTGGAGATGAAAATGCAACTCATTAGTTGCAAAAGGAAAGCACTAAAAATGTTCGTGATTTTATAATACATAATAATGGCACTGCTGCTTAGCACCAGTGTCCCTGTATGAACATCTTGCCCTCAATGCCTGAAACCATTGACAGGAGCAGAGATGAATTTTAACTTTAGGGAGTAGAAGAGATGCTAGTTACACATAAGACTGCTGGTATGGCTTTGTTTATTATTCTGTTTCAAGTAAAATATCTTCTCTTCCTTTCACAGAATACAAGGTAAGAACTGCGGTTTGGAGCCTGCGGCCCTCTATACGCCCCTGAGGTAGTGCAACCACGAGTGAGAGAAAGGAAATGTCTTCTGCCATTACCTCTGATACCTTTCCAACAATTATATGTAACACTTTATTGCCAACTGATGGTCTCCATTTTAACTGCAGAAATGTATTAATACTCTTCCAAAAAACCAAAATTATCCTACACGATAATGTCAGACAACTTCATACCATCCCATAGTATAAGGATTATCTAATTACAAGTGAATTAATGGTATTTGTCAGACATCATTTTCATGGATCTGCATATTTATATGATAACCTTGTTACTAATATTACTTTTTCGGCTGCCCAGAATGATGAAAGCAGTAATTTGGAAGACTTCTATTGCTATTATAGAATTAAAGCTGATTATCTCCTCTTATTCTCTGTTATAAAATCTACACCCTGAGGCAATTCCTAGCCCACTTTTTTAGAACAAATGTGCTAATTTGTTGTTTTATTATGAAAGAAAATTAATCATCTGTTTGAATTCATGTTGAAATTATATATTACTCAAAGTAGGTGTTTAGTCAACCATCTCAAATAATGTAGAGTTTACAAGTTGTGATGTCAGCCTTGATACTCTGTAATTGCTCAATGTCTACTATCATTGAATTTACATACAGAAGAAAGCCATTCGGCCCATGGTGCCTATGCTGCTGTAACCTATTGAACTGGAGCTGTCTACTGTAATCCCATTTCTCTACCCTTTCCCTATACCCTCTCATATATTTTCTTTTCAAATACTTATCCAACTTAATTTTAAATAGGGTTATAGGGCTCGATTTTCACACCCCCGGGCGGGTGCGTTCGTGGCGGCGGGGCTGCGAAAATCGGGGATTCCCGGGGCGGGTCTGGAGCCCGGCTCCAACCTGCCCACTTCCGGGTTCCCCAGTGACGCGCTGACATGCGCGCGCAGCCCACGCATGTGGGACTCCTGCCGGCAATTAAAGCCGGCGGCATGCCACTTGAAGTAATTAACCAGGTACTTCAGGTCATTTACAGACCTGATTGACCTGATATTTTAGGAGGGGTGGGATTTTCAATCAACTGGGACTATTTCCCGTACTGGGGGAAACACTCCCAGTTCAAATGGATGTGTTGCAGCCATCAGCCTGTGGCAGCTGCAAAGGTCTATTTGACAGGTGTGGGGGGGGTGGAGACCCTCACTCATTGCAGGAGGCCACCCTGTCACTTTGGACAAAGTTTGGCCTCCACCACCCTCCTCCTAACAATAAAATTCACAAACTTGCACACTTACCCCGGTGTCCAGACACATGTACCTACCTTGCGGACCCCCTCAAATGTACATCTTCCGGATGGGGGCCGCCGTAGCTGCAGTCATGACCTCCTCGGAGGACGAACAGCATCACCAGCCTCGCTGGCCACGCCATCCACCTCTGACACGTGGAGCTCCACAACACAGTGCTGTGACACATCCACCTGCACAGCAGGAGGGAGGGCAACCGCAGAGAGAGATGCGTTGCAGAAGGCACTACCCTCGCCACAGGGTATACAGACCAAGGCTCAGCTTCCTAGACCTCTCTGAGCAGCAGTGCACACGGAGGCTCAGAGTCACTCGAAATGTAGTCGTGGACATCTGCAGCCTCCTTCATGCCGAGCTGCTCCCGGCTGGCCCGAGCACCATCTCTTTACCTGTCGCTGTCAAAGTCACCACTGCCCTCAACAAGTTCTCCTTCGCATCTTTCCAGGGTGCCACCGGGGACATCGCCGATGTCTCTCAGTCGTCTGCACAAAAGAGCCCTGCAAATACACCTACACCCACTCTGCAGTGAACAATGGGTGGCATCAGTTGTGGGTCTTCATAGTGATCCTCAGGAAAGGGCATTATTGCACAAACCAGACAAGATTCGCAAAGAGGTTCCAGTAGTGGTGACAATATAATATGTTATGTGAGTTGATCAGCAATTAAATATAAGTAAAAACCATGACAAACCCTCAAACACTCTTGTGCATCCCCTTCATGCTCACAACATGTTTGCCTTACGCTTCCTACTGCACATATGTGATGCATGCCCTGTGGCTGCAGCACAGGTAGTGGCAGGTTGAGTGAGGCTGACCGTGAAAGAGATGCATGAGAGGGTGAGTATGAGATAGAGCCATGAGATTGTGTGAGGATTGGGTTGAGTGGTAGTGGTGGGATGAGTACTGGCGAGGTGAGTAAGTGCAGGTAAGATGAGGATGAGCTTTGAGTTGGTGTGAGGAGTGATGTGATAGAGTAGTGTTGGCAGTGCAGAAGGAGATGTGGAGTGGGGGCGGTGATGTGGCAGACGGAGTATAGGGGAATGAGTAAGTGTACTCACTTCAGCTGACCTACTGAGGTCATTGAAGCACCTCCTGCACTGTATGCAGGTGTGTGATATGTTGGTGGTGCAGGTGACCTCCTCTGCCACCTCGAGCCAGGCCTTCTTCGTGGCAGAGGCAGGCCACTTCCTCCTGCCCGCCGGGGGGAAGATCTTTGTCGTCCCCCTCCTCACCCCATCCAATGAGACCTGAGTGAGGCATCATTAAACCTGGGAGCAGCCTTCCCCCTGAGCTGCTCCATGCTGGAATTTTTCCTATTTTCTGCAGCATCAGTCAGTGAAGGACGGCCCCTTTAAATAGAGCTCCTCCAGCTGACAGACCTTACTGCACATGCGCAGTCCGCCCGCTGCGCAGCTTTCCAGCGCGAAACCCGGAAGCAAAGGTAAGTACCTTCAATCAAGCTGCAATCGCGTGCGGAGCACCCCGATTTCACTGGGCGCGTTACCCATGCGCCCAGTCGACCCCCCGCTGCGAACCCGTCGCCCTCCTAATATCGGGCCCATAGTCTCTGCCTCAATAGTCACTTATGCTAAAGCTTTCCATGTGCTTAGAACCCTCTGTATGAATTTTTTTTCTAATTTACCTCTTCATTCTTCCTGTGATCATTCCAAGTCTTGTTACCAATTCGACAACCAGTGGAATCTTTCACTATTTATCCTCTCAGTACCTTTCCTAATTTTGAACACCTTTACTGGATTCCTCCTTAGCCTTCTCTGCTCCAGTGAGTAAACCCCCAATTTTCATGCCTTTCTTCATGTCTATAACCTCTCCTTCCTGGTATCATTCTTGGGGAGTCTTTGCTGTATCCTTTCCCTGGCTCTAATATCCTTCCTATAATGAGATGCACAGAAGTCCATGCAGTACTCCAGCAGAGGCCTGATCAATATCTTGTACAGATTCAACACCACTCTCTTGCATTTATATTCAATGTCGCTGTTTATAAAACCCGGAATCCCATTTGCTTTTGTTATGGCCTTTTCTTCCTGAACTCCCACCTTTAAAGATTTATGTATCTGCACCTCTAGATCTTTCTGTTTCTACATTCTGCTAAGAATCTTACCACTTAGGATGTTCTTCCTTTCACTGTCCAATGTCTCTACGTTGGGTTGCACCTGCCACCTATCTGCCCACTCTCTGAACCTTTCAATGTCCTCCTGCAATTTCTTCCATTCTGTCTGACAGATCCCTAGGGAACACCACTACCTACTTCCTGCCGATCTGAAAAATATCTACTTACCCCATTTTGCTTTGCGTCTCCTAGCCATCCCTCTGTCCATACTGTTACATTCCTTTAACACCAGCGACTCGCCAGTGACTCCCACATCCCATGAACGAATAAAAGAAAAAGATGCCATAACAAGTCTCTTATTTGGCGCCTATCAAACACCTTCTGAAAATCCATATTTATAAACTCATGACATTCCTTTTCTTTTAACACACGCCGTGATTTCCTCAAACAATTCCGTTTAGCTAGTCAAGCATGGTGTGCCCCTTTGTAAAATTGAGCAGTAAATGAGATATGATTCTGCCATGAATTTACAAATTAGTAAATTCAGCATCAGTGTATAACCTGCAAAAATATGAGCTAATTGCGACTGCAATAGCATCCATTGTAATTGTGGATATGTTGCGTTTATAAGAACTTTAAGATAGTGGGCATGATTTTGACCCCGAGCCGGGAAGGGGGCGGGGGGGGGGGGGGGGGGTTCAAATTGCGGACGAGAAACCCGGAAGTACAGGTTTCCCGGATGTCCTTACGATTTTGATGTAAGAATGTCTTTTATTTTGTTTTGTCGGTTTATCATCCAACTGACCGGCCTGATTGACAGGCTGGTCTCAGTTGGATGGGAGACCAGCCAGGGAGAGGACATCTTCAGGTAAGTCTTCAGTAAGTCTTTGTTTGTATGGATGAGGGGGGCATGGGTTGGCATGGGGCATGGGTTGGCACGGGAGTCGCCAGCCATGGGGGGAGGGATCAGGGGTCATTGCTGAGGTCCGCGATCATTGATGGGGGGAATTGGGGATCGGGGTCGGGGGGTCTGCGATCCGCGCTCGGGGATCAGGGTCGGCGGTCTGCGATCGGGGATTGGGGTCGGGGGTCCACGATCATTGTGGGGGTCACTGCAGGTAGGCTTGTTGGGCCTGGGGGAAGCACTTCTGCTCCTCCGGGCCCACAAGCTGCACCAGAAAGGCTCCTACCTGTTAGTCTTGGGCCTTCTCACCTCCTCTCACAAGGCGTGAAAGGGAAGGCCTGGGAATCCCGGCCCCCCAGGGTTGAAATTGGAAACTGTGGGAGAATGGAGGGCTGTAGCCTCCTTGAAAGGCTTTAAAGCCTGACCCGCCTCCTGGGAGCGGGTTGGTCGCCCGCTTCTCATTCCGCCCCGGTGAAAAACAGAAATGGGAGGGTTGGAGGCAGGTTGGGAGCAGGTCTGAAATGGTTGCTACTTTGAATGCCCCCGCCCCCCAACCTGCCTGTTTTTCACTGTTAAAATCGTGCCTTTAATGTCATTCAGGCAGGGCAATGCTGATAGCATTGTGTAACAGCCACGCAAAAATTAAATCCATTAAAATGTATTCAAGCACATCCAAAAATCATTAAAGATAATGTGTAGACTTTAAGATATTTTAAATATACTCATTTATTTCCCATGGTGTTGTTAACAGATTTATATAAATTGGGTTCTTGTTTCTACTTGTTGCTGCTGACAGTCAGTGCTCTGTGTATCATGATCAGATGTCCTGCTTATAAGGGACTCGACAATACTGCAGTACTACATCATACTTCACACAGACACAAGACTTTAAATAACATCAATAGATTTATTCACCGATAAAACGTCACTATGTTTACCATTTTACAAACAATCTGCAAATAATAGAGAAATGTTCCACTTCTATTGCTACAACACTAACAAGCCTGTCACTAAAACACTCTGACATACGACATTCTCTGATACAACACACCTCCCCCAAAACACTGATACACCACACTCTGACACAACACACCTCCTGCTAAAACACTGATACACCACATACTGATACCACATACCTCCCCCAAAACACTGATACACCACACACTGATACAACATACCTCCTGCTAAAACACTGATACACCACACTCTGATACAACACACCTCCTGCTAAAACACTGATACACCACACACTGATACAACACACCTCCCCCAAAACACTGATACACCACATTCTGATACAACATACCTCCCCCAAAACACTGATACACCACACTCTGATACAACATACCTCCTGCTAAAATACTAATACACCACACTCTGATACAACACACCTCCCCCAAAACACTGATACACCACACTCTGATACAACATACCTCCCCCAAAACACTGATACACCACACACTGATACAACACACCTCCCCCAAAACACTGATACACCACACACTGATACAACACACCTCCCCCAAAACACTGATACACCACACTCTGATACAACACACCTCCTGCTAAAACACTGATACACCACACACTGATACAACACACCTCCCCCAAAACACTGATACACCACACACTGATACAACACACCTCCCCCAAAACACTGATACACCACACTCTGATACAACACACCTCCTGCTAAAATACTAATACACCACACTCTGATACAACACACCTCCCCCAAAACACTGATACACCACACACTGATACAACACACCTCCCCCAAAACACTGATACACCACACTCTGATACAACACACCTCCTGCTAAAACACTGATACACCACACACTGATACAACACACCTCCCCCAAAACACTGATACACCACATTCTGATACAACATACCTCCCCCAAAACACTGATACACCACACTCTGATACAACATACCTCCTGCTAAAACACTGATACACCACACTCTGATACAACACACCTCCTGCTAAAACACTGATACACCACACACTGATACAACACACCTCCCCCAAAACACTGATACACCACATTCTGATACAACATACCTCCCCCAAAACACTGATACACCACACTCTGATACAACATACCTCCTGCTAAAATACTAATACACCACACTCTGATACAACACACCTCCCCCAAAACACTGATACACCACACACTGATACAACACACCTCCCCCAAAACACTGATACACCACACACTGATACAACATACCTCCTGCTAAAATACTAATACACCACACTCTGATACAACATACCTCCTGCTAAAACACTGATACACCACACTCTGATACAACATACCTCCTGCTAAAACACTGATACACCACACTCTGATACAACATACCTCCTGCTAAAACAGATACAGCACATTCTGATACAACACACCTCCCCCAATACATTGATACACCACACTCTGATACAACACAACTCCTACTAACACAGTGAAACACCACACTCTGACATGGCACGCCTCCCGCTCACAAATCATTATAGCACACTGTCTGTTTGTTACATTGCAATAACCTATCTCTCACTCTGGGTACTTTGACGTTCAAAGCTGAAGGTTTTCTGGGCATTGACTGCTTGTGTAAATGTAGACCTTCATTGTTCTGACAGCTGAGGAGTCTCCACTGTTTTATGGCTTCCATGAGCTGACATCGGGGCTTTATTTAAAAGTAAAAGCAGGGAGCAGGATTCCCTCACTTGATGCAATGGGGATCATTGGTCTCCTGCTTCCAACAGGTCTTCCTGTGGATTAGGGGCATCACGTCATATAAACTGGGAAGAGCAGCCTATGTTGGTTTTAGGTATCTGTTTCAGAACCACTTCCTAGGGAATCCTTAGCAAATATAATTCTCTCATATACCCTTTGAAATAATCTAGTCAGAATGAATTGTGTAATTTTCTCATGGATGATGTTGTTACTTTTGTTTTTAAGTTATTCTTGTAAAGGTTAAACAATTAAACTTAATTTTATTGTAGCATTTTAATTCAGCTGTTTGAAAGAATGTTAGTTCTGGCTTAACTTACAAAGCAGTCACAGCGATTGCCAAATTTGTATAGTTATTTCTTCCTTCCAGTAATTAATGAGCAAGTTGATCTAAAAAGATTAGTAACTAAACTGACAGGATAACCAAAGCTAAGCCAAAGAATTTCCACAGGAGCAGTCTGTTAGGTGGTAAGGCATGCATTGATGGAGCCAGAGTTCATAGCCAGCAAATATCAGAGGCTTGTATGCCAGGTCTCTCTGACATTTTAATTGACCCATCATGGTGACCACATTTCTGAATAATCATTTGATGGAAGTAGCTTAGAACTGAAGAAGCTTTTCATGGCAATCAATCGCTAGAAATAATTACAAATTGTCGTATCGATAATAATTTTATTGAACACATTATGTTGTGCAGCATTTATTTTATTTTCTCTAACTTTCAATTTATGAGTCACTTATGTTATTTTTAGAACAATGATTTTAGTCATAGTTAAAGTGCTGATGATCTGATTGATGATCTCCCTATCTTTGTAACCTCCTCCAGCCCTATAACCCTCCAAGAACTCTGTGTTCTTCCAATTCTGGCCTCTTGCGCACACCCCACTTTCTTCGCCCCACCATTGACGGCCATGCCTTCAGCCATCTGTAATAGATTGGATAGCCAGATGGTGAAGGATAGAAAACTAGAGCCAGTTCAGTTGCTTCCAAGCCTTTATTCACAGAGATCCACATTACCCACTCCACACCCTAGATAAGCTCTCATATAAATGGACATAAGAGAGTCCCCATGTCTAGGCACTAAGCTCTTCCCTCCCCATACCTCTTTGCCTCTCTCCACCTCTCTTTCCTCCTTTAAGACACTGCTTAAAACCTACTTCTTTGATCAAGCGTTTGGTCACCTGTCCTAATGTCTCCTTCTTTGGCTCAGTGTCAATTTTTATTTGATAACACTCCTGTGACGTGCCTTGGGACGTTTTACTATGTTAAAGGCACTATATAAATGCAAGTTGCTGTTGTTGAGTGAACTAAAGCATTTAAGAATTAAAAAAAAGGTAAGTGCACTGTGAAGACTGTTCAAAACAGGTTGTTATAGAACCACAGTAGTTGTTCATTAATCCACCATCATTTTGTTGTCGCAATCGTAAATACTTCCTTCTGGAAACAATACTGACCTCACATTAAAGTGTACATAAAGCATACAAGGAAATTTGTTTTAATAGTTGTACCCATCAACAAACATTTTCACCATTATCTGTAGTTCAATTTCTAAAATTCTTGTTCTTGTTTACATTCTAAAGCAAATACATTTGAAGTGGTTTGGTAACTACAATTGGTTGAGTTTTGTTTCTTTTCTAGATTTATCCATTTCAGCTGCTAATGGTAACCACCAGAGGTCGGAATAAGTTGCCAAAAGATGTTGACAGAACGAGATTAGAGGTGTGTAATATAATACAACTGTGCCTCTGTGATACCTCAATAGGCCTAAAGTTTCAAAGTACCTGCGTAATGACATAAAGTCCACAACCAAAAGTCTGTGGGGAGAAAAAATTGGATAAGGGCTGTATTTGGGCACAGGTAGCGTGATGCACTATTACCCTGCGCAGGCAGTTCGCAAGTTTCAGCCGGCCCCAGGACTCACCTGCAATCAGCGCTCCATTCCAGACCTTGCATGTGGAATCAAAGCAATTCGCACTTTCCACCACCAGAAGGAGCTCCATCTCTTAAAGGGACGATGTTTCTTTGAAATCTCTTAAAGGTAACTGGTACCTGTCATTTGCTGAAAATAACAGTCTACTGTCTGCAGGGAGTCTGAACGGAGATCAGACATCGCATACGTAAAACACAAATGCAGTTCCCATCCCTATGTTTACACACTGATGAGTTATGTTAAAAAATTGAATAAAGATTGTGCACTACTAAATCCCACATCCTCCAATCTGCACACCAGACCTCACCAATCTGCCGATCTGAATTGGTACCAGGCCTGCGAGAGTGCATGCACCAAGGTTCTCTGCTGATACACTAGAGACCTTGGTGCGAGAAATGGACAGAAGGTGGGGGGGGGGGAGCAAGAGGCCCTCCAGACTTATATCCAAAAGGCAGTGGGGGACAAAGTCAATGCCAGGCGCACAGCATCATGAATATGGATGCAGTGCAGGAAGAAGTTTAATGCTTTGACATGAGTGGTCAAGGTGAGTGAGGTCAACTGTCAAGTGGAGTCTCCTACCAACTGCACCATGCACTACCCCCCCATCCCCCACATACTAACAAACTCTTTCCATCATTACTCAACTCTTCCAACCAGATGCTTCCTCTCACTCTTACACATTACCACTGTTGCAAACCGCCCACCCACAACTCACAGACCACACACACTGGCAGCTATTCAACCATGACAGGCACATCACCCAGACACACATCCCGCTTTCTTGCAGGAGAAGGTGGCACACATCAGGAGGCAGCAAGTGGCAGTGGCATTTAGCCCCTCAAGCCTGTTCCACCATTCATTGACATCATGATGGACCTGTGACCTAACTCCACATACCCGCCTTAGCCCCATATCCCTTAATACCCTTGGTTATCAAAAATCTATCAATCTCAGATTTAACATTCATAAGTGAGCTTGAATCAACTGCCGTCTGCAGCAGAGCGTTCCAAACATCTCCCACCCTTTGCGTGCAGAAGCATTTCCTAACTTCACTCCTGCACATCCTGGTTCTAAATGTTAGGGTTATGTCTCCGTGTCCTAGTATTCAAGTCCAGCAGACCTCCAAAAACAGTTACAAATGTCTCAGCAGCCAGAAGCAATAATCCAGCCACTAACCTATAACTCCTGCATGGTCCCTTTAAATAGTGGTGGTGGGGGGGTCCTCCAGGCACTCGAAGACATGTTCAGATGGTCGGGGCTAAGACTGTGCGTTGAGTTGAGCATTAAGTCCCAAAATGGTGTCGATCACTTTAAATCAGCGTTGCACACTGATTGAAGCCAGTTTCTCCCTACTTTACATGATTCCAGCGTTCGTTATCTGTGCCTGAGCTAACTCCTATACCAAGATGGCGTCCGGCGCACGTCACGCTGGAAACGTGCGTGCGCATCCAAGACACCATCTTGATGTCAGAGAAGCCGTGTAACACCGAAACAACGGGTGTTATACGGCCCAATTTAGCGCCCTATTTGTCTAAAAATGATGTGCTGAATTTTTCATTGTTTTACACCAACAAACATTGTGTGTAAAAAATGTGGCCAACCAAAAGAAGGAAAGCTGCCAGTATCTGCGGAATTGTAACCCAGAAAAAGTCAGTGCCTTCAGGAGAGGAGGGGAGAAAATTGGTTAAATTATTAATCTTAAAAATCACATTTTGTCTGGAAAGTGTCGTTTTGGTGCATTCAATTTTAATGTTTATTATCATTCAGCGTAACTGGACCAATTTGTCTAACTAATATGTTTTCATTGACAGAATTGTCTTCATCAACTAATTTAAAGTAATGAAAGCACCAAATAGTGCCAAACCCAAATAAAACAATAAATTAATACTTAATGCTTTGAATCATTAAATAACCCCACAGTGGATCACCTCCTCCTTTTTATCACTAATACAGACTGAACTCCTCTCACTTATTTCTCCATTCTGCTCCTGCAATACCACGCTGTCACTGGCACCTTTTGAATTGAATCAGCCAACTTCTTTTGCACCATTTGTTGTATTAGGGATGGAGTAATGCAGGGGAATGGTAATTATATTCAGCCATTTGTATTTCTTGATGAACTAACATTCTTCAAGAGATTTCTGATCTATGTATTGTGGCCAATTGTCCATCTTTATAAAAGTGCCTTCTGAATAATATCGAGCATTTTTAAGATTTCTAAGTGCTGTAACAAGTTGGTATCTACAGTCTGCATTATGCTGGATAGAAAATAGTCCAAATGCTCTACAGTCTGGGTAGGTGTCTCATTTTATCTTGGCTTCTCTAAATCACAGAGAGTCAATTCTCTTGAATTGATGAAATCTAAGTTAACGGTCCAATTTATGCAAAACGTCATTGGCTACTGTTAACTAAGTTAGAGATTTAGTGACCTCTACATTCTTACATTTCATTGGCTAATAGTGGAGAGCAAAAGTTTCCACAAGACTGGTTCTACGCAGTTCAGAGCAGGAAGGAACAACTGATTCATTAATGAAGTTGATAAGGATCAGATTGAACATCTGAGGCACCTCCCTACTTTCCAACAGATTATATAAATTATCGCAACACACACACACGCACAGAGTGTGGACTACTTCCGAGTTTTTAATAAGGTATGTGGTATGTTTGGACAGCACTGATAAAACTACACTCCTCTGAATGCACCATTCAGTCTGCTAGGAAGGTTCTAAGTGCAATCCTCAATTTATGCAGCAGCTGATTTCAGTATAAAAACAATGTGCAGACTTTAATACCATGGCACACACATTTATAGGCTTTCTTTGTTTCTTTGCAGCGTCACTTATCTCCAGAAGATTTCTATCGAGTGTTTGGAATGACACTTGGAGAGTTTGATCGACTTGCATTGTGGAAAAGAAATGAACTGAAAAAACAAGCACGGCTCTTTTAAACTCATATAAGCATCCGATTAGAGAGAAAAAAACAGACATAGTAAGGTCATGCCTACCCAAGTATATGAAGCATTTAATCACACAATCTGTTCGTAGTGTTTTCATATCATTATATAATGTTTAAAAAGCTACATGTATCAATGGATATTCTGCAAATGTCTATCACTTGTGGGCTCAGATTTCCATTACTTCATACAATTTTTGTGATATAATCCATTAATCATCAGATTTCTTGGGAGTAAGGTTACGGAGGCCCAATTTCATGATTAAAATTGGGATTCTGGAATAAACTAGGATTATTTGTTGTCTGTCTCTTTCCTTATTTATCTTTTGGGTTTTTTTCTTGCTCAGACTATCTTTTTCATATCAATTCCATCTGTAAGTATCAAATTACTTCAGAACATTTAAGTTACAGTACTGAAGCAGAATTACTTAAAGGCAAAATTCTAGAGGAATATATTGCAGATATAATGTATTACTGAAATAGCTTTTGAGCATATTGACCTAAACAGGAATCATTATGATGTTACAGTTTAACATTTCTATAAATGATGCCATTTACTTCAATGAATATTGACTTTTGTTTCTCAGCTTATACAGAGCCCCATAATTGTTTGCTCACTGACAATTGCTGCATTCTATTGGATAAATAAATAATGTAAATTCAGCTTAGAGTGATTTTTGCTCATTTCACTTCAGCCACAGTGTATGTACTTCCAAATGATACGTTGTAGAGACTGTGTGATTGGAATTCCAGCCTGGATCAATGATACAGAGCAGGCAAATCGGCTCCCACTGGCTGAAATTTGGGGCAGAACCCAGCCCTGCCAGGATTCCACCCTTTTTTTTCCTATGCAGCTATTTTCTGGAGGGGAGACATAGGCAGATCTTCCACCTGGGCAATTCCCTGGCTACTCCAGGAATTCTGCCCAGTAGACACCTATAGGGCCTCGGTGGAACTCTCAATAGCCTTAAAAGCTGGCATGAGTTCCACTGAAGCTTTTTGAAAGGCCCCAAAACTTTAGCAGGGAAGGATAATTGAGGTTGGAGAGCATTGATTACCTTTTGTAGGTGCCAGAATATCCCACTTCAGAACCAAAGACCCTTTTTCTCTTCAGCTCCGGGAAGGGCCTTGGGCATCTCAGATGGCGTGGCTTTGGAGTGGGTGCCACTGACACACCCCATCTCTGCAAATTGGGACAGGATCAGTGTCTTGGGCCCTGATTGCCCTCAGGTCCCCTCTGCCTCACTTCCACCAGCAGAACAGGGCTATCAGAATTTTGGCCCCTGTAGTTTTGTCTCTGACTACAAGCTGCAATATGCAATGCAAAGCTAAGTATTTATAAGCATTTTAAACAATCCTTTCACACTGGAAATTACTGAGCGCCATGTTATTGTATGAATACATAATGTGTGTATCAAATTCCCCTCTGATATTTTAACAGAGAGATTATTTTAAATGGGTTAATGCCTCTGTTAAAATGGCAATTGATAACATCGCTCCTGGTAATTTTTAAGCTTATTTTCTGGACAATTCAGTCATATTCATGTTTAAGAAATTAGAGTTCATTGTTTCGAGCTTCAGCTGTAGTGATACACAAGTTCCTCAACATCAGCTGTTACAATGCATTCATTTTTGGACACAAAGGCCCAAACAGCTGATTGTTCTATTCAAGACTCACATATATGATCCAAAAATTGGTAATTCCCACACAAGTATGTATATTATTTACTAAAATCATGTACACAATAGTATACTGAGGATTATTTCATATCACATTCTTTATAAATATCGTGCAGGAGTCTATTAACCCCTAGGACACTTCCGAAAGATAATTTGCTTTGACAATGTCTGCTTCCATTTCTCAATGCTCAGTTGTCTCTTTGAGTGACAAAATTGCCTGACATTGTGCTAAAAATATATTGTAAGATTCCCCAGGTCATTTCAACGGCACAATTAGGTCAAACTTTTGTATGTCCTGAGTAGCTTTATTAATGGGATGTTGCATTTTTTTTCTGCATCACATTATGAAGTTTACACTGCAAACGAACTGTCCAAGGAACCTGAGATAACCTGAAGGCATTACATTTGTGATGCTGCATAATCAAGTTTGTGCCATATTTTGTGCAACTGATATTACTGTTGTGATGCACTATTGTATTTTATTCTCTTTCCCATTAATGAAGATACATGATGTGTGGGGCATACAGCTAAGGACTGAGTGGCAATAGCATTAGTGTGACACTTCAATTTAAAATAAAACTTTATTTAAAATACAACCAACGTGTTGATGGAATTTCCATGGTGCACCAGCCTCTGTCCCTGTTATTCACATACCGCCCCTAAATAGAGCTATTACACTACTGGGTGTATATTATAGATCACCAAATAGTGGGAAGGAGATAGAGGAGCAAATTGCAGGCAAATTACAGAAAGATGTAAGAATTATAGATTAGTGATAATGGGGATTTCAATTATCCCAACATAGATTGGGATAGTAACAGTGTAAAGGTCAAAGAGGGGGAGAAATTCCTGTACAAGAGAACTTTCTTAATCAGTATGTTTCCAGCCCAACAAGGAAGGAAGCATTACTGGATCTAGTTCTGGGGAATGAAGTGGGGCAGGTAGAGCATGTTTCAGTGAGGGTACATTTGGGGAACAGTGATCATAATATCATTAGGTTTAGAATAGTTATGGAAAAGTAAAAGGAACAATCAAATATGAAAATACTTAACTGCAGGAGGGCTAAAATCAGTGAGTTAATAAGGGATCTTGCCCTGATAGATTGGAATCATAAATTAGTAGGCAAAACAGTAATTGAACAATGAGAGGCCTTCAAGGAGGATATGGTTCAGGTACAGAATAGGCACGTTGCTGTAAGGGGGAAAGGAAGGGCATCCAAATCTAGAGCTCCCTAGATGACTAAAGACATAGAGATTATTTTGAAACAGAAAAAGGAGGCTTATGACAAATGTAAAGTTTGTAATACAGTAGAGAACCAAGCTGAATACAGAAAGAACGGAGGAGATCTGAAAAAGGTAATAAGAGGGGCAAAGAAAGAGTATGAAAATAGATTAGCCGCTAACATAAAAGGGAACCCTCTTTTATAAACATGTAAATAGTAAGAGGGTAGTCAAAGGAAGGGTTGGGCCAAATAGGGACAAAAGAGGTCTTCTTGTGGAGGCAAAGGGCATGGCTGAGGTAATAAAATAATACTTTGCGTCGGTCTTCACTAGAGAAGAGGATGCTACCAATGTAGCAGTAAAGAAGGAGGTAGTAACGATATTGGATAAAAATAGATAAAGAGCAGTAAGATTGGCAGTATTCAAAGTAGAAAAGTCACCAGGTCCAGATGGGATGCATCCTCGGTTACTGAGGGAAGTAAGGGTGGAAATTGCGGAAGCTCTGGCCACAATCCTCCAATCCTCCTTAGATGGGGGTGGTGCCAGAGGACTGGAGGATTGCAAATGTTATACCACTGTTCAAAAAAGGGGCGAGGGATAAACTCGGCAATTACAGGCCAGTCAGCCTAATGTCAGAGGTGGGGAAACTATTAGAGACGATAATCCGGGACAAAATTAATTGGCACTTGGAAAAGTATGACTTAATAACTGAAAGTCAGCATGGATTTGTTCAAGGAAAATCGGACCTGACTAACTTGATTGAGTTCTTTCATGAAGTAACAGAGAAGGTTGATGAATGCGGTTGATGTGTATATGGACTTTCAAAAGGCATTTAATAAAGCACCACTTAATAGAGTTGTTAGTAAAATTAAAGCCCATGGGATTAAAGGGACAGTGGCAGCATGGGTATAAAATTGGCTAGGGTACAAAACACAGAGAATAATGGAGAATGGTTGCTTTTCAGAATGGAGGGAAGTAGACAGTGGTGTTCCCCAGGGGTCGGTATTAGGACCATTGCTCTTTTTGACATATATTAATGACCTGGACTTGGGCATACAGGGCATAATTTCAAAGTTTGCAGATGACATGAAATTCGGAAATGTAGTCAACAGTGAGGAGGAGAGTAACAGACTTCAGGAGGACATAGACTGGTGAAATGGGCAGACACATGGCAGATGAAATTTAACACAGAGAAGTGTGAAGTGATACATTTTGGTAGCAAGAACGAGGAAAGGCAATATAAACTAAATGGTACAACTTTAAAGGGGGTACAGGAACAGAGAGATCTGGGGGTGTATGTACACAAATCTTTAAAGGTGGCAGGATGAGTTGAGAAGGCTGTTAAAAAAGCATATGGGATCCTGGGCTTTATTAATAAAGGCATAGAGTACAAAAGCAAGGAAGTTATGCTAAGCCTTTATAAAACACTGTTTTGGCCTCAGCTGGAGTATTGTATTCAATTCTGGGCAACACACTTTAGGAAGGATGTCAAGGCCTTAGAGAGGGTGCAGAATAGATTTACGAGAATGGTACCAGGGATGAGGGACTTCAATTATGTGGAAAGACTGGAGAAGCTGGGGTTGTTCTCCTTAGAACAGAGAAGGTTAAATGGAGATTTGATAGAGGTGTTCAAAAACATGAACGGTTTTGATAGAGTAAATAAGGAAAAACTGTTTCCAGTGCTAGAAGGTTTGGTAACCAGAAGATACAGATTTAAGGTGATTGTCAAAAGAACCAGAGGTGACATGAGGAAACATTTTTTTATGCAGCAAGTTGTTATCAGGTCTCCACCCCTGCCACAGTACTGAAACGGCCCTTATCAAAGTCACAAATGACATCCTATGTGACTGTAACCATGTTAAACTATCGTTCCTCATCCTTCTCGAGCTGTCTGCAGCCTTTGACACAGTCAACCACATCATCCTCCTCCAACACCTCTCCTCCGTTGTCCAGCTGGGTGGGACTGCGCTCGCCTGGTTCCATTCTTATCTGTCCAATCGTAGCCAGAGAATCACCTGCAATGGCTTCTCTTCCCACTCCCGCACCGTTACCTCTGGAGTCCTCCAAGGATCTATCCTTGACCTCCTCCTATTTCTCATCTACATGCTGCCCCTCAGCGACATCATCCGAAAACACATCAGATTCCACATATACACTGACGATACTCAGCTCTACCTCAACATCAGCTCTCTCTATCCCTCCACTATCTCTCATTTGTCACACTGCTTGTCCAACATCCAGTACTGAATGAGCAAAAATTTACTCCAACTAAATATTGGGAAGACTGAAGCCATTGTCTTCGGTCCTCGCCACAAATTCCGTTGCCTGACCACGGACTCCATCCCTCTCCCTGGCCACTGTCTGAGGCTGAACCAGACCCTTCACAAACTTGGCATCCTATTTGGCCCTGAGATGAGCTGCCGACCACATATCCGCTCCATCACCAAGATCGCCTACTTCCACCTCCGTAACATCTCCCGTCTCCACCCCTGCTTCAGCTCATCTGCTGCTGAAACCCTCATCCAGGCCTTTGTTATCTCTCAACTCGACTATTCCAATGCTCTCCTGGCCGGCCTCCCATCTTCCACCCTGCATAAACTTGAGCTCATTCAAAACTTTACTGTTCGTATCCTAACTCGCACCAAGTCCCGTTCTCCCATCACCCCTGTGCTTGCTGACCTACATTAGCTCCCGGTCCAGCAAGGCCTTGATTTTAAAATTCTCATCCTTGTTTTCAAATCCTTCCATGGCCTTGCCCCTCCCTATCTCTGTAACCTCCTCCAGCCCTACAACTTTCTGAGATCTCTGCGATCCTCCAATTCTTGCCTCTTGCGCATCCCCGATTTTAATCGCTCCACCATTGGCAGCTGTGTGTTCATCTGCCTAGGCCCTATGCTCTGGAACTCCCTCCCTAAACCTTTCTGTCTCTCTACATATCTCTCTTCCTTTAAGACGCTCCTTAAAACCTATCTCTTTGACCAAGCTTTTGGCCACCTGTCCAAATATCTCCTCATGTGGCTTGGTGTCAGATTTTGCTTGATAACGCTCCTGTGAAACACCTTGGGACATTTTCTGACATTAATGGCACTATATAAATGCAAGTTGTTGTTGTTGTTCTGATCTGGAATGCACATCTTGAATGGGCGATGGGAACAGATTCAATAGTAACTCTCAAAAGGGAATTGGATAAATACTTGATGGGAAAAAATTTACAGGATTATGGGGAAAGAGCAGGGGAGTGGGACTAATTGGATAGCTTTCAAAGAGCCGGCACAGGCAAGATGGGCCGAATGGCCTCCTTCTGCGCTGCACCATACTATGATAGCATGAAGTATTGCAGAATCATAACATTTTAGAATGATGAACTTCTGTTGCACTGATATAAAAGAATCCTGGAAATTCATGGTGAACAATATGGGCCCGATGTTAGCAGGGCTGCGGGTTCTCAGTGGGGGGGCTATCGGGCGCGTGGGTAACGCGCCCGGTGAAATTAGTCAGCTTCCCGCGCGATTGTAGCATCCAATCCACTAATTGGATCCACTTACCTGCTCCTCCGGGTTCCCCACTGCTGATCTGCGCGTCGGGCGGGCTGCGCATGCACAGTAAGATCTGTCAGCTGGAGGAGCCCTATTTAAAGGAGCAGTCCTCCACTGACAGATGCTGCAACAAATAGCAAAAATTACAGCATGGAGCAGCCGAGGGGGAAGGCTGCTCCCAGTTTAATGATGCCTCACTCCAGGTATCAATACATGGGGTGAGGAGGAGGGGGAGGACAGAGATCTTCCTCCCGGCGTGCAGGAGGAAGCGGCCTGCCTCTGCCACCAGGAAGGCCTGGCTCGAGGTGGCAGAGGAGGTCACCAGCGCAACCAACATATCGCCCACCTGCATACAGTGCAGGAGGCGCTCCAATGACCTCAGTAGGTCAGCCACAGTGAGTACACTTACTTATTCCCCTACACTCCATCTGCCACATCAATGCCCCCGCCCCACATCTCCTTCAGCACTGCCAACACTACTCTGTCACATCACCCCTCATACCCACTCAAACCCCATCCTCATCTTACCTGCAACTACTCACCTCGCCAGTACTCATCCCGCCACTACCACTCAACCCAATCCTCATACAATCTCATGGCTCTATCTCATACTCACCCTCTCGTGCATCTCTTTCACGGCCAGCCTCACTCAACCTGCCACTACCTGTGCTGCAGCCACAGAGCATGCATCACATATGTGCAGTAGACAGCGTAAGGCAAACGTGTCGTGAGCATGAAGGGGATGCACAAGGGTGTTTGAGGGTTTGTCATGGTTGTTACTTATATTGAATTTCTGACCAACTCACATTACATATTATATTGGCACCACCACTGCCATGTCTTCGTGAATCCTGTCTGGTTTGTGCAATAATGCCCTCTCCTGAGGATCACTATGAGGACCCACAACTGATGCCACCCATTGTGTCACTGCGGAGTGGGTGTAGGTGTATTTGCAGGGCTCTTTTGCGCAGACGACTGAGAGACATCGGCGATGTCCCCGGTTGCACCCTGGAAGGATGCGGAGAAGAAGTTGTTGAGGGCAGTGGTGACTTTGACAGCGACAGGTAAGAAGATGGTGCTCGGGCCAGCCAGGAGCAGCTCGGCATGAAAGAGGCTGCAGATGTCCACGATTACATGTCAAGTGACTCTGAGCCTCCGTGTGCACTGCTGCTCAGAGAGGTCCAGGAGGCTGAGCCTCGGTCTGTGGACCCTGTGGCGAGGGTAGTGCCCTCTGCGACGCATCTCTCTCTGCGGTAGCCCTCCCTCCTGCTGTACAGGTGGATGTGTCACAGCACTCTGTTGTGGAGCTCCACGTGTCAGAGGTGGACGGCATGGATGGCGAGGCTGCTGAGGCTGGTGATGCTGTTCGCCCTCCGAGGAGGTCATGACTGCAGTTACGGCGGCCCCCATCCGCAAGATGTACATCTGAGGGGGTCCGCAAGGTAGGTACATGTCTCCGGACCCCGGGGTACGTGTGCAGGTTGGTGACTTTGACTGTCAGGAGGAGGGTGGTGGAGGCCAAACTTTGTCCCAGGTGACAGATTGGCCTCCTGCAATGGGTGAGGGTCTCCCCCCCCCACCTGTCAAATGGACCTTTGCAGCTGCCACAGGATGATGGCTGCAACACGTCCATTTGACCTGGGAGTGTTTCCCCCACTATGGGAAACAGTCCCAGTTTGCTCTAAAATCCCACCCCTCCTCACATAATCCCTTAATCAGGTCAGTTAATGACCTGCAATACCTAAATAAATACTTTCAAGTGGCATCCCGCTGGCTTTAATTGCCTGCGGGATTCCCATCAGTGGGGGCTGCGCGCGCACGCCGGCACGTCAGCGGGGAACCCAGAAGTGCGCGGGTTCGGGGCGGGCTCCGGTACCGCTCCGGGATTCTCCGATTTTCGGAGCCCCCCCGCCAGGAACGCACCCGATAGCAGGTGCTAAAATGACGCCCTATATGTTTGACAGTGCAAAAACACTTAGCACCTACCAAATAATGCAACCCTCTTACGATATCTTAATGAAAAAAGACCAATTCTAAAATTCTGCTACTATATTCACTCTTAGTGTTACCTGCCTTTATTATTTGGAATTATAGGGGTAAATTTTCATCTTCACAGCCTGGATGGTAGAGTGGATCATCTGCCCGTTGGGTTATTGCTCTAACTTTTCTGTCTCATCAATTCTCCCTGAATGCAGTGAACCCCATCCCAGATCTGCTGCAGAACAGACAATGTCCCTGCTCGTCTGTGTGCCAAGTAGTCTATGTTAGTTCGTTTTCCAGTGTGACATTCAGTCATTGCTTCTTTGGTGAGAGGGAAATCTGATATACAGCCATTATGATAAACCTTTTTCTTGGCAGGAGGGAGGAAAATATCATCTTTCTTGCAGTGCTGAAGACTATCACTTTCCGTGAGAAGAATCTAGATTCACATTTCAATACTTGGCATGATGTGCATCCTGTCAGTTCTGTTAGATTGTGTATCACACCTTTGTTAACAAGTTTACTCAAGGATATTATCACTTGATACAAAGAAATGTTCATCCTCCTAGCCATTCTTACTGAGAAGATGTCCCATTTTGAACCCTTGTGAGGGTCAGCTGAATAGGCATTGCCTTCCTACTACTGGACACTATATATAAGTATTAAACCACATTGCACTCAGCATGAAACGGTGAGCTGTATCTTTGTGTTTTTCGCCCATCATTTTAGAACGGGGAGATTTTTCTCATCATCTCTTGAATTTATAAGCTTGTACAATTTAGAGAGAAAATGGGTTTCATTGCTCAAGAAGAACTCAACCTAGAAGAAAGTACCAGGTGAATTCTGAAGGCACATTCCTTGTTTGCTTGATTTTCTAAACATCCAGATTGGGAGGGAGCAAGAGATGTACAATTCCTCAAAGAAACTGAGGATATTTTTTTCAGAATTACACGAAATGGGTATGGACAAGTTAAGGCATGATTTGAAAGAATCAAGTACAAAGTAGGGGTAGTGTTGTGCATTCTTTATTTTGTAACATTACAGAAATATAAGTTGCAACATTTGATCTTAGCGACTCTGATCATACTTATTGCCCTGTATATTACACCTTACTGTGGAATAATGCAGCTTAATGATTCAATCAAACTTTGCTCCCTGATTATCTTTGTTGTGAAACCAATGATTTTTTTTTGTTGCACAAGAATGAAATGGTATCTGTTTACACATAAGAACATAAGTATTAGGAGCAGGAGTAGGCCATTTGGCCCCTCGACCCTGCTCCGCCATTCAACAAGATCATGGCTGATCTTCTACCTCAACACCATTTTCCTGCACTATCCCTATATCCCTTGATGCCTTTATTATCTAGAAATCTATCGATCTCTGTTTTCAATGTACTCTTTGACTGAGCCTCCACAGCCCTGTCGGATAAAGAATTCCAAAGATTCACCATCCTCTGAGTAAAGAAATATCTCCTTATCTCTGTCCTAAATGGCCTACCCCTTATTCTGAGACTATGACTCCTGGTTCTAGACTCACCAATCAAGGGAAACATGTACCCTGTCGAGCCCTGTAAGAATTTTGTATGTTTCAATGAGATCACCTCGCATTCTTCTAAACTCGAGAGAATACAAGCCTAACTACTCAATTTCTCCTCATACAACAATCCCAACATCCTAGGAATCAGTCTGGTGGACATTCATTGCAAGTATGACAAGTATATCCTTTCTTAGGTATGGAGACCAAAATTGTACACAATACTCCAGGTGCGGTCTCACCAAGGCTCTATATAATTGCAGTAAGACATCTTTACTCCTGTACTCAAATCCTCTTGTAATAAAGGTAAATACCATTTACCTTCCTAATTGCTTGCTGCACTTGCATGTTAGCTTTCAGTGACTCATGTACAAGGACACCCAGGTCCCTTTGAACATCAACATTTCCCAATCTCTCACCAATTAAAAAATACTCTGCATTTCTGTTTTTCCTACCAAAGTGGATAACTTCACATTTTTTCCACATTGTATCCCACCTGCCATGTTCTTACCCATTCACTAAGCCTGTCTATATCACCTTGAAGTCTCTTTGCATCCTCCTCACAACTCGCATTCCCGTCTAGTTTTGTGTCATCAGCAAACTTGGAAATATTGCATTTGGTCCCCTCATGCAAATCATTGATATAGATTGTGAATAGCCGGGTCCCAAGCATCGATCCCTGTGGTACCCCACTAGTCACAGTCTGCCAACCCGAAAAAGACCCGTTTATTCCTACTCTCTGCTTTCTGTCTGTTAACCAATTCTCAATCCATGCCAGTTTATTACTTCCAATTCCATGTGCTCTAACTTTGTTCACCAACCTCCTGTGTGGGACCTTATTGAAAGCCTTCTGAAAATCCAAATACACCAAATCCACTCATTCCCCCTTATCTATTCTACTAATTACATCCTCAAAGAACTCCAATAGGTTTGTCAAACATGATTTCCCTTTCATAAATCTGACTCTGCCAAATCCTATTATTATTTTCTAGGTGTCCTGTTATCACATCCTTTATAATAGATTCTAGCATTTTCCCTACTATTGATGTCAGGCTAACAGGTCTGTAGTTCCCTGTTTTCTCTCCCTCCTTTTTTAAATAATGGGGTTACATTTGCTACCTTCCAATCTGCACGAACCGTTCCAGAATCTATAGAATTTTGGACGATGACAACCAATGCATCCATTATTTCCATAGCCACCTCTTTCAAAACCCTGGGATGTAGATCATCAGGTCTTTGGGATTTATTGACTTTCAGTTCCATTAATTTCTCTAGTACTATTTTTTTATTAATAATAATTTCTTTCAGTTCCTCACTCTCGCCAGACCCTTGGTTCTCTAGTATTTCTGGGAGGTTTTTTGTGTTTTCTTCTATGAAGACAGACACAAAGTATTTGTTTAATTTCTCTGCCATTTCCTTATTCCCCATTATAAATTCTCCTGTGCCTGTATGTAAGGGACCCACATTTGCCTTTGCCAGTCTTTTCGTTTTTACATACCTATAGAAGCTTTTCCAGTCCGTTTTTATGTTTCTCACTGGTTTACTCTTATATTCTATTTTCCCTTTCTTGATCAATTTCTTGGTCCTCCTTTGCTGAATTCTAAAATGCTCCCAATCCTCAGGCTTACTGCTTTTTCTGGCAACTTTATATGCCTCTTCCTTTGATTTAATACTATCTTTAACTTCTCATGTTAGCCACGGTTAGACCACTTTTCCTGTTGGGTTTTTGTGAGGAATATATATGAGTTGCAAATTATGTATTAATTCTTTAAATGCTAGCCATTGCCTGTCTACCATCATATCTTTTAATGTAATTCCCCAATCAACCACAGCCAACTTGCACCTCATACCTTCGTAGTTTCCTTTGTTTAGATTTAAACCCTACTTTCGGATTGAACTACATCACTTTCAAACTTAATGAAGAATTCTATCATATTATGGTCAATCTTCCCTAAGCGCTCCTTTACAACAAGATTAACCCTTTCTCATTGCACAATGCTAGATCTAAAATAGCCTGTTCCCTAGTTGGTTCCTCAACATACTGATCTAGAAAACCATCTCATATACATTCCAGGAATTCGTCCTCCACTGTATTAGTGCTAATTTGGTTTGCCCAATCTATATGTAGATTAAAGTTCCCCATGATTATTGTATTACCTTTGTTACATGCGCTCCTAATTTCCTGCTTTATACCGTGCCCTGCATTACCACTACTGTTTGCTGGCCTATAAACAACTCCCACCAATGTTTTCTGCCCCTTGCTGTTTCTTAGCTTCACCCAAACTGATTCTACATCTTGATCTTCTGAGCCAAGATCCTTTCTCGCTATTATACTGATCTCATCCTTTATTAACTGCGCTACCCCAC
This sequence comes from Heptranchias perlo, assembly GCF_035084215.1. Taxonomy (NCBI): domain Eukaryota; kingdom Metazoa; phylum Chordata; class Chondrichthyes; order Hexanchiformes; family Hexanchidae; genus Heptranchias; species Heptranchias perlo. Next base: position 49,975,963 of record NC_090338.1, read on the forward strand.
CTCCTTTTCCTTTTTGCCTGCCCTTCCTAAATGTTGAATATCCTTGAATATTCAGTTCCCAGCCTTGGTCACCCTGCAGCCACATCTCCGTAATGGCAATTAGATCATTTACTTCTATTTGTGCCGTCAATTCATCTACCTTGTTGCGAATGCTGCGTGCATTCAGATAAAATGTCTTTAATTTTGCCTTTTTAACATTTTTTCCTATTTTGACCTTAATTGCTGCTGGCCTTTGTTTTTGCTGCCTTCCAATTTCACTTCCTACTTTTCTGCTTTCCACTTCCAGCTTTGTTACTCTCCCTTCTGAATCTCCTCTCAGGTTCCCATCCCCCTGCCAAATTAGTTTTAACCCTTCCCAACAGCACTAGCAAACCTCCCTGCAAGGATATTGGTCCCGGCCCTGTTGAGGTGCAACCCGTCTGGCTTGTACAGGTCCCACCTCCCCCAGAACTGGTCCCAATGCCCCAGGAATCTAAAGCCCTCCCTCCTGCACCATCTCTTCAGCCACGCATTCATCTGCCCTATCTTCCTATTTCTATACTCAATAGCGCATGGCACTGGGAGTAATCTGGAGATTACTACCCTTGAGGTCCTGCTTGTAACTCTAAACACAAGAGGTTAGTACCATAACTTAATTGCTTTTAAGTTCCATGCCTACAGAGTCCCTAGGTACCTGTTTTGGGAAATCCTTCAGTGCCTGTCTTGAACTTTTCACATTTAGTTTTCGTTTTATTATCTATTTCTTAGGTAAAAATATTGACTTGTGAAGATTCATTTCGTCCTTTGAAAAATGGGTGTTAGCACAGCAATATATAAGGACATTTGGCCATCATTATATTTGGCAGAAAGGGGTCCATTTATTGATGGCCTCATCATGAAATCAGTAATCCTTCTTCACGTGTTTGCGTATGTTTGCGAGATTTCTGTTATATACTGCTCCTCCACGAGGGGTCCCAATCCTAATTCATGACATTCGCCTGATGTTCCTTTCTCAGGCTGGCAAAGTTAGGTGCCTGTTGTACTGTTTTAGTAGGTCAGTGGAAGCACTGTGTATTACAACAATATTTAATTTTTTTACCCAGAATACAAGTATGGCCTTTCATTTAATAAACTTGGAAAGAATGGCTATGATGTTAAGGGTTCATGGCTAGGAGGTAAGAAAGGAAAACTGAATGGGGAGTCTTGGTTTGACAATGTACTGGGAAAAGGACGGATCAGGTTATGGATGTAATTGAACAGCTCACGATTCTATAACAGTCAGCAGTAGTAATAACAGTAGTGGGGGCAGGGAGAATAAGTACTTTAATAATATGTGTAACGTAACAAACTGAACATCATATTCAGCAATAGTTACATCAACTCCAGAACAACATATACCTGGATCTAAACTTAACTCTGATCCTAGCAGAGTTCTGAACCAAACTATTTCCTATTCACTTGTATTGAGTTGAATTTCATGAAATTATTCTGCTTAGAGTGCTCTGTGCATTAGACACAATCAATCATCTAATAAAAGCAGCATATTTTCGAAATCTAATCAATTGGGTGAAAGATGTATTCTTAATTTTTTTTGGTATTTGTTTAGGTTGAATTGGTGATTGATCGATTGACTGATTGATATGTATATATAATTGTCTTCATTATAAAATTCTAACCCAAGTGGAGCATCTCTTGGCAAAAATAATTATGCATTTAATACTAATTTGTGAAGATCGATGCAACAGATAGAAAGGGGTAGCAAAATATGTAGAGTGCAGAGAGCTGGCGATAGAAGAATGTTCCATCAGGCTTGCTGAGTGCGTTTTAATAGCACATGAAAAACCAAGAAAGCTTAAAATATTAGATAAAGAATGGTGTAGATAACGGAATATTGCAGCATAAAGAGGAGCTCAGTAAAATATTTTGAAAACCAAGTAGAAAATACATCAATTCAAAAAGTAATTAATTCATGTAAGGAGGATTCCAAAGTGAAGTACAGAAGAGAAAGGAAATTCAAGAAACACAAGATTAATGTAATATTTTAACCAAAATGGTACAATAAATTGGCAAATTATCCTTTCACCTTTGAGACCTGGGGCACGATTTTAACAGTGAAAAACAGGTGGGTTGGGGGCAAGGGGGCATTCAAAATTGCAACCGTTTCAGACCTGCCCCCATCCCGCCCATTTCCGGTTTCACCAGGGCGGGACGAGGGGCGGGTGAACAACCCGCTCCCAGAAGGCGGGTCGGGTATTAAAACCTTTCAAGGAGGCTTCGGGCCTCCATTTTCTCACGAGGGGCCAGGATTCCTTTCTGGCACAACTTGTGGGCCCGGAGGAGCAGGAGTGCATCCCCCAGGCCCAACAAGCCTATCGGCAGTGACGCCCCAACGATCGCGGGCCCCCGCCCCTGATCCCCGATCCACCCCCTAATGATCGCAGACCCTCGATCCCAATCCCCGATCGCGGACCCCCGCCCCCCCCGGTCCCTGATTCCTCTCCAACAATCACGGACCCCTGACCCCAATCCCCAATTGTGCACCCCCAACCCCGATTCCTCCCCCCCCCGATCGTGGACCCTCACAATGACCCCCCAATCCAGACACCCCCGTCACTGACCCCCGATCCCTCCTCCTATGACTGACAACCCCCATGCCAACCTATGCCACCGTGCCAACATATGCCCCCTTGCCAACTCATGTCCCTGTGCTCCCCATGCCCCTGTGCCCCCATGCTCTTGTGTCCCCCGTGCCCACCCATAACCTGCCCCCCTTCCATACAAATAACAATTTACCTGAAGACTTACCTGAACACGTCCTCTCCCTGGATGCTCTTCTGTCTGACTGAGACCAATCTGTCAATCAGGCTGGTCAGTCAGAAGGCAAAAGGACAAAAAAAAATAAAAGATGTCCTTTCGTCAAAGTCATAAGAACGTCCAGGAAATCCAAGTTTCCCGTCTGCAATTTTTCCCCCCACCCCCCGCCTCCCTTCCCGGCTCAGGGTCAAAATCGTGCCCCTGAGTAAGCAACAAAAAGTACACAGTGTCCTGATCAACATTCCTTCCTTAAACAATACCACCTAAAAACAACAGATTGAATAGACATTCACCTCAGGCTCCAGGATGTAGGTGGCTCAGAATGGTTGCTCCATTTGCCAACATAACAATAGTCACTGCACTTAAAAAATTACAGTGCGTGAGACACATTGATGTGAAAGACACTATATAACTATGAGTATTATTTTCTAATTGAAAGTAGTTTCAAAACAACTGTCAAGATAACATCATTGGGAAGAGGTGGTTGTCGATCTCCTAAAGTTAAATCTTCACCAAGGTCAAATATGCATACCACATCATCCAACAGAACGTGTTAATTATAGTAATACTGCCTGGTATTTCCACCATTATCCTATGGTCAAAAGTTCAATCTCCTCCCTTGCAAAATGCAAAAGTGGAATCCAAAGAAAATTACATCGGTGTCCAACAACCGATTTAAATATCTTAATTAGGCTCCTCCTGTTTCAGGCAGGTGTGCTGGCCACCCATTTCAAGGCCAGCTTGAAAATTGAGTCAAGCAGGCATCAGGCAATCAGTGGGCAGTAGGCAGATAAAAATTCTCCCCAATGTATTTGATGGGCGTACCTTGTGAAGAATGGATGTGGCATAAAAAGAATATAAGAAGACAGAAAATCAAAGCTGGCATAAAAATTGGGAGCTATTGGCCAATCAAAAGACCAGTAGATGACATTAAGGCAATAGCAGGAGCAACGGAGTGTAATAGAATAATCACAATAAAGCCACGGAACAGTAATCACAAGTTTTAGTACTCTCACAGGATGACAAAATGCCTGCTCCCCCACCATCCACTCTACCCGTACCCTTGTTAGTGCCACACAGCAAGTTGGGCCAGACCGTCCCGGCCTACACCAAGATGGTGCAGTCTGCTTCAAGGCCCAGAACTGCTCTAGGTCACCCACCACGGCCATCTGATGCATCCTCAATGGAAAGACTGTTGGTGTAATGTGGATGGGAGGGATGGTTCATGTGAAGCACTCTTGGATGAGCTGCTCTGAGAGCTTTGGCATCATGGGGTACTGGTGGTCGATGCTGCTCCTCCTCCTCTTCCCCCTTCCCCTCCTGTTAAACGTGGTGGTAAGGGCTGGTCCTTCATGATGGCAAAGTTGTGCAGCGTGTAGCAGATGACCACAAATCTGGATACCTGCTTAGGGCCGTACTGGAAAGCTCCTCCCGAACACTTAGGCCAGAAGAAGTGTTGCTTGAGAAAACCATCTGTCTATTCGATGTCGTTTCTGGTGGCTGCATGGCTCTCATTGTAGGCCAGCTCTGCAACTGTGCCCGTGTTCCTGACAGGAGTCATGAGCCACATCTGAAGGGGATAGACCTTTTTGTCTAGTTGCCAGGCTGTAACTTGATGGCCTGGTTGGAATAAAGGCAGCACAGAGGACTAGTGAAGGAAGAATGAAGCATGACTTCTGCCAGGAAAACAGGCACAGACCCGTAAGATGCACTGCCTGTGATCACAAACAAGCTGGACGTTGAGGAAGTGGAATCTCTATTCAGAAAAATGCCAGGATGTTGATGGGGAGCATGCAAGGCAATGTGAGTGCAGTCTGTGGCACCTTGGACCCTGGAGAAGCTTGCATGCAAGCGAAGCCTCGTGCTCTCTCGTCCTGCTTCATTCCATCCATAGGGAAACAGATGTAGCTGTTCCTCTTGGTGTAGAAAGCCTCAATGAACTCCCTAATACAACAATGGACTACAAACTGAGAGGTGTTGCTGATGGCATCTGCTGCACCCTGGAAGGAGCCTGTTGCATAAAAGTTAAGAGCCATGGTGACCTTTATAATGTTTTTATAAACAAGATTCACTTGGAACACTTGGCCATAGTTACACACAGATGATAATGGTGATTAACATAACTGGTGATATAATGTTGCTATTGATCATTATATTTGGCATTTACAATTTTTAAAGAAAATCTTAATTTTTAATAAATCTAAGAAACAATATGAAAGCCACATCAAAAGAATGTGTACTAATCAAAATACAGGTAGTTGCAGTAACTAACATTGTTAGCCTGTAATTGTTCCCCTCATATACTGACAGCATCTCCTTTAAAGTCAACAAAGCTGCATAGTAAACTAATTTATTTAATTCCTTAATGGATTCGTGAGTAACTACACCAAATTAGGTTTGGCACTATACACAGTAAAAGTTCCCAGGCCTGATGCCCGGTTTGTGCTGAATTAATTAATTGAAGTCAGGGCAGCAATTGAGACAATGTCACTGGCTCAAGCACCCCCAGGCCTGGACTAGGAAGTGGCAAAATCAACCAGAATTCCTTCTCCTGATTTCTTTCCAGCAACCTGTGCTGGAAAATACATGTGTGGACAGAATTGGTCTTTGCTGTGATGCCCACCATAGTTTAGCAGCCTGCCAATACGCACACGAAGAGTGGCCTAATGAGTAACATACAACAGCATGCAACTCGACCAAAGCAAAAGTCACTTCCTATGAGGAAACTAAAAATTGGAGGTGAAATTGCCAATTTGGGCAAGTAGGGATCTCACCCAGTCTCGCCCCCTTCCCCAAGTATAGCCACGAGTAAAAGAACTGACATGAATGGGTTTGAGCCTTTGCTGGATTTCTTCTCCAAAAACAATTAAAAATTAAATTGAACAATGATGAACCACAAAAGGGCTGATGCTAATTCAACTTTATTTTGTAAATTAGATGCAGTTTGTTTTTCAATTAAACCAGATCAAATCATACGAAATGTTGATTTTTTAAACTAATTGTTCCATATACCAGCTTTTATTTTACATAGAATGCACAGCACAGAATCAGGCCATTTGGCCCAACAGGTCCTTGCTGATGTTTATGCTCCACACGAGCCTCCTCCCATCCTTCTTCATCTAACCCCATCAGCATATCCTTCTACGCTTTCCCCCTCATGTGTTTATTGACCTTCCCATTACATTCTTCTAAGCTATTCACCTCAACTACTCCTTGTGGTAACATGTTGCACATTCTAATCACTCTCTGGGGAAAGAAATTTCTCCTGAATTCCCCATTGGATTTATGAGTGACTATCTTATATTTATGGCCCCCAGTTCTGGTCTCCCTCGCAGGTGGAAACATCTTCGCTATGTCTATCCTATCAAACCCTTTCATAATCTTAAAGAGCTCTACAAAGTCACTCCTTGGTCTTCTCTTTTCTAGAGAACTGAGCCCCAGCCTGTTCAATCGTTCCTGATAGGTATAACCTAGTAAATCTTTTTTGCACCTGCTCCAGTGCCTCTATATCCTTTTCATAATATGAAGACAGAACTGTTCACAGTACTCCAAGTGTGGTCTAACCAAGGTTCCATACAAGTTTAACATAACTTCCCCGCTTTTCAATTCTATCCCTCTAAAAATGACCACAGTGCTTTGTTTTCTTTTTTATGGCATTATTAACCCGCGTCGCTACTTTTAGTGATTTGTGTATCTGTACCCCCAGATCCCTCTGCTCCTCTACCACATTTAGACTCTTATTTTCCAAGGAGTGTTGGCCTCCTTATTCTTCCTACCAAAATGTACCACCTCACATTTATCTATATTAAAATTAATTTGCCAATTACATGCCCATTCTGCAAGTTTATTAATGTCTTCCTGTATTTTGTCGCAGTCCTCGTCAGTGATTAACTATACCCCCCAATTTGATATCGTCCACAGATTTTGAAATTATACTTCCGCTTCCCAAGTCAAAATCATTTATATAAATGGTGAACAACAGTGGTCCCAGCAACGATCTTTGTGGAACACCACTTCCCACCATTTGCCAGTCTTAGTAACTACCTTTTACCCCTACTCTCTGTTTTCTGTTTTGTAGCCAGCTTGCTATCCATTCTGTTACTTGTTTCCTGACTCCATTTCCTGTGACCATAGCAATGAAGCGACCAGGAGGTACCTTATCGAAAGCCTTTAGAAAATCCAAATACGTTACATCTACTACATTACTCTTGGTCTACCTTTCTGTTACTTCTTCAAAGAATTCAATGAGGTTGGTCAAGCCTGACCTTCCCTTTTGAAATCCGTGTTGACTATTCTTTATTATTTTTGAGTAAGGATTCCACCGATGTTAAGCTAATTGGTCTATACTTCACTGGACTCGTTCTATCTCCCTTTTCTAATGAATTTTTATATATATGTTATAATGTATCTGCTATCTCTTCCCTGACTTCTTTTAATATGCGTGGATGCAATCCATCTGGACCAGGGATTTTATCCTCTCTAAGTTTGATTAGTTTATCTATTATCTCCCCCCTTTCTATTTTAAATGTTTTTATATCTTTTTTGATTTCTTCTTTTAATGTCATGCCAACCTTGATAGTCTCCCTGATAAATACTGAGGCAAAGTTATTATTTAATATTTCTGCCATTTCGCTGTCCTTACCTGTGAGTTTATTGTGTGTTTCCCTTAGTGGCCTTATCCCTATCCTGATTTTTCTTTTGTTATTTGTGTCTATAGAATACTTTATTAATTCTTTTTATATTCCTTGATAATTTAATTTCGTAGTTTCTCTTTGCCTTCCTAATGGTTTTTTTGACTTCTTTCCTAACCTTTTCATATTAAGAACATAAGAACATAAGAAATAGGAGCAGGAGTAGGCCAATCGGCCCCTCGAGCCTGCTCCACCATTCAATAAGATCATGGCTGATCTGATCCTAACCTCAAATCTAAATTCATGTCCAATTTCCTGCCCGCTCCCCGTAACCCCTGATTCCCTTTACTTCAAGGAAACTGTCTATTTCTGTTTTAAATGTATTTAATGATGTAGCTTCCACAGCTTCCTGGGGCAGCAAATTCCACAGACCTACTACCCTCTGAGTGAAGAAGTTTCTCCTCATCTCAGTTTTGACAGAGCAGCCCCTTATTCTAAGATTATGCCCCCTAGTTCTAGTTTCACCCATCCTTGGGAACATCCTTACCGCATCCACCCGATCAAGCCCCTTCACAATCTTATATGTTTCAGTAAGATCGCCTCTCATTCTTCTGAACTCCAATGAGTAGAGTCCCAATCAACTCAACATCTCCTCATATTTCCACCCCCTCATCCCCGGGATTAACCGAGTGAACCTTCTTTGTACTGCCTCGAGAGCAAGTATGTTTTTTCTTAAGTATGGAGACCAAAACTGTATGCAGTATTCCAGGTGCGGTCTCACCATTACCTTATATAACTGCAGCAATACCTCCCTGTTTTTATATTCTATCCCCCTAGCAATAAAAGCCAACATTCCGTTGGCCTTCTTGATCACCTGCTGCACCTGCAAACTAACTTTTTGATTTTCTTGCACTAGGACCCCCAAATCCCTTTGTACTGCAGTACTTTCCAGTTTCTCGCCATTAAGATAATAACTTGCTCTCTGATTTTTCCTGCCATAGTGCATAACCTCACATTTTCCAATATTGTATTGCATCTGCCAAATCTCCGCCCACTCACCCAGCCTGTCGATATCCCCTTGTAGGTTTTTTATGTCCTCCTCACTCTCTACTTTCCCTCCCATCTTTGTATCATCTGCAAACTTTGATATGTTACACTCGGTCCCCTCCTCCAAATCGTTAATATAGATTGTAAAGAGTTGGGGACCCAGCACCGACCCCTGCGGAACACCATTGGCTACAGGTTGCCAGTCCGAGAATGTACCATTTATCCCAACTCTCTGCTTCCTGTTAGATAACCAATCCTCCACCCATGCCAGAATATTACCCCCAATCCAGTGATTCTTTATCTTGAGCAATAATCTTTTATGTGGCACCTTGTCGAATGCCTTCTGGAAGTCCAAATACACTACGTCCACTGGTTCCCCTTTATCCACCCTGTACGTTATATCCTCAAAGAACTCAAGCAAATTTGTCAGACATGAACTTTCCCTTTGTAAAGCCATGCTGACTTTGTCCTATTAAATTATGTTTATCCAAATGTTCTGCTACTGTCTCCTTAATAATAGACTCCAAAATTTTACCCACCACAGATGTTAAGCTAACTGGTCTATAATTTCCAGCCTTCTGCCTGCTACCCTTTTTAAATAAGGGTGTTACATTGGCAGCTTTCCAATCTGCCGGGACCTTTGCCGAGTCCAGAGAATTTTGGAAAATTATTACCAAAGCATCCACAATCCCTACTGCCACTTCCCTCAAGACCCTTGGATGTAAGCCATCAGGTCCAGGGGATTTATCCGCCTTGAGTCCCATTAATTTACTGAGTACCAATTCCTTCGTGATTTTAATCGTATTTAGCTCCTCCCTCCCTAGAGCCCCCTGTTTGTCCAGTGTTGGGATATTCTTAGTGTCCTCTACCATAAAGACTGAAACAAAATATTTGTTCAGCATTTTTGCCATCTCCATGTTTCCCACCATTAATTTCCCGGTCTCATCCTCTAAGGGACCTACGTTTGCCTGAGCAACCCTTTTTCTTTTTATATAACTGTAGAAACTCTTGCTATCTGTTTTTATATTTTTTGCTAATTTATTTTCATAATCTATCTTCCCTTTCTTAATCAATCCTTTCGTTACTTTTTGCTGTCTTTTGAAGACTTCCCAATCTTCTATCCTCCCACTAAGTTTGGCTACCTTATATGTCCTTGTTTTTAGTCGGATACTATCCTTAATTTCTTTACTTAGCCATGGATGGCTGTCATTTCTTTTACACCCTTTTTTCCTCAGTGGAATATATATTTTTTGAAAGTTGTAAAATAACTCCTTAAATGAACACCACTGCTCATGTACCGTCTTACCCTTTAATCTATTTTCCCAGTCCACTTTAATCAATTCCGCTCTCATACCATCATAGTCTCCTTTATTCAAGCTCAGTACGCTTGTTTGAGAACCAACCTTCTCACCCTCTAATTGGATATGGAATGTAACCATGTTATGGTCACTCATTCCAAGGGGATCCTTAACTAGGACATTATTAATTAATCCTGGCTCATTACACTGGACCAGGTCCAAGGTTGCTTGCCCCCTTGTTGGTTCAGTTACATACTGCTCAAGAAATCCATCCCTAATACACTCAATGAACTCTTCCTCAAGGCTACCCTGCCCAATTTGATTTGTCCAGTTAATATGATAGTTAAAATCCCCCATAATTATAGCTGTTCCCTTATTACATGCCCCGACTATTTCCTGATTAATACTTCTTCCAGCAGAGTTGCAACTATTCGGAGGCCTATATACTACGCCCACGAGTGTTTTTTGCCCCTTATTATTCCTTATCTCTGCCCAAACTGTTTCATTATCCTGATCCTTTGTCCCAATATCTTTTCTCTGTATTACAGTGATTCCTTCCCTTATTAACATAGCCACCCCACCTCCCCTTCCTTCCTGCCTGTCCTTCCTGATTGTTAAATACCCTGGCATATTTAATTCCCAGTCGTTGTCACCCTGCAGCCATGTTTCTGTAATGGCCACAAGATCATACCCATACGTCGTTATTTGTGTCGTTAACTCATCCATATTCCCTTTCATCATCCTCTCCTTTATTGTCTATGTACTTAGAGTTTGCCTTTTTCTTCACTTTCAATTTTGCCCTTATTTCTTTATTCATCCATGGTGTACAAAACAGAAAACAGAGAGTTGGGGTTAAGGGTAGCTACTCAGACTGGCAAAAGGTGGGAAGTGGTGTTCCACAGGGATCGGTGCTGGGAACATTGTTGTTCACAATTTACATTAATGGTTTGGATTCGGGAATCGGAAGTACAATTTCAAAATTTGTGGATGACACCAAATTGGGGCGAGTAAGGAAAAATGCGTCAAAATGCAAGAGGACATAAATAAACTTGTGGAATGGACATGTAATTGGCAAATGAATTTCAATGAAGACAAGTGTGAGTTGGTGCATTTTGGTAGGAAGAATAAGGAAGTCACATACTGCTTGGATAATAAGAGTATAAATGGGATAGAGGAGCAAAGGGATCTAAGGGTACAGATACACAAATCACTAACAGTAGTGATGCAGGTTTATAAGGCTATAAAAAAGGTAAATCAAGCATTAGGGTTCATTTCTAAAGGGATAGAATTTAAAAGCAAAGCAGTTATGTCAAACTTGTATAGAACCTTGGTTAGACCACACTTGGAGTACTGTGCATAGTTCCGGTCTCCAGATTATAGAAAGGATATAGAGGCATTGGAGAGGGTGCAAAAATTATTCACAAGGATGATACCAGAACTGAGAGGATATCCTCATCAGGAAAGACTGAACAGGCTGGGGCTCTTTTCCCTAGAAAAGAGAAGGCTGAGGGGTGACTTGATTGAGGTCTTAAAGATAATGATAAGGTTTGATAGAGTAGATGTAGAGAAAATGTTTCCACTTGTGGGTGAGTCCAAACTAGAGGTCACAAATGTAAAATAGTCACTAATAAATCCAATACGGAATTCAGGAGAAACTTCTTTACCCAAAGGGTGGTAAGAATGTGGAACTCGCTACCACAAGAAATAGTTGAGGCATTTAAGGGGAAGCTAGATAAGCACATGAGGGAGAAAGGAATAAAAGGGTATCCAGTTGGGTTAGATGAAGTAGGGAGGGAGGAGGCTTGTGTGGAGCATAAATGCCGGCATAAACCAGTTGGACAGAATGGCCTGTTTCTGTGTAGTACTTTTGATGTAACTCGATGTAATTATTGGTTAGTTTGTTCTTGCTTTTTAATGGGATATATTTCTCCTGGACTCTGTTGATCACTGTTTTGAACGTTTCCCATTGCTGTTCTATTTCTTTGTTCGTCAGTAAATTTTTCAAATTTATTTTCCCTAGCTCCATTCTCATCCCCTTAAAATCAGCTTTTTTCCAATTTGATACTTTGTTCTTTATCTTACTTATGTCCTTCTCAATCTTTATCTTAAACATTATTATGTTGTGATTGCTGTTGCCTAGATGTTCCCCTATGATTACTTCTCTTATCTGTGCTGGTTAATTTCTAGATCCAGCAGTGCCTCCTCTCTTGTTGGGCTTTTTACATACTGGTAAGAAAGGAGTCCTGGACACATTGTAAAAAATCTATTCCCTGAATCCCTTTACCTACCTCTTCTTGCCAGTTTATTTGGGGGTAGTTAAAATCACCCATGATTATTATTCTATGTCCTTTACTCATTTCACATATTTGCTTAAATATTTCTTCCTCCACCTCCTTTCCACTATTAGGTGGTCTGTAGTATGCTCCTATTAGCGTGATCGATCCCTTCTCTTTTATTTCAATCCATGGATTCTGTTTCTATCCTTCTGTCCCTTTTTTCTACTGCCATTATGTTGTCTCTAATTAATACAGCTACTCCACCCCCCATTCTTCCTTCCTTATCTTTACTGATTATGTTATAACCTGCAATATTTAGTTGCCAGTCCTGTTTTTTTATGTAGCCATGTTTCATTTATTCCTTCTATATCTGGCTCCTCACTGTGGATTATTGCCTCCAGTTCCCTTGTTTTATTTTGACACTGTGTACATTACTGTACAGGCAGTTTAATTCATCTTTAATCTTCATTCCTTTTACTTTATTTTTAACAGTCCTTTTATATTTCTGTTTTATAACTTTATTTGTTCCTTGACCGTTTATATTATCTTTATTCCTTACCCTGGTCTGACCTTTACACTCATCTTCCGTTTCTTTTATCTTTAGGTTTTTGTTATTGCTACCAGATCCCTCCCTCCATCTTGCTAATTTAAAGCCTTATCCATCGCCCTATTCATCCTTTCCGCTAAGATTCTGATCCATCTCCGGTTCAGGTGGAGCTCATCCCAGCAGTACAGCTCCTTCTTGTCCCAGTACTGGTGCCACTGTCCCATGAAATGGAACCCCTCCTTCCCACACCACTCTTCCAGCCACGCATTCACTTTTCTGATCTGCCTATCTCTATGCCAATTACCACCCATGAGGTCCTGCTTTTCAATTTAGTTCCTAGCTTCTGATATTCTCTTATCAGGACCTCCTCCTTGTTCTTCCTTATGTCATTGGTGCCAATATGGACCATAAAAACTGGATCCTCCCCCCTCTCTTTCCAAGTCCCTCTCCAGTTGTACCGAGATGTCCTTCACCCATGCACCAAGTAGGCAACACACCATCCTGGGCTTTTGGTCGCGACTGCAGAGCACGCTATCTAACCCCCAGATTATAGAATCCCCTATGACTACAACCTTTCTGTTCCAATCTTCCCCCTCTGGACTGCCTCATGCTCCACGATGCCATGGTTAGCATTCTGGGCATCCTCCCTGTAGCTTTCATCCTCATCCTCAAAGGCATCAAGTACTTCACACCTGCTGGATAAGACCACAGTCTGCCGGACCTCCTTCTCTATCTCTCCTCGGTTCCCACTACCCTGCTGACTAACAGTCACACTCTCCCCTTCCTGCACCTGCGCTTTCCTCTGAAATGTGACTGTACTCTGGAGAAAACTATCTCGATATTCCTCCCCCTCCCTTATCTGTCAGAGTGTCTCTAACTCGCACTCCAGCTCAAAGAATCTGAGCTGGAGTGTCTCAAGCTAGAGACATTTACTGCAGATGTGGCAATCTGGGACAATCTTGCTGTCCACAAACCCCCACATATTACAGTCCCGACACACTGCCATTTCTAGTTTTTATTTATTTATCGGTAGTTTATTTATAGGACTAATAGAATCACTTGAGATCTAGATTATATTTAGTAAATAGATTTAGCTTGATTTCCAAATAATTAGTAATTACTTAGTTGTTTTAGTTTATGTATTTTGTTTAATTAAATTGTAAAAGTTGATAGATTAGTTTATAGTCCCTTGGTTTAAATCACTTAGCACCTCCTTCCTCCTCTGTAGGTAATTCCAACATTCACTAAATTCCCAGTTGAAAGTCCTCACTCTATTAGCAATTCACTCCATTAGAAGTTCAATCTCTGTCCTTACCAACCTCTGTGCTCAGTAACATCAGCCATTCTTCATCGAGTGAATGGAACAGGACATTGACAGTAAAAATGCCACCTTTTCTGGAGTTAAGGTGTATAAGGTTTCACAAAATTTTCAGATTTTAAATTTGAGGGTTATATAATCTTCTGTTGTATAACGACGATTAACTTAACGTTTTATTGTCTGTGCAGAAACTGAATAAAATGACTGGAACCATAATCTGTTTTTCTTTGCATTTGTTGCGGTCGGTCACCGATCCTAATCACTGTGCTGTATTATAAGTGCTCGTTCATTTCCTGATAGTTGGTCAAGTGAATTGCACTGAGTAACTTGGTAACGTGTTTTCAGCATTCCATAACTTACGAATAACCATTCCCCACGACTGTCCATGTTGATTGTGAGAGGGCGCTAGGACCCTGAGTGGGTTCTCCCAGATTGTGACTCTTGGGAGACCAAAGTTGAGAGAAACTTCAAGAGGATGCTTACTGTCCCAGAGTCTGAGGAACTGAGAGTCCCCGATCAGTGTCAGCGTGCTCTTTATCATGTCCTTGTAGCTCCGCCGTCTTCACCTTCTTGTAATCGTGATTCCTAATTAACCATGGAGAAAACCAGTGGTAAGTTTGGCATTTTAAGTGCTCCGCATTTTGAGGCTCTGTATCACACATGTTGTAACGAGCTTGAAAGTTTCATTTCATTCAAAGCAAAAATGTAATGAATGTACAGGAGCTTGTAAATAATTATTTTGTAGCAATTCAATGGGGGAATTGGATCTTTAAACAATATATATTGGGAGCTGCATTGCTTTAAGCTTATGGTAGCGATGTGGAAATTACAACCTGTTTTTGACTTTTTTTTTCCAAATGACTAAACGATGGTGTACCTGGATTTGTACATGTTGGAAACTACAGTTTACATTCAGGCTGGCGGGACTCTGGTTTTTATTTAAAAGTGCAATTCCCAGTCCTGCTACATTATTTCTCCGCCTCCAAACTTTACTTTAAAGTAAATGATTAACGCTGTTTTCAGAATAGTTCTCTTCCCGTCCCCTCGCGGGGTACAATGCTGTTTGTTTTATTCTGACTCCGGCACAATCAAATAGAAAGTAAACGTAAAAGCCAATAAAACGCCCAGTAAATAAATCCCTGGTGTTCCTAGTGGGTTACTGTAAATATTTATATTATTTTTGGTTGGGAGTGGAGTGGGTTGGTGAAATCATTTAGCACTGATCATTCGTGCATTGTGCACATCCCACATGCTGCATATATTAGGATTTTGATTCAATGACAAAAAAAACATTTCAACCTATTTCTTCTCGCTGACTGTGACTCGAAACTTTAGCGATAAGGTCATTTCAGCTTAATTTGTTGAAATGACACATTGAGATCTCATTAGAGTGACAAATACTTAAACCCTGGCAGATACTAAGAGTACAAGTGGCTATCACTGCGGTTATATTGCAACAGATGACCTGATACTGTTATCCGCTAGCCGTGACATGCAGCGGGCGAACCCTTAGATACTGATCTGACTGACCAAAACCCAGGTGCAGCAACAACGGAGTTCTGTACATATGTACTTCGACCCATGCTCAGAGCGTTGCAGTTCATTTTTTATGTTATTGTGTCAGTGGGCGTGTCTGCTTTCTCTTAGCATTAAAAAAATTCCATTCAAAGTTTTGAAACATTTTATAGTGTGTATGGTTTTTAATAGACCAATGAGCAACAAAAAAAAAGCTCCAAATAAGTCATTATAGCAGAATTTTAGTAATTTCAGTGATCAAAACCAATAACCCCCATCGACGGATGTTACATACTCAAAGGTGCTAAACCAGGCCAGGAGTGAAACTTATATAAGCGCTGACAGTTATTTTGAGGGTGTCAGTGATTACAGGGGCATTTTCAAGAAGGGTGGTAAAACAAACTTGGGTGACTACATACCTATTAGTCTTACATCAGTAACTGATAAAATAGTGGAATCAATATTTAGGAAAAAAGCTGCAAAATGCCTATATGTAAATGGCCTCGTAAGTGCAACCTCTCAAGTGCGCATTCGAAAGCTATATGATATAGTATACAAGACTTCCAGAAAGTCGTTGATAAAGGTTCCATATGAAGGCACCTTGGGAGGTGGAGACATAATTGCTGAAAGAGGGAAAGCAATAGGTACTGTTTAGGGCAGCGACATCAATGTGGTAAGATGTACTGAGTGGAATGCTTCAAGGATCTGTGCTGGAGCTCCAACTGTTAATGATCTACCTAAATGAGATATATTCAGAAACTCAATGTAAGTTGGTCAATTTCACAAATAATACTAAACTGGGAGGGGGGCAGTAGATTCTGATGAAGCAGCAGAAGAATTACAGAAGGAATTAAACAATATTTGCAAGTGAGCAGAACTATGGCAGATGAAATACAGTACAGATAAGTACAAGGTCTTATACTTTGGGAATAAATGGGGAACATACTTAGTGAATAGTGTTGAACTAGCTAGGGAAAGAGATCTGGGAGTAATAGATTCTACACTGACCACGTTCAGCTGTTGCAAAGCAGCAATTAACAAAGCAAATTTAATGCTGAGGTGTGTTGCCAAGTCAGTCGAGCTTATTACCATGTTGAAGCTCCATTGTGCCGAGGTCAGACCCCACCCTGAATGTTGTGGTCACTCAAGTACAAAGGAAACATCCAAAACCTGTTATCAATGCAGAGAAAAGCAATAAGTCTGATCCTGAGTTATGAGGAAAGATTAGAAAAATCTGGACTCTGCAGCCTTGAAAGGTGGCGTGTGACAGGCGATCCTACAGAGGTATATAAGGTATTAAGGGGGATATAAAAGATTAGTGTGGAGCATGATTGCAAATTAAACCATGACTGAAAGACAAGGTGACATTGGTAGAAACTAGTAAAAGACAAGTTCAGGACTAATGTCAAGAAACATAAGTGCACAAAGAGTGATTACTACCTGGAATGGTCTTCTAGATAGGGCAGTTATGACCAAAGTGTACTTTTTGTCAGTATGGAACTTTTAACTTGCATTTTGTAATGATAGAAACAGCATGCAAGGGCTTAAGACCCAAGGTTACACAAAATATTGACCAACAGCTCAAGCCAGACAGATTGACCGTAAGTTTCCAAAAGGTGTGACCATAGTGGGTTGTCTGAGATGTTAACTGTTTAGTTGACCAGAATAATTACACACAATCACAAACATCTTTGCTATTGTCAGACATTAGCTATCCATTCAATATTGATGGCTGCCTGTTGATCTAATGTAATTGTGAGAGATGGAGCCATCTATTGCCTTTCATTTCTGTATAACTTCATAGGGGTTGAATCGTATTTATGTGGGTAAGCATATCTGCAGTGATGTTTCCAAGATACCTTGACACAGATCAAAGAATCAGGTCTAGCCTAGGTAATGAGTTTGCTTGATGGCTGTGTCTGAGACTTTTGAGAAGGCGACAGCAAGAATTGATTGGCTGTAGTTCTCTTTGACGGACAGCTCAATGGCCAAGGGTCTCCAATTATAGGTTTACATTGGGCTTCCTGTATAATTCAAATGTCACTCTATTGGGTGTTTGAGTCTTGAAGCCAGCAGCCCAAGAGCTCTGGGATAGAATTTTCATGTTGTTGGCGATCCCGATCTCTCGCGGTAACTTTATCAGAAGATTTGCAGAAACCCTGGAATAACAGCATAAGCAGCTGTTTACATCTTTTCTTTGAGTTTCCATTGATCATCTGCCGAAGCTGCAGCAGGCGATCGAGGGAACCTCTGCAGAGATTCTATCCAATTGTCTTTAACTTTTGATGCCGGTTTAACAGGAGAACTAGGCCAGATTGAAGCTACATTGAGTAAATTTCTGTTTATGGTACATCTGACGAGAAAGCAAATGGCATCTATTATTTAATATATTAAGGGGAAGAGAGAAATTCATGTTGCATTGTATTGTATTGTTTATTTGCCTGTCTAATGTAAATTAAACCACTTGTTTCAGAGCCTTGATCTAGTAAGAGTGTATATTCGGTGCCCTTTTCAAAAAGAGGAGAACTATGGGGTGGCATATGGCACATTGCAGTAACCAGGGTTCTCCATTACAGTCACTGGATCTTGCATAGGACAGAAAAGGGGCACTCCGGATCATAGGGGGTGTGAGGTCTGCTTACAGGAATGGCCAGTTCACTGAACTCAAGAAACTATCCAGCGTAAATGCCTAAAAGCCTATAGTGGAGGCAAAAGCTCTGGAGTGATTCAAGAGGTAGATGGATGCTGTGATGGGGAGATTATAAGTTGCAATGAAAGGATCAGTTCGATGGGCTGATTGTTCTAGAACCATAGAAGTCTACAGCACAGAAGGAGACAATTTGGTCCATCTTATCTGTGCCTGCTCTTTGCTAGAGCGATCTAAAACTAATCCCACTGCCCCATATGTGTCCTAGGAATTATCCTCCCACTAGAGTGTACAGGGCATACAACCCCTTCAATAATGTCGCAGACAAGGTCTGCTTAAGGAGGTAATGGCCCATTATGATTCTATGATTATGGAGACATGGAAGGAACTGTCTATTGTAAAGTGACCTCAAGACATCTTCTCGAACACAAAACCAAAGATCAGACATACTGGACTTCATATCAAAGTGGTCTTGATATATACACATATATTTACAACAGTTGCTTCTTTTTATAAGTGCAATGCTCAGTTAACATCCTTCTTTTTGGACAGGACCCCTGAGATATCAGTCCGCAGGCTGTAAAGCCACTGACTGACTTCGATGGAGCCTCTGCCCCGCACTGCCAGATCCCACTTTCAACGCTAACTCTGATAACCTCATATGCTGTGTCTCACCCGGTGAAAATCCTCATTGGAACAATCTACATTCCTGGCTGTATTTCTCTGGGCCGTTGAATGAAAGAGAAAGCATGAATGACAGCATCAGCAAGTATGTCTCTGGCTAGGCAGATGTGTTAGGCCACACCTTCATTTTTCCTCAGCGGCATCTTGCTTTGGAAAAAGAAGAAAAGAAGATGAAGAGACGTTAAGATATTATATGGCTACCATGGTGGTTCTTCTGTAAATTGCCCAATCATGTTCCTTGCTACTATGTTAGTGCTCCCAAACCATCATACAGGCAAACTGCAGATGGCCCAGACCAACCTGCAGTTACCACTAGCCCTCCCACATCTCCTTGCCCAACAGGTTGGCTGCATGGCTGGCCAAGATATTGTTGGGGGGAGAACCACCAGTGGCCTGAGATTCCCAGTTCAGATCAAAGGTTCAGAGTACAGACCTAGAGCACCACTGAGGTAATTTAAGAATGAATGCCACACATATAGGAAGACCGTAAAGAATAGTTTGGGGACAGCAGGCTTCCCTTAGCCACTCTGATGAGGTTGTTGAACTTCTTCTGGCAAAGTCCTGGGGGTCAAGGAGGTGGCAATCACTGCCTCTGTGTCTCCATCCACAAAGTGCACACAGTGTTCTTCGGGTTTCCTGCCTTCGATTCCAACTAGTCCCTCCTGCTGTGTATCTACACAAGGAGGATATCCAGGTCAGATTCCCGGAAGTTGGCGGCCCTTCTCTTGGTTTTGGCTGCCATTACTATCTTCCAGATTTCTCGCTTCCTTCATTGCTGCCATTTCCCTTTCAAGCAACAGTAGGTTTTATATCCTGCAGCTGCACAGCTCTCTGCCTCTTCCAGCTTTATTTTCTGCCCCTCTGGCAGCCATACAGTTCTCCATTAGAGCTTAATTCCCGATGCTTCACTAATTTCTGGCCCCTTGCCGCCTCCTCATGAACCCTCCCCAACTCCAACACACATTTCCCAACTCCACCGCCCCCCGCCCCCCCCCCCCACATACCTGAGGCATTGCGGACTGGATTTACACAATCTGCATACCTCTCCATATTCTAATTACCTGACTCTGCCATTTAGGGCAGGGTCAGAATCGGGGGATCATGACAAGTGGAAATCCCACCCCTCCTCACTTCTGGGGGTACAATGGCACTGTCAGAATTTCAGGGGCCACATTTTGTTTGTTTATTTTAATATTAAATATCAATAGAATAGTATTTTTCTTACTTGGCCAGGCTGTCTGTTTGCTTTGCAGACGGTCAGGTAGTCTGCACTACTCATATGCCAGACCTCATTACAGAGGTAAAAGTGGAGTCATCTGGGAATGCAGCATGTCCTCCCATGTAAGTGTCAGTAATAGAATAACTTTACAGAAACACAATTGTATATAAATTCAAATATTCAGATCCAATAAGTAGAATAATTTTATTCTAACACCTCCCTAATGTTTTTATTTGCAAAATGTGTTTAATGTAAAAATGACAACATCAGAAATGTTGGTACTTCTAACAGTTAACCATTTAGACTTCATTTGAAATTATTTTAGTGAAGTAGATTTCTTTAATATATCAGTAGTAACAGGTTTCATTACTTTTTACTGTACATTCTGTGTAACTGTGATGGACCCTTCTTGGAGATTTTACTGATGGAAGTGAAAGGTATGTTTGGCCTCTCTTAATGCAGTAACATTGCCAAGGATATGAAAGGACTGAACCATGTCCTTGCTTCCTAATGATTACCAAAATGATAAAACTCTGGAACGTTCAATTCAAACAACCAACTATTGTAATACTGTCAACTGGATCAGGTACACAAACAATTATTCACGACATAAAGAATAGAAGATTCAATCAAATGATTGTTCCACTGCATGCAGTGTATACATTATAGCACAGACTATGCTGAAGCACAGTACACAGTAAGTGGCATAAAAATGTTATTTCTTTGGATTGGTATGTAAGAAGAAATCAAGAAGTTCTAACCTTAAATTAACTGTAGCAGGTCAAAATCACTCTTTTCCTTGCCAGGAATTAGTATTGAATCAATATACTCTTTGGATATGATTGAATGTTGAAATTAGGCCACAAGGAACTATCGCTTTCTTATAGTGTTGAGCTCTGTTGGGTATCGTATTAGAAATGGATTACAAATAGAAAGATACATGGTGCAGATTGGGTGTGCTAACGCAAGAAGCCAACAGAAAATTCACAATGAATGGTCTTGGTACTGCCTCGTTGCACTCCAATAAATTTCACTGATATTCTATGTGTTTCCATTTTCTTATGTCGAGAGTATTTTTACATCTATAAAGATCCAAAAGGCACAATGTAAACAGCAATTAGAGATACAAAATTTATCTCATCTGGTAACATATGATTTGACAATTACATTTTCCCAGATTGGATTTAAGATGATCATTTAACTTTTCTATTATGAGCACAGTGGATCAATTTGTAGGATAATAGCACAGCAAATGGTGAACTCTGTGAAAATCATTAACTGTTTGTAACATGCAAACATTGACTGCTTAATACTAAAATCGTCTCCCAAGCTTTATCAAATGGCAGAGATATTCTAGGGGTCATTCTGTAATCTGACCAGGGATACTTCAGCTCTTATGGGCAGAATGTTTAAAGCCATATTTGCTTTGTTGTCCCCTTTACTAACATTTTTTAAAATAATATTTTAGCACCCCACCTTTAACGGTTTACATCAGATCACAAACATTATTCCATTGCAGCAGATGGTAGTTACTGTTCTTTCCGTTGCATTTTGATGCCATTCATCAGCCACAGTTACTGTAAAATGGCTGCCTGTAAAATCATTGCTTGGACTGATGTGAAAATCATATTTTGCAGGTTTTACAGTCACTTGTGGGGTAGTTTTTAATGGTATATATTTTAATATTAAATCATCTTACCAAATATTGTATAGAATTCTGCAGGTTGTTAAGAAATTGTTACTGAGACCAATTTTCCCCTTACCCTATTCTGAAGCGTGTATTGGTAATCCCAGTATTCCCAAGTGCTGTCAGTTATAGGGATGCCATAATATGGCATCTTTTCCTAATATCCTCTGTTGCTGCCCTGAAGCAGGTGTTGTATATGGTTTCATGTGTACAGGTCGCATCCAATATTTCATGCAAGTATCCATTCCTTAGCCATGAGCCTAAACAGTGAGTTTCAGCAGACTATTCTTTCTAAATACTGCAACATCCTTCTACCAACTGAAAAATTTATAATGATAATCATGCTGAGAGGTTTCCCTGATGATTCAGTGAACAAATGCATTATGTCGGGTAGCACTGAGCTGTATAGACCAGGAAGGTCTGAAGTTTGACTCCTAATCTGTGCTGAGTTTGCTGATCTCAACTGGGGCAACCATTGATCTCCATGTCACTGAGCTGGGGCAAGGCAAAATCAACCAAAGCTCTTGGTCTGTGCCCAGTGCCTCCAAAAGAAAATGCATATGTATGAAGACATTGAGTGAGGACAGGATTAGGGTTAACTATAATGGTTCCCGATTTAAAATGCTCGTTCATTGAATTCCTGACTAAAAAGTTTACGATACAACTAATCTGGACTACTCTGGTGGGTGAGATTTTCCAGTCGCTGCTGCATCATTTTTGGGCGGAAGGAAAGGAGTTTCCTCTCCCGTGCTGCTGAAGCCTGGTAGGTTGCCAAAGATTTGTCATTGATGGCATCCATGGAAATATTCATAGGATGGACTACTTAAACCTCCCTGTTGGGTAGGATAGTGTAGTTTTGAGTATTCATTTATAACCTTGTTATATCCAGAAGTATTGACTCCTGAAAGTGACATTATTCTATTTCTACTAGCCATGTTATAATGGACACTGAGTATTCCCTCTTCTTCTGAAACTCATCATGTGTTCTGGAGATGCTCTCTTGAGTTTTTGAAGAAGCAAAAATGGCATGTACAGACTGGGTGGCAGGTTTATATTTAACTATTAGTGCGTATGATGTGTTGACACACGTAGGATCCAGCACAGCATCAGTCTTAGAGCACATATTGTATAGGTCCAGGTGGAAGTGACACAGACAGCAGCAGACTGGAATCAGTGCTTCTATTCTGGGACTTTAAAACTGCAATTTGCAGTATCAGCAATCTGAGTGCAATGCAAAAATTCTTGGCATAGCAAGAATATTGGTAGAGACAAAAAAAGAAAGGAATAGCAACACATATGATCAAGATATTGAGGATTACCAATAACATTTTTTGTGGAAATGTTAAAGTTATCCCAAATTAAGGTCTTTTAACCCAGTTTCCGGTTATGTTTTGTGATTACTGTGGCTGATTAAGATGATGGCAGTGATGCTATTAGAAACTACAGATTTACTTTATCATAGATTATCAGGAAATCAAGGTATCAGTGCTTCAGAGGGTGGCAATGAGTGGGTACTACTGACAGAAAGTAAAAATGGAAAACATAGAAGAAGCACTTTGACCTAATGAGCACATAGCTGTCCTATGTGTGACCAGAGAGGTATTTCAAGCCCCCAAAATCATGATGGATTCAGACTAAGAGCTCAAGGAAACAAACTTGCTGAGAGGAAATGTCTTCATTTCCTCTTATGCTAATAGTTGTTGAAGCTTTTTGATAGCTTTCCCTCCTGTACTAAATGGAGAAAATGATGAATGACCAAATAACTTTTTATTGTTGTTCCAGTTGATATTAAAACATTATTAATGTATTTTTTTTTTATTTATGGTATGTACCATAATGATTTGACGAAGTCTTCACAAATTGGCAAGAACTGCAAAAAAACTTTTCAGGACAAAGCAAACTAAAAGTTTTCAAATGATTGTAGCAGATTTGTCAAAGATTTGAATTGGAAGAAGTTTTTAGTGAGCAGAACCTAATGACTGCAGGAATTCTCTGATCATTTCTATAGACAGTCTGACTGCCACAGGAAGGGGCCTGGATCGTTGCCAGTGTGTACAGAGCAATTGCTTTTGCTTCATTCTGTACATTGTCATAAGTGCACAAAATGCACTTATTTCCTTAATGTAGCCCTGATCCCAGCCAACAGCTTGACTTAAAATGTTAAATTACAGCATCTGACCCTGCAGTTGGTTTGTATTTGATATGATTCTGTTTGCAGATGACACGAAGTTAGGAGGGACAGTAAGTAGAGCAGATGGAAGCAGGAAGTTGCAAAGGGACATAGGCAGATTAAATGAGTGGGCAAAACTGTGGGAGATGGAGTTCAATGTGAGCAGGTGTGAGATCATCCACTTTGGACCCAAGAAAGATAAATCTTATATATAAGATATTTTCTAAATGGCGAGAAACTATGGACTATAGAGGAACAAAGAGATTTGGCAGTCCAAGTACACAAATCATTAAAAGCCAGAAGACAGGCATAAAAAGCAATCAAAAAGGCTAATGGAATGTTGGCCTTTATCTCGAGGGGGCTGAAATACAAAGAGGAGGAAGTTATGCTTCAATTGCATAGAGCCTTGGTCAGACCCCATCTGGAGTATTGAGTTCAGTTTTGGGCACCGCACTTCAGGAAGGATATATTGGCCTTGGAGAGGGTGCAGCGCAGATTCACCAGAATGATACCGGGGCTTAGAGGGTCAAATTATGAGGACAGGTTGTATTTCCTTGAGTATAGCAGATTGAGGGATGATCTGATTAAAATGTTAAAAGGATTTGATAAGGTAGATACGGAGAAACTATTTCCTCTGAGGGGGGAATTAAGAACAAGGAGACATAATCTTAAAATTAGAGCTAGGCCATTCAGGAGCAAAATCACGAAGCACTTTTTCCATACAAAGGGTAGTAGAAATTTAGAAAACTCTCATCCAAAAGGCTGTGTATGCTAGGACAATTGGAGCTTTCAAGACTGAGATAGATAGATTTTTGTTAGGGAAGGGTACCAAGGGGCTATGTAGCAAAAGTGGGAAAATGGAGTTGAGGTGCAGATCAGCCATGATCTAATTGAATGGTGGAGCAGGCCCGAAGGGTAGAATGGCTTATTCCTGCTCCTGGTTATGGCTCATTCAATCACTGGTCTATGCTGAACACACTGCAGGTCATTCTGCAGCAATCAACAATGTTATACTCAAAGGCTTCATTAATGCTGCTATGCAACTACTGATAGGAATTTTAACAAGCAGTATGAGTTGACCTACTTTTAAAATTTTTACTCTATCCTTTATGGGAAACACCTTCCCCCATGTATCCTACGCCTCCCCAGATGGCTTCAGCTTGGTTCAGTTAGTCACTGTGTCAGCAGTCTCAGACACAAACTCCATGCGCAGGATATTCATGCATGATTCCACTGTGCCACAAGCTACACATTGTTATATATATGTGAACCAAACCAATTTTTGTAAGACAGTTATCTACATTTTCTGAGAAATCAGAGGTATCTTGAGCTACATAATCTCATAGAATTCCTACTGAAGTACTTAATAGTCCTATGGTCATGAATTTTCCCCCTATTGCCTTATCGATGACCCTCCTAGGAGAATGTAGCTTTAAACATTGTATGCACAGTGACACGGAAAGTTCCTTCATATTGACTGAAGTCTCATCGGATGTAGGTGGGACAGCAATACTGAATTGTTTCCCCTGCTGTGATCCGTCGAACTGCAGCTTCCCCAGGATCTTTTACTGAAACATCCGTTCTCTTTGATTGACATCAGCTTAGTTCCTTCCTCACTACGCACATTTGCGCAAATTTCCCTTCTCAAAATCTGGGTGAAGGACAGGCTTTGGGATTGTTTGCTTCTAAATAAGTGCTTCCTGTCCTGCAGGCCTAGAAATAACGTGGTCACGTTGACATAAGCAATGAGAAAAAATGTATCATTAGGCAAAGTAATAGTGACTTCATTACTCCCTCTCATCCATCAAGGACAAAACATGTGAGACCAAGAAGGGAGAGAGGAGAGACTGGACTGTCTGAAGGTGATAAGGTGTCGTTCTCAGTCTGACCTTGGACTTGGCAAAACACGTACAAGTCAACTTCTATTGGTTGTTAAGGAGACCTAATTTACACACAGATGCTTCTCCATCACCAGATTGTAAAAGTCCTGGTAATGCCCTGATAACAGAATCATTTTCCACTGAATAACTATCCTGGTTTGATTGGGAATAGAATTGGGAGATAAAACTAATGGCTTGCAGTATTGGTATGATAAAGAATTAGAAAGAACCATCTGCAGAAACTTCACTCCAATTTCAGCCAATGAATATTGTGCAGCAATGGATTTTTAATGCCACTGATTATGAATAGGATTAAGGAATTTGATTAAGCAATTTATCCTCAAAGCCAAGCCTACAAGGCATGAGTCTGCATAATGTGGAAGATTTGGCAGATATCCTTCTATTATAAGTCTGCTTTCATGAATGTGAGTCACAGGGCTGACAGGCAATCAATTCTAGCAACTGTAGTCTTAATATACAAATATAGAATTTTTAAAATGTTCACAAGCTTCAAAAAAATGCAAAACACAACAAAAAAAACCTATAAGTTAAAACTTTGCATTGCGACCTGCAGTCTCTTAAAACCTAAAAAAAAATAAGAGGGGGACCAGTTAAAAACAAACCCGACAAGGTATATTTTTCCACCTGATTTTGAATTAAGCCAAGTGACACATTGAACAATTATCGCTACACGTACAAGAAAGTAAGGAAACAGCTCAAAGTTTGCTTCCCCCGAGAACTGTATGATACACTTTGTCATTATTTCCCCCCTTCTCTAAGTTGAGATGTTCTTTTACTGTGACATGTCCTATCAAAATGATTAAGACTACAGTCAACCAGAACAGCATTAAAATCATGGTGAAGTTTGTAGCTTGCCTGCTGAAGTAAAAGACTTTTATAGATACAAGTCATTGGGAAAGAAAAATAGAGGTGAACTGCAAATAAATGACAAAGGAAAAATAGAAAACAGACTGGAAATAAGCACAACAATGGAAATGGCCAGAAATGTATTAAATAAATGCTTAGGCGTGGACCATTAGACTATGGCTATAGAGACCAACCCATGAGATGGCATTCTCATGAACATTTTTTATGGAATCATTTCTGTTCCTTATTGGCATAAAATATCATGCTACATGTTTCCTCTCCCGTTCCTTGCCTTCATTTGTGTACTACAGAAAATAGTGCACTATTTTTATAAATGCACTATTATAAATGCACTATTATAAATGTTCTTCAAGCAGCCACACTACCACCAATGAACTAGAGACTAATCAAGTAAATTAACTCCTACACTCACAGCCATGGCTACAACATTGCTAATAAGTTATTTCCACTCCAGCATGTCTCCTGTGACATCTTAACATCAATGTGTAGTACATCACCTTAAACTGTCAAAAGCCCAGCTCAATTATATTCCTTTATTTCAACCTTTTTCAAAGTATATCAAAGTACTTTGAAAAAAAGTATTCTAAAGAAAAATATTGGCGCAGACTTAATGCGCCATATGGCCTGTTTCTGTGCTGTAACATTCTCTGATTCTACTTATTGTTGCTATTTATTTATGTTTAGACTCATGGTAGAAACAGAAATCCTGATGGAAATTTGTTGAATATAAGGTCAGTCTAACTGGAGGACCAGCACTGTAATGCATGAGAAATCACTCTCTTGATATTTGGTTGGATATGCCTATTGGATACATACTGTAACTAGCAGGACATTCCACCCTTTACATAGTTTCCAATTTTCTCTCTTGCTCTCCTGAAGGTGCTGATTCACGCTGGGGTATCGTTCCATGGATAACACCAGTCTCTAGTACCTCACTAAAGTGACCATCTTCAAGTATTAGTCTAGACAATGACTGTTGGCAGGCTATTACAGTTGACCCTGATCCTGGCCTCATTTGGTACACACACATATATATACACACTTTCCAGTTGGGATCACTGGATATTGATGATGGGCAGGAATCCTAACCAATTTTCCCCTCCTTAGCCCAGGGACACAGTTATCAATTTTGGCTCCCCTATGCCACTCAGATCAGATAACTCAGCACAAATAAGTGTTTGAACATATGACCTGCTCTGTACAGCTCAGTACTATACCGACTGTTGCATTTACCCATTAGGAAAGCTTGTTATGAAAATTCTTATCATATCCAGTTAAATTTAATTCACCAACACAATTCAAATTCCTGTAATTTGTGTTTGTACATGCCATTAAATTACTACATCATTTCATTAAATGGTATTTAAATTCATCACTTCCCATTTTCCGTAAATGCAGCATCCTGTTCCTGGGTAATTTAATTTCCTATTTTGTACCTTAATCCGTTTAGCTCCTCTGTTAAAAAAAACTATTAACCTTCTTGGAATGTGCACTTACTAAAGCAAATCTCATCAACACAGATCTGAGTAATATTTATAACACACTTGTATAGCAAAACACTTTGCTTTGTGTTGTGTTTAATATCTCATCCAATAGTCAGCACCTCCTACAATGTAGCATTGAACCTAATACAATTACCTGGGTTGCCACAGGGAGTATTTAAGCAAGAACCTTAAAGGGATCGGCCAGTTTATTAGATAAACATCACAACCATGTTCCAGACCCCAGACTACCTGTGCAAAATACTTTAGGAGATCTATTCGTGTTTTTTTTAATGAAATGTTAAAGGCATTTATAATTTGGACAGCATTAAGGAGTCTGTGTGTCTGAAGCTTTCCTTTTTCCTGATGGATTAGGGAAGTTCTTGTCTGTGATCGCCCTCTTACACTATGAATTTTTTTGAGGGAAATTTGTATTTGGAACTACAATATCTGAATTTCAGGGATGTCCAAACCCAAATTTGAACTCACAAAGCAACTAAATGTTTAGCCTCTCTTGACCCCCACCTCTTCTCCTACTCCGTTCCACTAGAAAGCTGATTGCCAAGCAATACTCCTGGCCAAATATAGGAAAGAGAAGCTATTGTTTCACAAGTGAACTCCTAAATCAGTACTAAATTTATAACATCTCAAGAGGAGTTGAGATATTACAAGAGAAATGTCAGAATTCTCTGTCTACAGACACATTTGAATCATGGTGGTCCTGGCACTGTTTTCAGAGTCCTGTAATTCTAATCACTTCATAGAGTTTCTGGAAAATCTTCTTCCCTAGAGAAATCTATTTTCAGGTAATGTGATAGCAGAGATTAATGCATTTATTTATTACACACAGATAGGTTCCAGCTTGAAAAAAGAACAGAAATATTTCTTTAAAAATAGTGCGCTTTTCACATCAAGTCAATAATCATACCTGCTGAATGACTAAGAAGTCTGCATTTTTACTCTCTGACAAAAAATCAAATCCATTTGTAAAGTAGTTGATGGAATTTCTGAGCCATATGGATTGTGTAATGGAATTATAATTATGCTGAAGGGATTGGTGAAATGATTTCCTATCCCTTTCAGTCAAGTAGCTGAATTATGTGGTCACTTGATACAGTCAGCATTATAGGCAGAGTTCTCGGATGTATTATAAGTTACCTCAGCCCATATTACTTTTCAATCCTGAGTTGTCCTTTCTCGGTCTTCACCTCAAATACCACAAACCTGCTGCAAGGCAATGAGCCAAGAGGCTGCCTCATAACTCCATTACCAACACTGCTTTTGCTTCATAAATCTGCTAATAGGATTGTGTATCTGCTTCAAGGAATATTCAAGATACAAGCTAGGTTCCTGAGTCTGTTCTGGTAACTGAAAAACTGCTGAAATTCATTATACCTACAGAGAACAATTACTGGAATCAAACCCAACCTGTAGATCTATTAACTAAATACTATTTAGTTTTCTGGCTATCCATTCTCCAGGGTAGGTACCCATTCTAAACATGATGGGACACCCCAATGTAGTACCTGTATTCCAGTTCTGAACTGGCGTATTGGCCCTACAATAATACTGGTGTTCTGGATTCTAAGCACAAATAAATTCTGGCTGCAAACAAGAGCCTAGGATCTTGACAACATTGAGTAGTAAATCTATTTTTATTATTTGAACTATAATAATCTATGATTAATGCTGAATGGCTGGTAGTTAAGTTTACAGCTCTAAGTTCATTTGTTTATTATTTATGTAATGCTTTGCATAACACAATGCTATTTTATTTGATTTATCAACAACATTACTACATTGAATTAATAGTGTTGCTTGCCTTTTAGACTCTGATTGCTTTATAATGCTGTTGTGAATGGCTGAAATGTTTTCCTGTAATCTTTTTCATGTATTCTGTCTTTTGCATGAGACATTAAAGCATGTGTTAAAGATTCCACGGTACTATTAAAAGGTGATCAGCGAGGTTCCTCGGTGTCCTGAAATATTCCTCCTTGGCAAACACTTGCAAAAATAGATTAACTGATCATTCATCTCATTTATTGTTTGGGTGGCTTCACTGTGTGGAAATGGGCTGCCTACATAGTGATGGTGACTGCACTTGAAAAGTAATTCATTGATTGATTGATTGATTGTAAAGTGCTTTGAGATATCCTGAAGATGTGATAATGTGCTATGTAAAGGTCTTTCTTCCTTCAATTGGGCGTCAATTGTAGAAATGGCAAAGGGAAAGTCAAAGATAAGCACCAAAAGTTGAAGTGAATGTAAAAGATTTTAATGAAAAAGACTATTTCGAAGAAGAGCATGAGTTCTCCCCAGTGCCCTGGCCAATATTTATCCTTCAACCGACATCACTAAAAAAAACAGATTATCTGGTTATTATCACATTGCTGTTTGTGGGACTTTGCTGTGCACAAATTTCCTACATTACAATAGTGACTACACTTCAAAAGTACTTCATTGGCTATAAAGTGTTTTGGAACATCCTGAGGTTGTGAAAGACACTACATAAATGCATGTCTTTTATTTCTTTTCAACACCTTATCATGTCTCTCATAAATATGCTAAAGCATTTATTACAAATTTGGGTCTTGCCTTGGACATTTTCTCGAGTACAGCGATGCTAGTCACTCCCTTAAGTGCTCTGACAATCTTACATTTAGGGGTGTGCCCATATTGCCCATTATCTAACTACACCATAACATACCCAACGGTGTAACATGAGTACCCCTATTTCATCTGAATTCGATATTGTATATTTGTGTCTTTCACATGACCCCCATGTGCACCTCTCCAATTTTTTGGAGGGCAGAATGAGAAAACACTTGGTAAAATGAATCGTTAAGCTGCTTTATTTCACAGACAGCCAGTGAACATACAGAGCAAAAGTTATGATTGGCCCTCACTTAGTCCAGTCAGTACATATCGGCCCCGATATTTACGGGGAGGTGTGGAGGGTGCAGGGGAGCGCGACAGCGCATCTAAAACCCGGAAAGCCCGGGGACATGGAGGCCTTGCTATACCTCATTAACATTTCCTTCTTCCGTTTTCCGCCCCTGCAGCCGGCCAGATTGTTAAGCTGGCTGGTTGCTGGGTGGGAAAACCAGCAGCAGGAGACTGCAGCCGGGGACCGTTGGGAATGGTCCCCAGCAATCGGGAGAGATTGGAGCTTGGTGGGAGGGCGTCAAAGCCCGGCAATCGGGATGGAGGGAGAGAGAGATAGGGGCTTGGTGGGGGGGGCGGGGGCATAGCTGAACACGGTAACGAGGAGAGGCTTGAATCGACAGAAGGCTTCCTTGAGGGGACGGGGGAAGCGCTCCTGGCCCACAAGGAGTGCTCAAAAAAGCACTAACCCGCTAGAGCCGGAAGCTCTCGCCTCCCTTTCACTGCCAGGTTTCCCGAGCCCTGGGAAAGCAGGCCGGCAGCTGTTAAATTTAAATCAGGCTCCCAACTGCACCGCAGGAGCCTGATTTAAATATGATAATGAAGTGCCCCGCCTCTCGAAGACGCACGCCTCACTACCCGCTGCTGTACGCGGTGGGTTGGGGACGGGTTCCCTGATTTTTAATTTTTCACCACCCCCCCGATCCCTCACCCGCCCCTTGTTGGGGGGTTAATATCACGGCCATTGTCTTTGCATAATAATACAAAATAATGAACATGCTATGCTTCCCCATATCTGTAGGTTGTCTTGCTTGACTTAAATGAAATAACTTCTAATTACCCTTCTTGCATTGTAACCATTTGAGTCTAGCAAAAGCTTGCCCTTGCAGCTTTCTGGATAGAAACCTGCTTGGCAATGAATGTTGTTATCTCTGTTTTTATCTCTCTGTGTTGACAAAAAGGAATCATTTATGAGACAACTTCATAGAGTTCTTTAGTGTTTTTTCCCATCAGTTCTCCTGGCATAATATTTCAAAATGATTTTCAGTAATCTTCTTAATTCCAGATTCAGTATATGGGAACAGCCAGATGCAGTTTTTGGGGTTGGGGCTTGAATCTTTCTGATTTCATAGAATCATAGACCCATACAGCACAGAATGAGGCCATTCAGCCCATCATGCCAGTGCCGGCTCTTTGAAAGAGCTATCCAATTACTCCCACTCCCCTGCTCTTTCCCCATAGCCCTGCAGATTTTTCTTTTTCAAGTATATGTCCAATTCCCTTTTGAAAGTTATTATTGAATCTGATTCCACCACCCATTCAGGCAGTGCATTCCAGATCATAATAACTCAATGCGTAAAAAAAGATTTCCTCATCTCCCCTCTGGTTCTCAAATCACTGCACTATCCATCATCTTAGTGTCTGGTACCATCACGCTGACCTGACTCTGATAACATAACTCATATCAAAACATTTAATATCCAGCACATACCAGCTCTGAATATACACTTTCTATTTTGAGGATTATTGTGGTAGTCAGGGTAAGGTATAGTAATACTGAGAAGGGAAGATATTTCTTTTGTATTTAGTGCTATTCTAGGTTTGGCACAGTGCAGGATTGATGAAAATCAGCATTACTTCTGTGCATCCTCGGTAATATGCTTAATCATAAGCCCAGAAGTCTACTTCTAACTGAAGACACATGGCGTTTTCTTTTCCCAATTATGGCCTCATTGAGTAAGAGTCCCCAGTTAGTGCTAAATTATAGGAATTTTTGTACTATGGCCTCATCCTTTGGGAACTGGGATGCGATTGTCCAAACTCATTTTATTTATAACTGTGAACAACCATCAAAGTAAAGTAAAGTTTTCATCTCATCCACATGGGGATTCAAACACAGAACTCAGGAGTGAACGAATCGTATTCTAATCCATTGCAACAACCGGCTCCCCCGCAGTTTGAGTATTTAGGAAATTCTCATTCATCATGACCTAGCCTTTCCTTGTGGCATCTCTCCTTGGATGTGCTATGTAGTTTTAGTGAGAAATGATAACCAGATGACCAGTGGAGACATTTTTCTAGTTCGTATGTAATACTTCATGGTTCCAAGAAACCTAGGGGTAGAAATTGGTATGCATTGTGCCTGTTTATCGGGCATAAAACCAGCGAAATCATACCAATTTAGTAGTGGGACAACCTGCGCCCAATCTGCACAGGTGTTGGTCCTACTGCTAAAATCATGGGGACCATTTTTTGGGTGTCCCACTCCTGCCCCGCTCAGGATTTTTCAGCTGCCATGTGGCTACCAACTCAAGGTAAGTTTTAAAAAAATGCTATCTGTGGTGCCAGGAGGAGCAGGAGTGCTCCCCCCGTCTCCACAGTCCTGACGCTAGGCACCCCCCCCCACCCCCGCCCCGCCCCGTTGCCAGATCTAACCCCCTTCCCGGAACTTAACTGAGTTGATTTCTCTTGTGGAGCAAGTTGCCTGTGGACATCCAACAGGCGCCAGCAGCTCACTCCAAAGATGATCCCGAAATTGGGCCTCGGGCCTCTCTGACATTTCTATTACTCTATTAGTTACATCAGCAAATGTCCTGTAGCATTGCTCACAATAAGTTAAGAAAGAAAGAATTTTTATTTATATAGCACCTTTCAGGATCACTGGACATCCCAAAGCAAAGCCAATTAAGTACTTTTAAAGTATAGTCACTGTTGTAATGTAGGAAAAAGTGGGAGCTAAAATGCACACAGCAAGGTCCCACAAACAGCATTGTGATCAATGGCCAGATAATCTATTTTAGTGATGTTGGTTGCGGGATAAATATTGGCCTAGCCAACGAGGAGAACTCCCCTGCTTTTCTTCGAAATAGTGCCATGGGGTCTTTTATGTCTAGGTGAGAGGGCAGACAGGCATAGGTTTAACATCTCATCTGAAAGACGGCACCACCGACAGTTCAGTGCTCCCTCAGTGCTACACTGAAGTGCCAGCCTAGATTATTTGTAGGAAACAAGTTATTTCTAATTATTAGCCTTACTTGAGGCTTGTGAATTTTCCAAGTTAAATAGTTTGCGTACTTTAATTTTATCTATACTTTTCAATATTTTAAAGACCTGTATGATGAATCCCTTCAAACTTCTTTTCTCCAAAGTTAAGTTTTTGTCACTTGAGCCTTTCTGCATAACTTAGGCCCTGATTATTGCCCGAGATGGGGGGCAGAAATATGGGATGTAACTCAATTCCTCTGGGAGTTTGCCCCTTTCCGTTTAAGTTCTAGTGAAAGGGGGTCATAGACGGTTCTTCCGCTCACTGTTGCCCCCCATGTCAAGGGAACATGTCTGGGGTAGTTCTGCCATTTGTGCCCTTCATAGGCCTCTGCGAACCTGACCCCAGCTGGGAACTGGCGATAGTCCCATTAAAGCTTGTAAAAAAGCTCCAAATCTTTACTTAGAATCCAATTCCCTGCAGATTCTGTACCTCTAAACAAGTAGGAAGCATGTTTACTATTACTAATTCCTAGTTGTATGATCCTACATTTATCCATATTAAAATTCATCTTCCACATCTCAGCCTATCTACAGTACTGGTCCAAGTCTCCCTTAAGATTGTCAATCTCCTTTCGGTACATTACCTGCCCACATAGTGTGGTGATATTAGTAAGTTTGCTAATACTATAGACACTCACGTACCATTCAGAAATATTGTAAGCAGCAGCAGTCTCAGAATAGATTCCCCATGGAGCATTTTCCATTTATCACCACCCTCTGCTTTCTGTTGTGAAGCCAAATCTCAATCAAGCTAGAGAATTTATCATCTATTCCATGAGCTTTAACTTTTCCTACTTGTCTCATATGAGGAACTTTGTCAAACACCTTTTGAAAACTCAAGTCACTAAATAAACTGGATTATCCACATCTGTTAGCTTAGTTAGTTAAGGAATTCCAATAGATTAGAAAAGAATGACCGATTACTTTTGTAAACGTGACTGCTCCTTGTGATATATCTTGTAATTTTCTTCTTCATTCTACATATAAATAATTGGACCCAACCATTTAAATGCACAGGAATAATGTGAATCAATGCATCTTTCAGATTGGCAGATCTTGACTGTATTTACAAACTTTTGATTTTCCCCATTGATAATTTGCTGCACCTAAGTCAACATGAAGTAAATCATGGCTGTAGTGCACAATGATAAAGAAAGAACTAAAAGAAATACATTTCTTTTATATAGCACCTTTTATGTTCTGGATTTTCCTTACATTTATCACCTGTTTTGTGGCACATTTGGGACAGACAGTGGAGGAAAACGAGGCAGGGAGGTCTCCAGTAAAGTCCAACCAGTAAAATCCCCCACTCCAAATTTCCTCCGCTTGTAATGTGAGTGACCCACAGCACCCACCACAGTCCCACCCTTATGGAAATCAGTTTTAAATGATGCACTGAGTCCAACATTGGATTTCTTCCTCCTCCCACCTGTAGCCTGCATCAAAAAAATAAATACATGTAAAAAAAAAGAGGCATTGCTGGTTGCTAGGTGGCATTGGATGGGTGGTTCCACTGTTAAAGGCCATCTTGTTATGATAGTGTACCTTGTCCAGCCTTGCTGTTGAAGAATAATTTCGGGGACTATTTCTGTCTCCAATTTGCTAATAGTTTCAACATTGCTGCTGGTGCTGTAGGGATTTTTTTTGGACCTTCAGTCATGAAGCACAGGACACGATGGAGTTCCATTAGGGATTCCCTTATATCTACGTTTTGAAGAAGAAGAGCTGCAGGATAAGGAGGAGAAGCTCAGGGAGGACAGGTTCCTCAGGCACCATCAGAGGCGTCTGGTACCCATTCGCAGGTACATACGCTCCTATATTTACAGACCCAGGTGATCATATCTCAACCTTTCCAATAGATAATGTATCAGAAGGCTGCACATTTATGGTGAGGTGTTAGAGGAATTGTACCCCCTGCTTGCCCAGGACATGGGACTCATTTTCATCAGAAGTTTGGCATTGCTAGTGCACACAACTTCTTTGCAAAAGCCTTCGTTCATGCTGCGTTAGTGGACATATGCAACATTTGCCAGTTTCGATCCACCGACGCATAAAGTAATTGATGAATGCATTATTTGCACATGCTGTACAGTTCAGCACCTTTCCAATGGACCTGGCACATCAGTGTGACAGGGCAGTCAACTTTTATTGAATGGCAGAGTTTACCTGGGTGCAAGGTGCATTTGACTGCACCCACTTCAGTAGGAAGTTCTGAGGTGGTTGACTGATGCTTTCCAGCAGTAGCCTTGGGAGACAGAGGTAATACTTTGTTATGTTTGGATGTGGGCCTTTTTCATGTAAGAACAAGGTGTGAAGGCACCTTGCTTGCTATCATATGGAGTGCAATGCAGGTATCAGAAAGCATTTCTTAATGAGGATGAAAACAGATTCAGGACATGAATAAAAACAGATCAAAAAACCCTATCACTGCTTCTCTACATGTTATGCTGTGAGTGAAGGAAGGCTTGCCCTGGAAGGATGGGATGTGAAAGGTGAAAGGTCTTGTGGCTCAAATGAAGAGGGATGTAATACATGATATTCAAGACTGGTAGGGAAATGTGAAACATGCTTCTAACATTGCAGTGTTTCAAATTACGTCTGCCTCCTCTTACCTTGACAATCCTGGTAAAATCATTGAACTTCTGGTATTGAGTAGCCATGCAGGAGGTGGCATTCACCACCAAGACCGCTTCCTCCCACTGAGCCTAAATCATGCCCTTCATAGGCCTCCTTCCCTTGGTGTCAAAAAGCTGGGTCCTTCTTTGCTGGATTTCAACCAACAACACTTCAACTGAAAAGTCTGTAAATTTGGGGGCTCGATGCCCTAAAGAACCACCAGCCTCAGATATTGTAGAGATCCAATTCTTTCACTCAGAATAGCTATCATGCCCCTTAAAGCTGCTGTAGACAGATTTCCCTCCAGCCATAGAGGCCAGCTCCCAATGGAGGTTAACCTGCCACAGAGGGAAATCTAGTCCAGCAACTTAATGGTGAATCTTTAATCGGCAAGAACATGCTCTTTACAAAAAACAGAAATCTCTTGCAAGTGGTGCTGCCTGTACCGGTACACCTGCAGCTGCAAAGAGCCATGAGAATGGGAGAAAGAAGCCGGGTATGCTACACAGAAATGGCTACAATTAAGTCTGCGGCTTTTGGCATCAAAATACACATTGAAGGTGCATCGTGCAATGTTTCTTAGTTCATTTAACCAGACACTGTTACATGCTGTAACTGTACACACAGTAGTATCTGTCCAATCTGCAAACACAAGTTCACTATTGTCTTAACAGCAGCCTGAATAAATGAAGGGCAGCTCAGAGTTTAGAGATAGAATGTGCAATGATGCAGTATCTTTGTTCTCTGAAATGATTGACCGATGATGTCATGTAGCTAAAGTGGTCGTTATAGAATGCTGAACTAGATATTTGTGGAAAGTATCTCTTGAAAGACTGAGGACCGCTTTGTTTCTTTCCTCCCCCACCCCAAACCCGAACGAAATCAAAGAAACGTTGTGCAGACTGGTCTAATGATTTCTAATGAATGAATTCATATCCTCAGTCTGTGGCCTCTAATTGTTACTGT
This sequence comes from Heptranchias perlo, assembly GCF_035084215.1. Taxonomy (NCBI): domain Eukaryota; kingdom Metazoa; phylum Chordata; class Chondrichthyes; order Hexanchiformes; family Hexanchidae; genus Heptranchias; species Heptranchias perlo. Next base: position 50,013,554 of record NC_090338.1, read on the forward strand.
TATTGGTCCAAAGGGATATATCTGTTGTAGTGAAAATATTAGGTGTCCCTGTTGAGTCTTGATCCAACCTGTAAATTTTCAATTCTAACACTTGGTGGGTAATTTTAACCCCAAAGAACGGGTGGGTTGGGTGCAGGTGGGAGGTAAAAATAACAGCTTTTTGAAGTGGGACCATAACTTGGCTCCAACGTACCCACTTTCGGGTTTAACCAGGCGCATTTGGATGTGTGCGGATCCGAAACCCGGAGGTCCTGTCCCCATTTCATGCTGGTGGGTGGATTGTTAAAGGGACAATGTACCTCAGTGAAATAGTTGAGGTACTTAACTTTTTATGGATTCTAAAGCTGAAACGAATTTAAGCATACTTGCACAGGTTTGCCATGGCTTCTGATTCTCATCAGGTGAAAGCAGGCATTCACCAGAAGGTGAATGCCTTTATTGCACTGCTTGTGGGCCAGGAGGAGCAGGAGTACTTCATCCAGGTCCAACAAGTTCACCTGGCACGATCGGACCCCCATGATCGGTCAACCCCCCACCGATGGCAGACACCCCCCCCCCCCCCACCTCTGACTCTTCATCCGACTGCTGATCTGATCACACCTCCCTGCCCCCAATCTTCTCCAAGGCCCTGCCCCCATGATCATCTCCAAGGCTCCGCCCCCCGCGCACGACCTTCTCCAAAGCCCCCCCATGTCCTCCATGCCTCCTCCCCCTCCCATGTTGTCCACGGCCCATGATCTTTCCCTTCCTCCCTCCTCTCCGATTGGTGGCTCCTTTCCCTCCCACCTGTCAATCTGGCTGGCTGTCACATGGGAAACCCGGAAGCAAAAGTACATACCTTCAATTGAATTGCGATCGCAGACTGCGACACACTTACTTGACTTCCGAGTTCCCCATACAAACATCTATCCACCCGCTGAGTTCCCAGCTCCGAGTAAAAATCATGCCCTTGGTTCCTAAAGAGGAAAATGTTCCATTGGTGGAGCCTGACAAGCATCACCTTGATAAGCACTAAAAAATTTTTATAACTGCTATTACTAGGTATTGAATAATCACCGTGCTATGTTTCTAAAGGTGAAAAGCTGTAACTGAGACTGTTGCCCATTGCCACCTACTTCATTTGGCTCCAATATAAAAATATCTTAGCAGGATGTAACATTGACAAAAGTCAAGAAATAATTTCTTAAAATGTGTTCAGCTATATAAAATTTGTATGAGGGAAATGTCAAACTATTCTTCTGCAGTGATTGGAGTCACCGCAACATTTAATCACCACCACTCACCACATTATCCGAGCCAACCTCCAGCCACAACCAGTGTTTCATGGAATGTCAATCCGGTGGTGGACAAATAACTTTTGTATTTAATTTGCTTGCTGTGCTGTATGATAGTTCCTAATGTCAACATGTAAACACCCATTTACTTTATCTCAGTATTGGCCATACAACTGATCCCCATCAGAGATTGGCTTCACAGGTCCTGACTTCTTCCCTGGTGATATGATGGTACCCTCTGATTTCTAGGATGTGTCCTACGAGCTGCCAAACCTTATTCGTGTCAACATTAAATGATCATCCTTAACTTTACTAAAGGGCTATGATGAATTGCTTTTAGCATTTTTAACCTAATGTTAAATTGTTTGGAATTTAATCCATTTTTTTCTCTTCAATTTTTCCTCCTGAAGGCATTGACCCCATGCTGGGATATGGTTCTGTGAGCATCAGTCACCCTCCAGTACCTTCCCAAGTGGCCATTTATTCATGTATCAGCATGTGTGTGGATGTTGGGTGGGAGTGGATCAGGCTTGTCTGTAATTCAGCTTTTTAAAGATGCATATTAGGTGAATTTAATTTTGGCAATTTTGAAAACCAACTGTGCAGATCATAAAAATGACAATGGCATTTCAGTATATGTGTTGCTAAATATGCATGAGATCACTAAAATTAATTTCCTATAAATTTGCACAGTGAATTTGTGTAATGAACAGTAGGATAATTGATTCCCTATGGATGTATATCAGTAAGCAATCCCCAGATTTTGTAACAAAATGCAAGTGAATAAAGGCTGTATTGTTTGATCCTGAGCTATGGGTAAATTTCTTTTGGTGCATGGTCACATTGTTTGTCTGGATACAGCTCTAGTGAAGCAACTCAGCTCCAGCGAAGCAATTAGATTTGGCCATAAACCTCATGACCTTGAAATCGAAACCCAACCTGACATCAAAGCTCAAATGCCCTTGGGTAGAAAGGAAAACCTACATCAAAGCAATTAAATCACTGAGCAGGTGAATCTCAGTTTGGCCTCCAGTTTCATTAGTAATAACGCTAATCCCTGAGCTCACGGTGTAATGATGCTATTTCATAGTAAGATGGTTCAAATAAAATAGGGTTTTTTTTGACTGGAGGTCCTTTAATGTAGCCCAGGCCCATTAAAACATTCAATCCATGTTATTGTGGTAATGAGACACTCCTGCTACCAAGGAACAGTACGTCTGTGTCAGGGTTAGTTGTGGGTGAGAGTGTGGGCAGACGCCTGTCTAGAACTAAACAAGCTGTTGTCCCGCACAGTCCCGGGCTGTGCCTGCTTCAGAAGTTATTGTAAATATATAGTTATTGCCAGGAACCTGAGCAAGGTTCCCACTACAAATGCAATGTGGTTAAGTCCAGGACTTAAATACATCCAATATGTTAAGTCTGCTTGTCCAAAAAATTTACATCACGTTTAACAAAAATGGAGGGTTTTGTTTTCTTTCAAAATATTCCCACAAAAAACTCATGGAGTTCCTAGATTCTGTACTGTTACCTTCATTTTTTCTTGCCATCCCCCCCCCCCCCACACACACCTAATGTCCTGAAGGTGTTGGCTGCTACTGGGTACAGTACCATAGGCCCAGCCACCTCAGCATCTCACTCATGTGGCCATTCTTCATGTGTGAGCCTGGACAGTGATTGAACAGCAGTTCATTTTCTTCCCCTGCCTGTCTCAGGGGACTGCAGTCAACTGAAGCTCCTCAACTGGTGAGATCGATCCTGCAACCTTCTGGTTGATATGGCCTAACACAGCACTACACTGGGTAATGCCTTTACCTAATAAGACATCCTGTTTCTTCCTTTTAATTGAATAATAAGTGGCTTGAGACTCGGGTTTGAATCCAGGTTTCTCCAGACAGTTGAGCTCCTGATTTAAATCAGATCATTTGGGGGGAGCAGGATTGCAATGAAGAACGAAGCAGTGTTCAATGTGTCCTGTATCTGTGCACAATCCAGGAGTGACATTGATAGTGCACATCAGGATGAACAAGATCATCCAGTTTCCCTGGTCAAGGTAACTTCCCTACATGAGGATGAAGAATGTTTGAATTACAGTATATTTGATGCAATCATGACCAAGGCCAAAAAAATTGCAAATTACCACTGTAAACAGAAGCAGTTCAGACCTTGTCATATCACATGACGATAGAATTTAATTACTATATCTTATGCCTTTGGGACCAGTGCTGGTGAGAATTGTTTCCATTTTCTGCACCAACTGTCCTTGTACTTCTCAGAATGAGATTGCTAATTTAGTGCCATTTGTGCTGAATTGTGAACCATGCCAATCAAGAACCAAGTTGAGATAACAAATTTACTTTGCATAGGCCACTTGAGCACTAGTCCGAGTTAAGAAAGATAGTGAGTAGCCCATTGAACCATCCATCTCTGCTCCAATGTCTTTTAACCATATTCCTAAGCATAGAACAAAAAACACACTGGGGCCAATTTTAACATTTGACAGTCCGGGCACGGAGTGGGAAGCGATCGGAATGGTTGGGGGGATGTTCACATGCCAGAGTACTTTTGTGGGACCTGGAGGAGCATTCCTGCTCCTCCTGACCCTACAAAAATAAAAGATATAAGGACTGCTGGTTAGGCCACTCAATGCCGGTAGATCTGCATGGAGTGTGTGCAGCGCACACTTTGCCCATTTGCACCTCAAAATTACAATCGGGATCCTATGGCACTGGGTCAGTTATCGCCCTGTTTATGCTGGCAGATGGAGCACCAGCGCAAAATGGGGCAGAAAATGACCTATTGCTCTTTTCAGGTTGCTACCGCTCCATTTACGCTGGGTGCCACAATGAAAATTGGCCCCATGAATCTAAATTGGGGAGAACCAACTTCATGGCAGTCAAGGAGTATCGTAAGATTGATGTTTCTCAAAATTTAGAAAGGTGTGCACAATACAGCAGGATAAATAACTTTTTAAAGAAAATGGCCTGGTGAAATTACTACAGAAAGTCTTTTGTCTCCTATCATTCTGTCTTCATATTGTTGGATTGCTGGATATTTCCCATGGCAGGAAGATCAACAAATTACACCGACTCCCCCCAACCCAGTACTCGATATACTGCTATATTTCAATGGACATCACCGGTTTTGGCCTCTTGTCAATGCAGCTATTAGCTGTGAAAATGCTGAGAACCAAAATCACTTACAGAAAGAAAAGAACTTGCAGTTATAAAGCACCTTTCACAACCTTAGGATGTCCCAAAGCGCTTCACAGCCAATTAAGTGTTTTTGAACCAGTGTCGCAATGTAGGGAAATTACTTAACAGATTAAATCAGAGACCATTTGGTAAACAAACAGGACTGAAGCAGACACTTCTAAAGCCTGCAATCCTTTTGAGAAGTGCCGGTGTTTCTTTAAGGTCTTCATTGACTGGCTGGTATATGTAACTTCTCATTTTGGTGTAATGAGGATGGTTTCATAGAATCATAGAAAGTTACAGCACAGAAGGAGGCCATTTGGCCCATCGTGTCCCTACTAGCCGAGAAAGAGCTATCCAGCTTAATCCCACTTTCCAGCACTTGGTCTGTAGCCCTGTAGGCCACGGCACTTCAAGTGCTCATCCAAGTACTTTTTAAATGAGTTGAGGGTTTCTGCCTCTACCACCCTTTCAGGCAGTGAGTTCCAGACCCCTACTACCCTCTGGGTGAAAAAATTTCTCCTCAGCTCCTGTCTAATCCTTCCACCAATTATTTTAAATCTATGCCCCCTGGTCACTCACCCCTCTGCTAAGGGAAATGGGTCCTCCCTATCCACTCTATCTAGTCCCGTCATAATTTTACATACCTCATTTAAATCTCCCTTCAGCCTCCTTTGTTCCAAAGGATGCAACCCCAGCCCTATCCAATCTTTTCTCATAGCTAAATTTCTCCAGCTCTGGCAACATCCTCGTAAATCTCCTCTGTACCCTCTCTAGTGCAATCACATCTTTCCTGTAATGTGGTGACCAGAACTGTACGCACTACTCAAGCTGTGGCTTAACTAATGTTTTATACAGTTCTCGCATAACCTCCATGCTCTTATATTCTATGATTCGGCTAATAAAGGAAAATTTCCCGTATGCCTTTTTAACCACCTTATCTACCTCTCCTGCTACCTTCAGGGATCTGTGGACATGCACTCCAAGGTTTCTGTGTTCCTCTACACCTCTCAGTATCCTCCCATTTATTGTGTATTCCCTTGCCTTGTTTGCCCTCCCCAAATGCATTACCTCACACTTCTCTGGATTGAATTCCATTTGCCACTTTTCTGCCCACCTGACCAGTCCATTGATATTTTCCTGCAGTCTACAGCTTTCCTCCTCACTATCAACCACACGGCTACTTTTTGTATCATCTGCAAACTTCTTGATCAAGCCCCCCACATTCAAGTCCAAAAAGCAAGGGACCTTGTACTGAGCTTCGCGCGACCCCACTGTAAACAGCCTTCCAGTCGCAAAAACACCCGTCAACCATTACCCTTTGCTTCCTGCCACTGAGCCAATTTTGGATCCAACTAGCCACTTTCTCTTGGATTCCATGGGCTTTTACTTTTTTGACCAATCTGCCATGTGGGACCTTGTCAAAAGCCTTGCTAATATCCATGGACACTACATCAAACGTGCCACCCTCAATGGCCCTCCTTGTTGCCTCCTCAAAAAATTCAATCAAGTTAGTCAGACACGACCTTCCCTTAACAAAACCATGCTGATTGTCCTTGATTAACCCATGCCTTTATAAATGATGATTTATGCTGTTAATCCAAATGGGTTAATCTAAAGCCATTTAGTAACAACCCAGAATTACATTTCCCACAGTTCAGTAGCCACAGAATTCGATCAATACATTGTACTTCATCTATCCTTATCAAAGATGCTCATTTTTGATTACGATAAATTGTCACACCATAACATTTTCGTATGAGTTAAAGAAATTTGTTAAACCCAGGCAATAGGCTCCTCAGATATCTATTTGGCTTTAGTCTTTGCGTAGTTCCAATCCTTTCATGCCTGATAAATCGCATTACAAGCTTACAATCAGACAAATATTTTTATTTATTCTTGTACACCAGGCTTATTTTCTAACAGAATCTCACTGTTTTTTATTTCAATTATTTTAGAAGGCCTGAATTACTTTAAAGCCATCTCCAAGTGAAAGAAACTAGCTAATTAATGAATCTGCTGCCTGAAAATTTGGTACAATGTGTTACTGTTGTATAATATTCCCAAAGGGTTTTTCATTAAACCTCATATATCCGTTATCTTAATTTACAATGGCAAAAAAAAATCAGAGGTCTGTGCCCTGAATACAGTTATGCCATTAAAGAGAATACTGTATTATATTGTGGTGGATTTGAGCCAGAGACTTCAACTTTTTAATGTATATTCTGTTTCCCCACCCCAGTCTTTCTGAGGGAACAGAAATGAATGATGCTCCCTGACTGTTGTATTATTCAGAAAACAGCTCCAAGGTCACAAGTTGCTCAGATTTACTGATGCATCATGACATCAGCCTTCTATTTTTAAATTCATAAACTCGACAGGCGGCGAATGTGTTACTGCTTTGTAAGTTTAAAAATGGTTTGTAATTATATCGAGATCAAATGAAGAAGTGGGCTTGTGTGGCAGCAATGTAGCTGTGGAAATGGTCTGGAAAGTAGCTACAAGCTCTGGTATATTTTTTTAAATGTTTTAAAAACATATTTAAGTTTAATATTATGAGGCGTGAGAGTTCCATTAACAAACATATATGCTAGAATATGTGAAAAGATTTGGCCAATCTAAAAATCCAGGGCCTTTTTAAGCAGAGAGGTAATTCTTCGCTTTAGTAATATTTTAGTACAGCCCTAGCCTGCCTTTGCCCAATGGAGCTGGTGTGGATCACATCCATAGCTGTAATATCTGTTGCCTGGAATCAGCATCCAGGTGGGTGGGAATGCACAGCTGCAATCTACTCAGCCCACCTACATTTTCAATTGCGTTTTTAAAGGCCAAGTTACTCCACTTTAAATTATTGTGTTTTAATTACATATTTTCAAATGGGAGATTGCTGGCGGGAGTATGACAGTATTAACAATTCTGCTGTCAATTATGTCAAGTAAGATACAACTCCCTTAAGAGATTGACTTACACAGCTGGATAAGATGAATGAGAAATATACTTCAAGGATCCAGTCTGTCCAGCCCAGCAACACATTAGCATTCACTGCATGAATTCATTAAATTCTTTGAAATCAAACAAGAGAGTTGAATTTTAAACCTCTGTTTATGTTGCAAACTTGATCTAGAGGTAACGCCATTGTCAATTTTAGAGTCTTAAGCATGAACACACTCAAAAGAGGCACTTTAGTTTAAATAATGGGGCAAAAACTCAATCCAGTGGGTGCAATGGTATTTTTACCTGAAGCAAATAAATCCAATTTACATGCAGCTGAGATGGTCCTCTCTCAACTATCAGAGCTGTCCTCTGCAATGAGTATAAGAGTATAAAATGGAGCAGTATTTTTTTTGAATGCAGTCATTTCCTTAAACTACTCAAGGTTTCCCTCTGGCATTGGCAGGCCAACCAACTCTCCTGCATTTGGCAGGAGTCTCACTCATGGTATTTAACCCCCACACTTGAAGATTGTGATGTTTACCCTTCCACCTGCGGATCATGATATTGTGCTTGCCTGTTTAATGATCATGATCTCACAGTCATGGAGGAACTGGTTTCCTAAGTGAAGAGTGCACAGAAAAGGCCTAACCTGGTATACATGCTGTTGTTCCATGCTGGGGACCCTGCATGCACAGATAAACTTTATGAAGTGGCAGTGCAGCGGCGAGTCTACATGTTGCTGTTAACTCTCCCTGCACATCTTGATGATTTTATAAATTAATAGTGTTTAATGCGGATGTTACTACTTGCATTAGGCTGTACAAACAATGAACCTGAGCCCAAATCTGGATCTCTAAAACATTCTCTTTTGGGCTTTTTTAAGATTTGAATTTGGCCCAATTCGCGTGATTTAATGACAAACATTTCAATTCTTTATGTATTCTGTTTACTCTCTACCTCGCTCTCCTCCTTTAAGACTCTCCTTAAAACCTACCTCTTTGAGCAAGCTTCTAGTCACCTGTCCTAATATCTCTTTATGTGGCTTGGTGTCAAATCTGTCTGACAATTGCTCATGTGAAGCCCCCCTTGGGATGTTTTACCATGTTAAAGGCGCGATATAAATGCAAGTTGTTGTTACTATACACAGCCTGAAGTGCTGGAAAACAATTGTTAATCAAAATTATAGGTTGAGTTTGAATGGGCTCAATTTTTTAAAAGTGAGGCGGGATGGCAGCCTTGGAGTTGGGGGGGTGGGGGGAGTGATTTGCGGGCGCCAAACCCGGAAGGGAAGTAGGCGGGTTGTGATCGATTGCAACTCTAATGAGGCCAATTAAAGCCTCTTCCGGGTTTGCTGGCTGCCGACAGGAGCTGCGCATCTGAGGAGGGGGGAGGAGAAAGAGAGAGAGAGAGATCTGATCGGCTGTTGCAAGAGAGAGTGGGAGGGGAGGGGAGACAAAGATCGGAGTGGGGGAGAAGACATCGGACTTCGGAAGGGGGGATGTGCAGAAGACATCGGACATCGGAAGGGGGGATGTGCAGAAGACATCAGACATCAGAAGGGGGGGTGTGCAGAAGACATCAGACATCGGAAGGGGGGGTGTGCAGTGGACATCGGACATCAGAAGGGGGGGTGTGCAGAAGACATCGGACATCGGAAGGGGGGGTGTGCAGTGGACATCAGACACAGAGGGCGGGGGAAGACATCAGACATCGGAGAGACATCGGACATCGGAGTAGGGGGGTGCAGGTGATGTCGTTTGTAAGGTATGTTTATTTATTATTTTACAATAGGAAATGTAATTTTATTTAATTTATTTAGTTTATTTTTGACTGATCCGGCTTTTCTCACGTAGGCGTGAATCAGAAGCCATGGGAAAGCAGCCCAAGTAAGGTCAAAATCTTTTAAACTGTTCAATATGCCAAAAATAAACTGCCTTACGTACCTCAATGAGGTGCATTTGCTTGTTTAAATATCGTCCCGCCGGCTTTAATTACCAGCAGGACTTCCAGGTTCGGGAATGGCGTACACACTCAGATGATGCTGGGTCGTGCGCGTTCTTCAGCAGGTTGGAGCCAGGAATCCTGCCCGCTCCGGATTTCTCCGATTTTCGCACCCAGACTTTCATTTTAAAATTGAGCCCCATGGGTCTGATTCCATTGGCAGGAGATGGACATTATGAGCCCGCCACATGCCCAATGGAATCGGTATGAGGCCCGAACCATTTTCATGGTCAGGCCTCATTTGAATAATCTCAACAAGCTGCCAGTGCTGAATCGGCACTGACAGGCAGTTTGCCGACTTGGGGTAGGTAGGAAATTTGGCGGCTTATCCACGGAACTGAGCCAGTAGCGGAGGCTGGGGTTGGGGAAGGGGGTGGTGGTAGAACATGGAGGGATGAGACGAGGACCCCACAATGATATTGTTGTCATGTCAAACAGACTCCTGGGGGGGTGATTTTAGGAGGCAATTGCAGGTGCGTTAGGAGCGGGGAGGTTCCGAAAATCGCGGAAATCCCGTTTGGGTTCAGAAGTCGGCTCCAACCCGCTGACTTCTGAGTTTCCCAGGGACCCACCTGTGTGCATGAGGGCGACCCGAAAACGGAAGTCCCGCTGGCCATTCAAGCTGGCGGGATGACAGTTAAAGAGCCAAATGTTCCTCATGGAGGAATTTACCTGTGACAGACGAAGGGATTAGAAAGATTTTTAACCTACCTGGCGGTTTGACCACCGCTTCTGATTCATGCCACCAGGCGTGAAGGGCCGGATCAGGCAAAAAGAAACCAAACAAATTAAATAAAAAACGATGGAAGGAAGTGAAAACACTAAATGAACATACATAAGAACATAAGAACATAAGAAATTGGAGCAGGAGTAGGCCAATCGGCCCCTCGAGCCTGCTCCGCCATTCAATAAGATCATGGCTGATCTGATCCCAACCACAAATCTAAAGAACACAAGAAGTAGGAGCAGTACCCGGCCACACAGCCCCTGGGCCCTCTGCGCCACCCACAGGGCATTGACCGATCCGAACTCAGCTTCATGTCCAATTTCCTGCCTGCTCCCCATAACCCCTAATTCCCTTTACTTCTAGAAAACTGTCTATTTCTGTTTTAACCTACCTTTGAAACCCGTCCGATGTCTCCCGCTCCGATGTCTCCCTCTTCACCCCCCCCCCCCCCGATGTCCCCCCGATAGTCCCCCTCTTCACCCTCCTGATGTCCTCCCGATCTTCCCCCATGTCTTCCTGATCTTCCCCTCTCCCCCCCGATCTTCCCCTCTCCCCTCCCCGATCTTCCCCCTTCCCCCTCCCGATCTTCCCCCATGTCTTCCTGATCTTCCCCTCTCCCCCCCGATCTTCCCCTCTCCCTCCCCGATCTTCCACCCTCCCCCCACCCCGATCTTCCCCTCTCTCCCCCCCCCCCCCGATCTTCCCCTCTCCCCCCCGTCTTCCAGTCCAACGCCGGATCTTCCATTCTCCACGCCCCCCCCCCCCCCCCCGGGTCTTCTGTTCCAGTGCCGGATGACGTCTCCCTCTCTCTCTTACCCACCCCCCAGCATTGCAGCTCCTGACGGCAGCCAGCCTGTCAATCAGGCTAGCTGCCGGGTGCGAAACCCGGAGAGGACATTAATCACTATCAATCAACGTGTGATCGCGTCAGAAACGGTAAGTTTTGTTCATGCCGGTTTGTCACACACACTTTCACCCCCCCCCCACCCCGCTGCCAACCCGCCACCATTGTAAAATCGAGCCCACACAATAACCATGTTGTAGGTGGTAATTTGAAACATGGCCTGGTTCAAGAAAAAAGCACAGCGCAAACGCTGATTGTATTGTTTTCAGTTCAGATTACAATGGTCAATATTGAAACTAACCCTTAGTTTAAACACATTAATGCCATTTGCAGAGATGAAATGACTTCACAGCATAAAAGTGCCCTGCAGATACAGTATTGACTAATATGGCAGTCTTTGAGGATGCAAGTCACTTTGAATCATGCAAACCATTTAGCACCACCCAGATCAGACAGCACTAGATGTAGAGGGGGGAGAGGCTTTTGAGAAATGCAGACTTACAAGTCATTCCTTATACCACTTCCCTTCTCAAAGGGATAGTTTTAAACTGCAAACTCACATTACCCAAGACAGCATTATTGGAGAGTACATGTCGATATTTGTGAAAGGTATTTTTGAATTGCTTACAACATTGCAGATACTGAAAATCTGGAGAAAAAAACAGGAGAAAGCTGGAAACACTCAGCAGATTAGTTCGCACCCGTGGAGAGAACAGTAAGCGAATGGTTCGGGTCCATTACCTTCTTCATTACTGAAAAATATGAGACAGACAAGCGTGTTAATAGGATCAGAAGGGAAGGGAAAAGGAATAAGAAACAAACACAAAGAGGAAGTATCAGTGGAATGATTGCCGGATGATGAAACAGATCATAGTCACGTAATAGAAAAGAACAAGAAAGAAAGACTTGCATTCATATAGCACCTTTCATGACCACAGGATGTCCCAAAGCGCTTTACAGCCAATGAAGTACTTTTGAAGTGTAGTCGCAGTTGTAATGTAGGAAATAAAAAATACAAGGAATAAAAGACATTAAAGAGACAAAGAACGTGTGAATAATGACTAATTCTTTTGCTGAGGTGCTAATATATAGTTTTCTGCAAGTTAGAATCATAGAAATTTCAGTATTGGAAGCTGCCATTCAGCCCAGCTGCACATGGCAGTACCAGCTCCACACTCAAGCTATCTACTGTAGTTCCATTTCCTTGTTCTTTCTCGCACCCTTTATAGTGGATGTGAAATCATGGGTAAAATAGTCAACTGTTTATGGAATAATTCAAAATCCAGATTTTTAGTAAGTCAGCAAAATTTGTGTAGATAGGGTCCTTAACCTACTCATGCTGCTACATAGAATCCTTAATGAAGAGCTCTTGCCATCAAATCCAATAGCAAACACTGCAGTAACAGTAAAAACTTGATAAAGAAAGAATACTGAATTAGGAATTGCAAAGTAATTAAGCAATACATAAATGTTTAAGCCTATAGGACAAGTATTTCCCTGCACTGTCGTTACGTGTTTACATCGTAAACCATTTTAAAGCCATTCACAGTGCACTGGTTTATACATTACTGTTAAGTTCCCCACAAAGACTATTAAATCAGCAGGAAGGAAGTGCATGGGCAACTAACATTGTTCCGTTACTGCTGTGATGATTGCTTCTTATTTTAAAGCTTTCATACAGTGATAGCATGGTAAAAGTAAAAGGAAGTTACCAATTTTCATTTCAGTCAAAAGAATAAACCCTAACTGCATAAGATGTGAAGCACTAACAATGGATGTTGTGAAAACTTTGGATCAAAATCTATTGAAAGGCTCCTTCAAAATAAAGGTTAGGATGGAATAAGTGGCTGGAAATGAATGAGAAAAGTGTATGTGGTCCTCAGTTAGTTTTGAATTGAATTAGGCTGGCGTCCATTTCCTTGCTCCTATTTTGTCAAGTGCCTTGGAATGTTTCTTTATGTTAAAGATGTTATATAAATGTTAGTTGTTGTCATTAAATGTACAAAGAGGAGAAAATTGGAGTACTCATTTCTTACAAGTAGAGTAATGTGTATTTCTGTAGTTTTGCCAATATGTATTCTGTTCATACTGCATGGAATTAAAAAGTAAACTGTTATTTCACCTTTTAAATCCAATCTTTCCATGGGGAGTATAAAGTTCAGTGGAGGCTTTAGCGCTGCCCATCGTGCATGATGGATATCATATGATATCAATAGAGATCAAGAAAACGTCCTTGACTCAGTTCAATCTTATTTAACCTTAAACTGACTGAAATCAAAGCTACTTCCAAACCAGTGAAATTCCTGAGCCAAAGTCAATAGCACAGGCTATTTGATGCAGTTCATGATTTTTAAGTTAGGTGTAGTTTTTAATCTCTTGTCCAACATCGAAATTTGCCATTTTAGAAGAAAAGTTTAATTAAAGCCTATGCACAGTCTGGATGGGTATCAGCACAATGCAACAGGCCAAGTATGGGTATGATGCCTGCAAATAGAGACACCACTATTCGTGGCCAGAATAGAGATGATTGGGTAATTCCCCCATCAATCACGCCTGGAGACCGTTGTAAGTGACTGGGATTGATTTTACGTACATAATTTGGATGTAACTATCCTCCACTCGCTTCATTTTGCTGGAGAAATCACCCTGCTTTTATCAGGAGACGTTGCTGCAGTTCTGTTTGCTGTAGTTCTTAGAGACTCTTTTCAAATAGACTCTGTAGATTGTTTGCTGTAGTGCGCTGTTTAAACAGACTCTAATGCTGAGTAAATAGACTTTGTTTGCTGTGAGTCCTGCCGTAAGTCCCGCCCCACCTCCAACTCATTGGCTGACACAGTGCACCTTATTGGCTGACACAGGCTGATACTCTGGGGTAAGACTGCCCTTGCACTCCAGTATTACCATCATCTCCACTCATCAGTTGCACTGATAGATTATTCAATCATGCTCATGAATAATCCAACATTCACACTGGCTTCCAATCACTATTTCAAACTCAGATGAGGTTATCTTGGTGATGCAGTCTATACCTCTAAACACAGTTCACTGTAAAAAGTGACACTCTTCTTGCTAGAAAATGTTATCATAAACAGGTTCACAAAATTGTGAGCATAAATTTATGAATAATATGTACATATACATGCACTGTTGTAAGAAATCTAAAGTATTATTTTCTCCAGGTTCTGAAGTTGAGGCAAGGAATTTCATATTTCCCAAGTATTAAAAAAATTAAAAGTGTCAACATTTGTTTTTAGATATTTGGCCAAATTTAAAGATTAGGGCCTAGAATTTCCAATTATAATACAGACTGTTACCCATTCATTTTAAAAGAATGCGTTGGTATTACAAACAGAAAATCCATGCCTACAATTTCATTTCAGAGTCTCCCAAATCTCTTATATTTATGTCTCCTGATTTTCAAGTTTTACTTTTATCCTCAATAGCGTCACAATAGCCAGGGAAGCATGTGGATCAAAAATAAAACAGGAAATGCACAAAAATACAGAGGTGACAACATGGAAACAGGCCATTTGGTCCAACCAGTCCTTGTTGGTGTTTACCTTCCACAGAAGCAAATAGATCTAATCGCATTTACCCACCCTGTTCCCGTATCCCATCAACATCTTTTCCTTCATTCACCTATCCAATCTAATCTTGAATGTTGACATCGTTTCTGCTACAACCACTAACCCTGGAAGTGAATTCCACATCGTCAGAACTCTCTATGTGAGGAAGTTGCTCCTGCCCTCTGTTCTAAATCTCTTACTTGTAAACAATTTTACAACACCAAGTTATAGTCCAACAATTTTATTTGAAATTCACAAGCTTTCGGAGGCTTTCTCCTTCCTCAGGTGAATGTTGTGGAAATCTCTTACATTTAATCTTGTCTCTATGGCCCCTTATTCTTGACCGCTCAACAACTGATTCGATTTACCCTGTCCCTTCCTTTCATAATTTTAAACACTTTTACCATATTGCCCCATAATCTGCATTGTTCTTATAAAAAAGACACAATTTTTCATGTTTTTCTTTATATGTATGTCCTCATACCAGGCATTCGAGTGAATCTGGTCGTACCATCTCCAAAGCCTCAATATTCTTCCTATAGTGTGAAGCCCAATACTGCACACAGAATTTAACTGAGATCTTGTTAAGGTTTTATATAGGCTTATTATTACTGCTTGGTTTTTATATTCTATACCTCTTGTGATAAAACCTTGAATTCCATTAGCTTTTTTTTACAGCCTTATCAACCTGAGGTGCTGCTTTTAATGTCCTATGACCCTATACCCCCCAAATCCCTTTGCTTTTCCACAGCATTGAGCCTAATTCCATTAAAAGTATAATTACTGCTGTTATTTTGTTTACCAAAATACATCTCACACTTACTGACATTGAATTCCATATGTCACATTTTAGCCCATTCCCCTATCTTATCAATATCCTTTTGCAGCTTCCTTTGGTCTTCTAAGGAATTAACTATACCTCCTATTTTGTTATCATCTTGAAATTTCAACACCACTCCCTCTAGGCCTCTATCCAAATCATTTATATAAACAGTGAACAGAAGTGGCCCAGAACTGACTCCAATGGGACACCATAACCCACTGCCAACCACAATGAAAAACTGACCTTAATTCTTCTAACCAATTGTTAATCCAGTCTGCTATCATCCCCCTAATTTCATACCCCTTAAGTTTCTCCAGTAATCTCTCAAGTGATACATTGTCAAAGGCTTTCCTAAAGTCCATGTACACTACATCCACTGCATTTCCCAAACCATGGCCTCAAAGAATTCTATGAGGTTTGTCAAGCATGGTTGTCGCTTTTGAAATCCGTACTGGCTACTTCTATTTTCTCTTTATCTGGATATATGGTAATTTCATCCTTAGATAAAGACTCTAAAATTTTCCTACCACAGATGTTAAGATAGCTGTCCTATAATTACCTGGATTAGCTCTGTCTCCCTTTTTAAAAATGGGTACTACATTAGCCACTGCTTAGTACACATCCATAATCAGTTGAGCCCTGAAATATAATTTCTAGCTCTGCAATTGCCTCCTTTATCTCCCTCAAGATCCTAGGATGTATCCCATCAGCCCAGGTGATTTGCTTTCTTTTAGCTTAAGTAACTTACCTAAACTTTGACTTTTATCCATCATAATATTGTTCATCTTGCTCTCAACCATTTCAGGATTCATTTCCTCTCAGATATCCTGGGCTTTAATAAAAACTTTAATCAGCAAAATAACGGTGGAAGAAACAAATAAAATACTTTAAGAAAATAAAAATAAACGCTTGTTTCTGCCTTCACAAAATATAATGGTAAAAGAAGTTGACATGCATCATTAGCTGAATCCTCAGCACTTCCTGCCTCCTGGAACATCACTCAGCCTATGTGTTGCATTTGGCCAGTGAGCCTCACCGAGTTGACAAAATGGCCCTCTACATCAATGCTGCCTATTGGTATGGAGAGACAGTGAAGTGCTTCCTGCAGCAAACAAGGAAAGTGTGTCACACCAAAACTGCAGCATTGTTGTTTCTGTGTCTTATCAAGCATAACCTTAATTTTGTAATTCATCATTTTAAGATTTAATTGGCCTTGGCTTAGTGGTAGCACTCTTGCCTCTGAGTCAGAAGGTTGTGAGTTGAAGTCCCTCTCCAGGGATCTGAGCACATAATCTAGGCTGACACTCCAGTGCAGTACTGAGGGAGTGCTGCGCTGTTGGAGCTGCCGTCTTTCAGATGAGACAGTAAATCAAGGCCGTGTCTATGCTCACAGGTGAACGTAAAAGATCCATGGCACTATTTTGAAGAAGAGCAGGTATTCTGGACAGTATTTATCCCTCAACCAACACCTAAAACAGATTATCTGGTCATTATCACATTGCTGTTTGTAGGACATTGCTGTGTGCAAATTGGTTGCTGCATTTCCTACATTACAACAGTGACTATGCTTCAAAAGTACTTAATTGGCTGTAAAGCACTTTGGGACATCCTGAGGTCATGAAAGGCCCTATATAAATGCTAGTCTTTTTTCTTCGTTCGCCTCTAAAATCAGATGACTTACTGATGTGATTGAGGAACCTTGGTTATTTGATTGTAGGACCTGAGCTGTGTCCATGGTTTTATCCTTTAATCAGGCAGCATACCCCCTCTACTGTGTCACAGATACAATATATTTGGGATTCTTACTTCCAGAACCAAGTCAATGACACCCTCCAAAAGGAATCATTTGTTTGCCTTTTATGGGATTAAAAAACTATATAAACCTCAAACTGCTGGTTCCATATGTGATTTATAATGTTCCATTTCATGTTGTACTTCTGTATTTATTCACAAGAAATGACAGGTTAAGCACAATTACCTTAAATGGCAGGGCTTCTTTGGTGCTGTACCACTTTAACAAAGCACACGACTTGAATATTTGTGTCAGTAAAGATTTATGGCTCTAGGATAAATCCCTCATTATATTGCCCAGCAGATTCATTAGAGTTTGTTTAGGTTTCATCCAAATTGACCAGGTGGCTTGTCGCAGCAGAAGAAGCAAACTACCAGTCACTAAAGAACAGAACATAAAACATTTTATCAGTACTAAGATGTGAAATGGTATACTTCATAACGAGCTGGATTCTCTCTTCCCTTTAAATGGTCTGTATGAGGGTACATATTAAGTGAATGTTGTAATGGTTACTAATGGTACATCCTTTTACACCTTTTAAAAACCTAGCTTCACGTACGAGGAATGCCATTTGGTGCGGTACTTTGGGTTGGCACCTGGGGCCCATACCCCAGGATAAGGCAGTGCCTTCAGGAGAGGAGAGGAAACAATTGGACAGAAAATTAAAAAATAAGCCTGCAGTGGCTTTTATGGTTAAAAGGTCCCTAAATATTTGGAAGAGATTCTTTGTGTAATATCCTGCAACGCAAGCAAATTGGCTTTGTTTGCCTGATTCTGTGTCTTCTGTTGAGGAGCAACTTAATTAGGAAGCAGTGAGAATGTGCCCTGCTGCTTTCAGTTAAATGTGACACCTTATTTAGTGATTCTATAAGATATAACCAACTATTTGAAAAGGGAAAAAAATCTTTTTTCTGGTCACATGGGCACTTTTTGTGGCAAAATTAAACCTGAGATAACATTATTAATGATCCAACTTTTTATCATCTCAGATTCCTGGCAACATCTCTTGACTCCAGTATGTCTATTTTCCCTCCTCCCTCTGCCTCACCTCCAGTGCTCCAGCCTTGCTCCACATTATCAAACATTGAATGAGAGGGGAGACAAGTAGCCTGTTTCCAAGTTTCTGTCTCAGCCACTTTGGAAATAACCAGTAGCAGGTATGTGAGAGTGGTACAGGATCTTCTCTCCTTAAGCACCTTCTCTGGACTCAATGGCGTAAATTTTCAACTTGCTGCCCAGACATAAAGCTGGTGTTGCAGATCAGTCACCCATTTTAGAGACCGGCCAATTTTCAATTCCAGAGCTTAGAGCCTAGACAGCTGAAGGCACAGCCACCAATGGTGGAGTGAAGGAAGTGGGGAATGCTTAAGAGGCCAGAGTTGGAGGAACACAAAGTTCTCAGAGGGTTGTAGTCTGGAGGAGAGTTAGGGAGCAGTGAGGCCATGAAGGGATTTGAGTACGAGAAAAGGAAACAAGGAAAGTTTAGCCTCCCCTGCCAACTCACCCCGGAGTTCATATCAGGGTCCAGCTCTTTGCGTTAGATGAAATATTCCCATAAACCTCTGCCCTTTCTAGGTTTGATATTGGAAATTTTGAAGTTATTCCCTTGAAAATTAAATCAAAAAACTGCTAAAACCTAAAGCAATAAAATCTTAAGGTATCACTGAGTGAGCTTAAATGTTGTTGCTGGTAGAATGGTTTTACAGTGTTTGTTAATCGATTAGAGAATGTAAACGCTACTGGATATCACTACAACACCGATAACAGCGAGTGATATATTGCATCAGCAACAGAAGCACATGGTGCCATGTTTGGTTATTTTAAACTACCTTCAAAGGAACAATAAAAGTTTTTTCTTCTCTGGCCTGATGGTCTTCAGCTGGTGTAATGAACGATTTGAGTACATTCAGCAAATTGGATACTGCCTTTATAAATGAAAGGATTTCATTGACATTTACAGGTCACTGTTGGCAGAGATATTTGTGTGCTTGTTTAAAGAAAGGATTTTCTGGTTCCCGAAGCTGTTGTGCAGAACAGAGAAGACAGTGGAAGAAGCTTGTGCCTTCCTCCAGCAAACACAAAGGTGGAAAAGAGCTTAATTCAAAAATAGCATTAGAGCTCCAGTTGTTTCCTCAAGTAAACAAAACCGTTTGATTTTGCAAGTTGCAATTTGTGATTCTTTTGGCAAAACATTAGCACAGTCGCAACACAGGAAGGATACTGCTGAGAGTGATGCTTACAAATTGGAAGAGGTTTATTGTGCTTCTGTAATATGCTTATATGTTGAGATTACACTTGGGGAACAGTTAGTCCGGTAGGGAGCCTTGCCTATGGGGAGCGGATATTGGAAATTTAAACAGGTGTTGTGCACAATTTTCCAACCATTAATTTAAGACTCCCCACTGGGACTGCAAAGTCAAAAAATTACCCCTGTCGTGTCTTGTTAGTAAAAATTCCCAAATCATATTAGATTTAACAGTTGACGATAAACATTAGCATATAGACTCATGTCCAGACATTTGAGTTATGTCATACGAAGAGCTGCATGTATTTGCTACGAATTCTAAAATGAATTAAAACTTGATAAGCAAATCCCTGTGAGCCTTTGGAATTAGTTTTGATGTTAAGCATTTAGGGCCTTGATTGAGCTTTTGGAGAGTTGTTTATACTTCATTTGGTTTCATATTAAGCACAATATTTGATACCATTCACTGGGCCAAAAAGTTTTTGGGATCATAAAGGATTTTTATTCTGTCAGTACACTATAGAATCTTTTATTCAAACATACTGTTTAAAATATTTTTTTCTTAATCTTTGTTGAGCCATCTGAAGAAGGAGGCCATCATGACTTCAAAAGGTTAGTGTTCCTCCCAAGTTGGCCCACTAAAAGATGTACTTTTTTTCCTGCCAATTTTCTCCTGTCCCCTTCTCGTTTCCTGAAGGTGTTGATTCTTTGCTGATGTACACTTTCATTCTCTCACCCAAGTAGCCATTCTTCACATGAGAGCCAGTGTCAGCAGGTTACTTAATCATGGGGAGAAGGCATCATCATAGCTGAGCCCATTGTCCACATGCCAGCACCTGTAGCAGTATTCTCCTGGATAGTGATCAGGAGAGGGACCCCTGCCTGATTTTAACTTCACTAACCCAGGGACGCCAAGGTTCCTACCACCACTTCAGCTTAGATCAGCTAACTCAGCAGAGACCAGGGATTAAATTTGAGACTTTCCTGTTCTCTATGATTCTGCAACAGGGAGAGGAAAATTGTCCAATATTCCTGCTCATGATCATTATCCACGCACAGCCACTGAAAGCACGTATTTGTGTGTGGGTACGTATATGCCTAATGGGAACATGGTCAGGCTTGTCTGTTTTACCCCCATGGTAAAATAGCCTGTCAATACTCATTAGGTTCACACCTGAATGATGGCCACTTCAGTGAGGTAATAGAGAGTGCCCAGTGCCCATGGAACCATATGCCAGAGGGTTTCAACACCTTTAGGAGAGGAATGGAGTCAACTGATAGAGATATATTATCAAGAAAAAGGAAGAAAATGAAATTTTAAAAGCTTTATTAGGATACCTTTAAAAAAAATGTCTGATACTTATATATATTCAGCCAATCAGTTCCCAAGTCACATCACTCTGCCTCTCAGTCAAATGGAAGTATAAATGGATAGAATGTCTCTGGTACCTATTATTGTACCATACACCCTCTGGGAAACTGGATAGTGAGTGGGGGCACCTTTGTTTTTTTAGCCTATCCGTGTACAAATTGGTGATGGTGAAAGGCAGCAGGAGAATTATACTGCTTCAAACTCATAGAATAAAAATATAGTTGCAACATCAACAGTTTTGACCAGTAACCATGCCAAAATAAGAGTCTACACGATACTTTGGTTCAAAGATACAAGGGGATATTTTATCATTTGGATGGGTGGCTGGCAGAACGCACAGGCCAATCGCTTGGGAGGTGCAGCGGGAAGCCTGGGCCATTTCGAGACCAGGCCGCGTATAAATAGAGCCAGTGGATTGATTTGATTTTAACTCCCATACCACACGGTTTTCGCCAGGCAAAGGGAGTTAAGATTCCCCCTATAAAATCTGATCAGTTTGGAAAATCTATAACCATTCGTCCCCAGTGCT
This sequence comes from Heptranchias perlo, assembly GCF_035084215.1. Taxonomy (NCBI): domain Eukaryota; kingdom Metazoa; phylum Chordata; class Chondrichthyes; order Hexanchiformes; family Hexanchidae; genus Heptranchias; species Heptranchias perlo. The sequence goes on from NC_090338.1 coordinate 50,034,852, forward strand.
GACACAAAGAGTAAGATCATGGGAATGATGCAGAGTGGCGTTAACCATATTCACTTTTCATTTGAGTGTACCCTAAGCACAGTGTTAAAATAACTATTAGCTACCAGTTAGCTCTGGAATATTTTGTAGATTCCCACTGAGACATTCAGTTTGTTTGAACATTTTTCCATAAGGAAGCCTTCCCTCCTGTGTTACGTCAATGGTTAATACTAGTGCTCTAAAGGGATTAAAAAACAAGTGTAGGAAAATTAATTTTCTACAATAACTGCTATAAACAAATTGTAAAGTTCTGTGCAATTAAGTCGTTCCCCCTATAATGTTACAGCTACACTTTAAAGCGATTACCCATAATCTTTATCTTTTTCACACAAGTGCAGGCTACTCTGGGAGTGGTTCATGTACTGTGTATACTTCAATAGATATATTATAATTTATTCCATTCCCATGATGCTTGTGATCCTCTTTTGTAGGGGCAGGGCTAAATAGATTTCACTGATTACAGAGGAGTTTTTATTGCATATTGTGGACATACTCCAAAAAGAAACAAAAATAAAATAAAAAACAGAAAATGCTGGAAATACTCAGCAAGTCAGGCAGCATCTGTAGAGAAAGAGTTAGTATTTCAGGTCGATGATCTTTTGTCAGAACTGGAAGAAGTTAAAGATTTAACAGTTTTTAAGCAAGTGCAGAAAGGTGGGAGGAAGGGGAGGGGAGGACAGAACAAAAGGGAAGGTCTGTGATAGGATGGAGGGCAGGAGTGATTAATTGACAAAACGGATGATGGTGCAAGGCAAGGAGGGTGGTAATGGGACGGGTTAAGAAACAAAAGATGGGTCCAGAGGATCTGTAAATGGCAACAGAAGCAACCATTACCAGCACCTGCTTTCCGAAAATATGGGAGCAGTGGTTATGATCTGAAGTTATTGAAATCAATGTTGAGTCCAGAAGGTGTAAAGTGCCTAAACGAAAGATGAGGTGCTGTTCCTCGAGCTTCTATTGAGCTTCATTGGAACAGTGTAGGAGGCCGAGGACAGAGAGGTCAGAGTGGAAATGGGACAGTTCCAAAAAGAACAAGCCTGTTCTCAAATTAGTAGGCAGAGTTTGTAATCAGTTGTTAATCAATAACGCAATCCATCTCACTCACAGAGAACAGCCTGCATTCTTCATGGAACATGAAAGGTCTTGCATTGCTCATCAGGTTAAATCAGCCTGCAGGCAGTTCTGTCACTAGTTCTATATACATTGGGATACAGCAGTGAAAGATTAACTATGCTATGTCAAACAAAGAAGTTAACAAAAAATAATCCAACATATTTGCATCTACTAAACTCTATGAAACTAGGCTGAGATGTTCAACACTGTGGAAATTAGGCATGGTTTTCAGTGGTACAGCAGTGGTGATGTTAACATTGTCAGAAAAGTACTCTCCAGAGTAAAAGTTAACTCTTTGAGTATTAAATTCCTTCCAAATCTAAAAATATATTCAAGTATTCCTGTGCACACACACTTATACATGATAAGGGGGATAGACATGGAGAATGGGGGAGAGAAATAGAGTTGCAGGCATGTAACTCTCAGTGCTGTTTGACAATATTTATGCCGTGAGTGAAACTGATTAATGAGAAAAGTTGCAAGTCGCTCATGTCAGTTGGCTTAGAAACATTACAAGTAAAATATCCAAATGCAGGGCATTGTTTGTGCTGATTACACATTACATGGGTTCATTGGACTGTTGAAATGTTAGTTCCTACTCTTCAAGATTACCCAAAATTCTCTTGCACCAAGGACAGAGCAGTTCCTGATGAGGTCATGTGAAGTTGATTCCATGACCAACCCCAAATGAAATGCTTCCATCTTGCTCTCGTTTTGCCACAAAATTTGGATGTCTTCAAAATCTTTATAAGGTGGAACAACTTGAAATGTGTGATATAGAAGACAACCTCTCCTTCCTGCTCTTGTTCCTCCTCCATTATAAGAACATATATGGGGATGGCCATAATGAACTCCATGGTAAGGGCTCTGTGTCAGAAGGGTGGGAAGAAAAAGATAACCCTGCTTGAAACTGCTGAAAGGCAACTTGCAGAACCTTTTTTTCAGTAGCAAGCTGAGAAAAGATTTTTCTAATCGCTCCAGTCAAAGCTGATGCTTCAGACAAAGTTTGTGGACATTCAAACCCTATGAACTCAACCCCTTCCTGGTTTGTAACTCATGCAGGTAGCTTACCCCTTATTTCTACAAGCTGAAGTCAGGAGCAGTTCTCGTGCAAATGGCAAAATTTCCCTCATTATTTTGACATTTGCAAACATGTACCATTCAGGGGCCCGGTGTATCTTCTGCCAGTATCCAGTTCTGCAGGAATTTAGTATGCATTTTAGAACTAGTGTAACTCCGGTATTTCCGATTTACGGCCCAAATTCTGGTCCTCTATGTCAGAACTACACCGCTTTTGGCCCCCATAAAATCTTAGAATTTCAGGCCCGGTGTTTTCTTTCTACCCAATTCATGCTGGGGTCTAATTCCACAGGTACCAACAGCTCTTTGGTCTTCTTCCTGTCTGAGCCTAGACAGCAAATTTCAGTACTACAACAAAAGGAACTTTAACTCAAGTGATTCACCATGAAAACTCCCACTCCTCCACGTCATTTTTACTGTTTCTGAGTCAAAACCATCAAGGTGTTTTGATCCACTCCTGAGGGCTCTTGTGCAGGAGAAACAAGCTTAAATATCCATTCAATTTCTATCACTGTATATCACTAGAAGTAATCCAACAGCAGTGATGAATTTGAAGGTGTGACTATATTTGGAGAGAGGTTAATACACAAATGCTTTGTACTCATTTTGACCTGTTCCAAAATAACTAAAAGTGGGACACTCTCTGCTCCCTTTGGGTTATTACCTGGTTTATTATGGTATTTATCATTATTGATCCACTATAGTCCTCAAAAGAAGTTTCAAAGAAAGGTTTACTATGAATGAGTTTTGATGGCTCGGAATTAGAGGCCAAGAATCAGGGATATTGTTGCTTTAATCTGACTGTTTAGCTGCTCTACTGCCAAATGAATGAGAGTGCAGCAAGAAAAGGAAGCAGAAGGCACTAAAGATATAATATTAACACAGGAAGGGCCATCTGTGAGCTGCATCCTGACTGACAATACAATGCTAAACAGTTCGAAATAGTTGACAGACCCTATCCAAATGGTTCCTTTCACATATTAGGGGACACCATGGGCTATTATATGAATTTTTAAAAATTTTAAAACACTATTTGCATTGTGATTTTAACAGAGCAGAGAGACTGAAATAACAAACATTTTAAGTAAACTTTGCTGGGATTGCATTAAGTTTGCAAAAGCATTAAAGATCCACCCAGTTTTCTTAACTTTCCCAATTTTCTGTGAAATCGGACAGGAACATACATTTCACTTTGACCTAGTGGTGTTTGTAAAGGGAAATAGATCTTTGGTACGAGGCATACACCCCTATTGTCTGGTTAAAGGTGACAATGTAACCCTTCTTATTCCAAAGTACAATATTAAATTAAAATAAATGGGTGTGTGCTAAACTAAGGAAATTACCTACTATTTGTTTTAAGCACCATAATCCCTGAAGTTAGATAAGGGTAGAGATAAAGGTTTGACCACAAAATTTCTTGGGTACGAAATGGAGTTTAACAGCACCGATACAATTCTCTAGATATGTAGACAGCAAGTTCAGGGAGAAAGTAAACTCATTTAAAGCTTCCCCGCCAAAAATAAGTCTTCCCTTTTTTCTCTTTTCCTCCCTGAAGGTGCTGATTCTTCCTAGGTTATGGCATCAGGCACCAGCAGTCCTCTAGTACCTTGCTCAAGTGACATTCATCATCTCTGAGCTCAGGCAGGCAGTTTTGACGGGCTATTCAACAATTGAGAACATCATAGCTAAGGCCGATCCTGTCCTCATCCAATATCCACACACGCACACTTTTAAAATAAGAGTCAGGATAATATTTAGGATCAAGAATTCTGACTGCCTTTTGTAACCATTAGCCCAGGGCTCAGTTAAATTGTAGCACCCCATCTAACCAAAGCCACAAATTATATTCTCTGTGACTGTGACTGAGACTGTGACTGTGATGCTTTATTCCTCCTTGGCCTCTATGCAGCCTTCAAATGGTCAATATACCATCCTCCTCTACCGCTTCTCACCTGTTGTCCAGCTTGGTGGGACTGCATTTGCTTGGTTCCACTCTTACCTATCTAGTTGTAGCCAGAGCATCTCGAGTAATGGCTTCTCTTCCTACCTGCACCATCAGTTCCAGGCTCTCCCAAGGATCTATCCTTGGTCTCCTCCTCTTCCTCATCTGTGTGCTTCCCCTTGGCAGCATCATACACAAACATGGAATGAGCTTCCACATATACACTGTTGCCACCCAGCTCCATCTCTCTCGACCCCTCCCCTGCCCCTGCACTGTTAAACTGTTTCCCTGAGCTGGATGAGCTGTAACTTTCTCTAGCTGAACACTGGGAAGACCAGAAACTTAACTGGACCAGCCACATAAATACTGTGGCTACAAGAGCAGGTCAGAGGCTGGGTATTCTGCGGCAAGTGACTCACCTCCTGACTCCCCAAAGCCTCTCTACCATCTACAAGGCACAAGTCAGGAGTGTGATGGAATACTCTCCACTTGCCTGGATGAGTGCAGCTCCAACAACACTCAAGAAGCTCAACACCATCCAGGACAAAGCAGCCCGCTTGATTGGCACCCCATCCACCACCCTAAACATTCACTCCCTTCACCACCGGCGCACCGTGGCTGCAGTGTGTACCATCCACAGGATGCACTGCAGCAACTCGCCAAGGCTTCTTCGACAGCACCTCCCAAACCAACAACCTCTACCATCTAGAAGGATGCAGGTACATGGGAACACCACCACCTGCACGTTCCCCTCCAAGTCACACACCATCCCGACTTGGAAATATATCGCCGTTCCTTCATCGTCGCTGGGTCAAAATCCTGGAACTCCCTTCCTAACAGCACTGTGGGAGAACCTTCACCACATGGACTGCAGCGGTTTAAAAAGGCGGCTCACCACCGCCTTCTCAAGGGCAATTAGGGATGGGCAATAAATGCCGGCCTCACCGCCACATCTTGTCTCAGACTGAACCAGACTTTCACAGCCCCAGCATCCTGTTCGAACCTGAACTGAGTTGCCAACTCCATATTGTCTCCATCGCAAAACCCGCTTACTTCCACCTCCATAACATTACTAGCCTCTGCATCTAGCTCAGCCCATCTGCCGCTGACGTCCTTATTCATGCCTTTGTCACCTCCAGACTCAATTATTCCAAAGCTCTCCTGAAGGGCCCTCTGTAAACTTCATCCAAAACAGGGCTGCCCATAGTCTATCCCAAATCAAGTCCTACTCACCATAACCCCTGTCCATGCTGACTTATATTGGCTCCCTATCCCCTAACATCTCAAACTAAAAATTCTGTTCCTTGTGTTTAAATCTCTCCGTGGCCTTTTCCCCTGTATCTCTGTAAACCCTTCCAGCCCTATAACCCTGCCTCAGGTTCTTTGTTCCTGTGACTCCAGCTTCCAATGTATCTCTCCTACTCCATTCGCTCCACCATCGGCCGCGGTGCCTTCAGCTCTCTAAGCCCACACTCTGGAATTCCTTCCCTAAACCCCTATGCCTCTCCCTCTTTTAAGACCCTCCTCTCTACCTCCCTCTCCTCCTTTAAGACCATCCCTTTGACCAAGCTTTTGGTCACCACAATACTTCCTTCTTTGGCTTAGTGTTTACTTTTCTGTACGCTTCTGTGAAGCGGCTTGGGACGTTTTTCTGCACTAAAGGCACTATACAAATGAAGGTTGTTGCTGTTGCTGCCTCAACTAAAATTGTGTATCTCAGCACAAACCTGGGATGTTCCAATCTGTGTGGCTCAGCATTAAACCAGGCGGTGCCTTTATCCACCAAGCCATTGAAGGAGTTGTTACAATGACTTTCTTTTCCAATTGCTTGAACATTACAAGCTACTTTTGGATTGGTTCTGAGTGCTTTGGCAGGTTACTTACTGGTCTATACTTCTGGGACCTGCATTTAAATCCAGTCTAAATAAAGGGAGTCTCTGTAGTGTTTGTTATTAAGTTCAGTTGGTAACAAACTAGAACAGACTTCAGGGATTCAAAGCACATTGGGGGAAGTTTGCCTCATGCCCCCATTAGCACCTGTTTCCAATGCACCTCTAGGAAATCAGAGTTCCCAAAGTCATTTCTTCACTGTCGGATCCAGATAATTGCTTTATGACTGATATGTTCAAATACGTGCCCTCTCCTTGGTCAGGTCTCTCCCCATCATCATCTCTCCCTCTGGTTCTCTCCTTTTTCCTATGTGCTGTCTTCTCCGATAAAAACAGAGAGAATGCATTGAGTAGATGAGATTGTTGGCTAGACATCCAAAAAGCTTGTGTCAGGATACTACCCATGGGTATCGGGAAGACACTAACATGTAACATGCAATACCTATACATGAAAGGAGCTGGCAGGGCCTTCTTTTGTGCAGCCCCTACAATAGGAGATCGTGCTGGGCAATGGAGACGTTGGGAAGCATACGGTGCAGCTTAAAGGGATGCCACGGAAAGCTGGAGACATAGGGGCCAATTTTTCCCTACTCCACCCTGCAAGAATCGGACAGGGCACTTCGACTTGAGTGGACCTCAGCCCATTATTATTTCCTCAGGTCATTACCATGTTAAAGGTGAGAGCTAGGCGGACCTAGTATCTGAGATTGGGTGCTTGCCCAATATTTGGAGGAAATTTGTGTGTTGCACAAGCCTTAAAGGCCTGCAGCAGCTTAAAGGAGAGATGGTAGTTTGAAAGATTGGCTGCAGAAATTAGCTGTGCAGCTGAAGACATGTCTGGCAGCAGTCTGGGGAGAAGCAGGTTACCCTGCTTTGACGAGGAAGTCATGGAAACTTTGCTGCAGTATGTACAGCTCAGGAGGGACCTCCTCTTTCCCCAAGAATGGCATCAGGTGAGGAATATGGTAGGACATCAGGCTTGGCAGGAGGTAGCAGATTCCATCAATGCAATCCCTGCAATTGACAAGGGTCCAGTGTCCTAAGAAATTCATTGACCTCACCGGGAGGGGCAAGGTCGGGGAGCACTACATCATCTAATATTTTTATAGTGTACCAACTGTTACTATAGCAAACTGTTACCTCCTACCCATACATTCCTTCGCTGGTCTCCAAATTCCCATGGGTGTCCATTACGCTGTGTACCATCCAGCTCCTGCTTTGCTCAGCACCACTTCCATCAGTAGAAGATTGCAGAGGACATTCCTGCCAATCCTTCCATGACTAACACCAGCACGCTGCATCTTTCTCTCTTCACAATACCTACAGAACACACCAGCACATGGATGTAGGAAGAGTCCATGCTGCCAATACCAGGGAAGTCAATGGAAAGTAAAACCGGGCTCAGTTTAGTCCCTGGTTTGTGTTGAGCTGGCATTTGTGGTGCTAAAACAGGGGGAGTGAAACATTGGAAGGATCTTCATTGCTGGACCATTGTCATGCATCTTGTTGTGGATGGCTCATAGTAGTTTTGATGGAGGCTTATGAGCAGGTCATCAGCTTAGTGCCCTATATGCTACAACAACTACAACAACAACTTGCATTGATTTAACGTAGTAAAACATCCCAAGGCATTTCACAGGAGCTTTATCAAACAAAATTTGACACCAAGCCGCATAAGGAGGTATTAGGACAGGTGACCAAAAGCTTGGTCAAAGAGGTAGGTTTTAAGGAGCGTCTTAATGGAGGAAAGAGAGGTAGAGAAGCGGAGAGGTTTAGGCAGGGAATTCCAGAGCTTAGGGCCTAGGCAGCTGAAGGCACAGCCGCCAATGGTGGAGCAATTAAAATTGGGGATGCGCAACAGGCAAGAATTGGAGAAGCGAAGGGATCTCAGTGGGTTGTAGGCCTGGAGGAGATAGGGAGGGGTGAGGCCATGGAGGGATTTGAAAACAAGAATAAGAATTTTAAAATCGAGGCGTTCCCGGACCAGGAGCCAATGTAGGTCAGCGAGCACAGGGGTGATGGGTGAACAGGACTTGGTGCGAGTTAGGATATGGGCAGCAGAGTTTTGGATGAGCTCAAGTTTCTGGAGGGTGGAAGGTGGGAGGCCAGCCAGGAGAGCATTGGAATAGTCCAGTCTGGAGGTAACAAAGGCATGGATGAGGGTTTCAGAAGCAGATGAGCTGAGGCAGGGGCAATGTTACGGAGGTGGAAGTAGGCGGTCTTGGTGATGGAGTGGATATGTGGTCGGAAGCTCATCTCAGGGTCATATAGGACGCCAAGGTTATGAACGGTCTGGTTTACACATAAAAACGTACCAAGATCAGGAAGAGCAACACCTAAATGCTAGTGCTGCTTTGCACATATACTGAAAAAATGTATAAATCACATTTTCACCTATTTTTCGTATAGCTCATGCGACTAAGCACCAAAGGCAGAAACTGAGTTTGGCATGGACAACTTCAATGCACAAAGAAATACTCTTTCAGCATACACATAATATACATTATATACTCTACATTATGTGCTATATTAGGTGGCTGCATATACTCTGTGCAAGTCATTGAGCAAGATACAGTCGCAGTGCCATCAGCTATCAAATATCATTTTAAAGAATCTGCTTCTCATTACCATTGACAGACAATGCAACCCTTTCAAGTGTAGCCTAATGGTATCATCAGTATGCAGAAGGAATGTTGGAGGCAGTAGAGTTTTTGATTTACTTTTCAAATGAACTAGTGAACACTGGTTTCTAGCGAATTACCCCATGTGAACAAGGCTTATTTTATGCTGCAGTTACACTGGCGCTGTTTGACAAATGTACCTGTGGCCAGACTGTGGCGAGCGGAAAGCACCAAGTTATGGTGCCATTCATTTGCACCACTCTCATCAAAGCTTTGCATATATATTTTGAACGCACGCACAAAGCTCTATTCACCTCTGGCTGTCTGCAATGTTCGAAACTAACTGATAGTTCTTTGAGCTTTTTATAAACATGAAAAATTTAAAAGCCCATGTGAGCTCTTTCAAACCTTGGGGGAGAATTTCATCCCCGCTTTGGGTGGGAACGGGCAGTAGTGCAATGAAAATGGGAGTGCAGAAACAAGCCAGGAGGTCACCAATGAGACTCAAATAAGATCTAATCATCAAAATGTTCAGGCCTCGCGCTGATGCCACCAGGCGGGCATTCCAATCGCTCTGCCCACCACCCACCCAATGTGCACCACACATCAAAGTTACTGCATTTTGTTTTGAAGGATAAAAAGTTGGGATACACTGCAGTCAGTGCATATCAAAGCTCTCGTCCTACCTCTTTGTGGGGGATCTCACACCCAGAACCAAATGCAGAACTGGTTTCTGTTCCGCTGCTGATATTTTGTGGTCTTGCATTGCTCCAAACCAGAAACTGTTTTTCATCAACGCAAATGAGTCGATTTTCATCTCTCAACCATCCTGCTTTTTAATGTGAAGGGGGCGGTAGTGAGCTAAAAATAAACTTCCCGCCCAATGCCCGCCCGATGTGATTTTTGAGCATGAACCGATTTAGGCGACCAACGTTTATGCTGGAAACAAGCAGGAACCTAATTATTCCATGGAAATTAGGGTCCTATGATGTCTTTAGAACCCCAATGTCATTTGCGTTGTCACCAGCTAGGCGCTCGCTCAGTGGCAAACCCATCCACGTGGTACAGAGCGAGAAACAGCCAGGTCCAGTGTAAGCTAAAGGGATCATTGGTGGCAGGACTGGGAATATAATTAATTAACTGATGTGGCAGCTTTGAGCCTTCAGGCTTACCTGAATTGCCCTCCATGCTCCTGTAAAGTCCTCAGCACCTTAAGGTATGCCGTCTCTCACCTCCCCCTCCCTCCGATCTATCTAGCCCTTCCCTTTAAGGTACTGCTGCAGATCCATGCTCAGCTGGTGCCCTTCTGGATTTTCCACCCTTCCAAACTGCAAGCTGTGCCTCTTGAAACCAGTGGCAATGCTACAGGTCTTGCTCACTGTAAAAGCAAGCTATTCATTGACCATTCCTCACAAAAGGTTTTCAGTAATCCGATAATTGCTGCACCAGGATGTCAAAGATTGTGAATCGACTTTTATCATCGTTAGAGATTCCACACACCAAAATATTCTGTAATGACAGCTGTTGTCTATGAATTGATATATGTCTATTCGGAATAGGTCTGTAACATATACAATAAAGATTGTAAACAGAACATATTGTAAATCCATTATAGTACAGATAAGGAAACAAACTCAAATTATAACAACTTCCATATATATAACACCTTTAATGTAGAAAAACATCCCAAGGCACTTCACAGAGGTGTAAGGAAAATTGGATGCTGAGCCAAAGAATGAAAGATTAGGAGGGGTGACCAAAAGTTTGGTCAAAGAGGGTCTTAAAGGAGGAGAGGAAGGTGGAGAGGTGGATTTGATTAGGAAGGTCATTTTAGAACAGGGGTCCTTGATGACTGAAGATATCACCATCAATGGTGGCGTGAAAGGAGGGGGAGATGCCTGAGGCTAGAGTCAGAGGAATGAAGGCCAGTCAGGGTTTACAGGGATAGGGAGTAACAAGACTATGGAAGGATTTTAAAACAAAGATGTGAATTTTAAATTTGAGGCATTGGGGGCAGGGAGCCAATGTAGGTCAGCGAGGATGGATGGCCATTACTTGGTTCAGGAATAGAATATGGCAGCAGAGGTTTGGATGAACTGAAGTTTATGGAGGGTAGATGATGGGAGGCTGGAGAGCAAAGGAGTATTGAGTCTAGACGGGACAAAGCCGTGAATGAGGGTTTCAGCACTAAATTGGCTGATGTTGGGGCAGAGGCAGGCGATGTTATGGAGGCAGAAGTTGGTAGTCTTTTTAATGTTGAGGTTATAGGATTTGAAGCCCAGCTCAGGGTCAAACAGGATGCCAAGGTTGTGGAAGATCTGGTTCAGTCTGAGAAAGTAGCCAAGGAAGAGGATGGCAAGAGTACAAAATTTGTGCCGGAGGCTGAAGACATTGGCTTTGGTCTTCCCAATGTTTAGATGGAGGAAATTATGGCTTATCCAAGACTGGCTGTCAGACAAGAAGTCTAATACCACAGATGTGGAGATGCCGGTGATGGACTGGGGTTGACAATTGTAAACAATTTTACAACACCAAGTTATAGTCCAGCAATTTTATTTTAAATTCACAAATCTCCAAAAGCTTGTGAATTTAAAATAAAATTGCTGGACTATAACTTGGTGTTGTAAAATTGTTTACTAATACCACAGAGGCAGTGCAGGGGTCAAGAAAGGTGGTGGAGAGGCAGGCTTGGGTATCAGCGGCGTATATGTGGAAACTTACTCCATGTCCACAGATCACATCACCAAGGGGTAGCATTCAGGTGAAGAAGAGAAGGCAGCCAAAAAAGAATCCTTGGAGGACTCCTGAAGTGATGGTGTGAGGCAGGAAAGAAAAGCCACTGCTGGAAATGCACTAGCTTCAAGCAGATAGGTAAAGTGGAACAAGCAAGGGCAGACCAATCGAGCTGGACACTGGAGGAGAAGTGTTGGAAGAGAATGGTGTAATCGAAGATCAAATAACTCACATTCCTCTATGCATTACATGAGATGAGTAAAAGATGAAAACCCACTTCCATGACTCAAAGAGTACAATTAATTGAAACACATTTCATCATAATTTATAATAGGCTGGTTCAAGTTGTGGTATGCACATAACAAAATTAAAGAAGCAAGATGTCTCATCTGTCTTTCTGGGTGGTCAACAGACTACTGAGGAAAAGTGATGCTTTGTTCATGCTCCTTAATTCTGACTGAATTCCCAAAGCTGCATAAATATTGGAAACCATGAAGGAGTTTATGACCTGCTCACTCAGCCTGGTGAAGCAAAATGTGGTTAAAAATTAAATTAAATCTCCACTAGCAGTCGTAAAAAGTGAACAAAACTGCATCAGATGCTGAGGAGTTCCAAGGAGTCGCAGCTTTGCCAAACAGTTTGTAAACCTTCCTGGCATAAGGAAAAGTGTCCTGAAACACACATCCGTGGAAAGTGCTTTTGATCCAATTTCTGTGAATCACAAGCAGGGATTTAATTGAGATACTGAAGCATTTCCAGTGGGGTTTAAATTGTGTGATTGGATAATCCATAGTTAATCTTGTCCTTGTGAGATTGCACCTCTGAATTTGGATCACATTCAAATTAAAATCACCCACCTTACTACATCAGAAAAGCATATCCATTTCCAGATCAAATTTAACTAAATTGCCTGAATGAGAGTACAGTGTAATCATGGTAATAGTCACCAGAACAATGGACTTGGCTGAGTAAATTGACAAATAATTATGAAATGTTGTAGGTCTGTTGTGAATTTTACAATGAAGATTTTCTTCAAGAATATTTTCAACAGTTTAAAGTGTGCAGGGAGATCACATTTACAAAGATCTTCAAAAATAGCTTCACTGGAGAAGGTCATTTTTCTGCAGCTATGTGACACCTCAGACATGTTGGTCTACCAAGAATATCTGGTGTGCAAGCTGGAAAATACAGATGTCATTGCTCCTTCAACAAGAATTGTTTGGCAATTTTTTCTTTTTGTTTGGAGAGGATAAATAATCAGAAGTGTCATGTATGATTTTTGTCACAATTTCATTATGGGCTCAATGTTAAAATGGTGGCGGGATGGCAGCAGGGAGGTGAAGGTGTGCATGGCAAATCCGAATAAAAAAACTTAACTTTTCCAACGTGATCGCGATGTAATTGATGGTGATTAAAGTTGTTTCCGGGTTTTGCGCCCGGCAGCCAGCATGATTGACAGGCTGGCTGCCTAAAGTAGCTGCAACACTGAGTGGGGGGAGAGAAAGAGAGGGAGAGAGAGAGAGAGAGAGAGACATCATCCGGCGCTGGAACAAAGAGTGGAGGGTACTGAAGATCGGTGGGGGGAGAGTGGAAGATCGGGGGGAAGGGAGAAGGGAAGATCAGGAGGGGAGAGGGGAAGATTGGAGGGGAGTGAGAAGGGAAGATCAGGAGGGGAGAGGGGAAGATCATGGGGGGAAGAGGGGAAGATTGGGGGGAGAGGGGAAGATCGGGGGGGAAGAGGGGCAGATGGGGGGGAGAGGGGAAGATCGAGGGGGAAGAGGGGAAGATCGGGGGGGAGAGGGGAAGATCAGGGGGAAAGGGGAAGATCGGGGGGGGGGAGAGGGGAAAATCACAGAGGAAGACATCGGGGGCCAAGAAGGACATCGGAGAGGGAGACATCGGGGGGAAAGGGGGACATCAGAGAGGGGTGACGTCAATGGAAAGGTAGGTTTATTTTGTCTTTTAACTTTGTGCAATGGTTTTTTTATTTAATTTATTTACTTTATTTTTGCCTGATCTGGCTCTTCCAGGCGTGAATCGGAAGCATGGGAAAGCCGCCCAGGTAAGTTTAAAATCGTTTTAACTATCTACACTATCAGAAATAAAGTACCTTAAGTACCTCAATGAGGTACATTTGGTTCTTTAACTATCATCCCACTGGCTTTAATTGCCGGTGGGACTTCCGCATTCAGGAAGCACGCACGCACACAGGCGTGTCTGTGGGAAACCCAGAAGTCGGCGGGTTGGAGCCGGCTTCCTCACCCGCTCGGGATTTTCCCGATTTTCGCAGCCCCCAACGCACCCGCAATTTCATTTGAAAATCGGGGCCTATATATAAATGACTTGATGATGTCCTTCAGTGCAATTGACATCATAGTGACATGTTCGTAATCAAAAGAAAACCGATTAGTCAGCAGGTAGACTGTGCGGGGTGGGGGTATGGAGGAAAGTATCAGGCAGTTGCAATATCAGTGTTGAGACTGCAGTCTGATTCACGTTACACTGTATCCAAATTATTACTGACATGAAATTCAACCCAAAGGTGGGTCACATTTATGCCAATATCAATTTAGAGCACATAATCAAATGAAATATGATATGCATTTAGGTTGGATTTCAGATGACTTTGGACTCAATCTATTCTCCAGAATACAACATAGCCACTTCATTAGTGACTGGTTGACTGATTCAGCTAAATCATTAGAGGACAGTGACTCTGCTGATGCAAATCTCACCCCTGCTGTATCTTGAAAGATTGCTTAATAGTTAGCACATGTTCTATTATCCACCCAACAGGGGAGTAAACTGTCCTTGTGTGTGAAGGGGAGGACTGCAAGGCATAAATGTTTATCTCTTCATGACATATGGAGCTGGAGTTACATTAAACAGACAGAGTGCAATGCTTCTGAGCTATGTTCAACTTTTGGGAACTCTCCAATTCTTCTGAAGCCGGTCCAATGTCTTACATAGGTGTAATAGTACTTTCTATGGATGGAACTGAAAGTCTCTGTAAATAAACTGCATCTTAAGACATTGTTGATCTGCTAATGTAAAGCAGTGTGGGGCATTAAGAACTGTGCTCACACCTCCTAAACTGAAATTTGCAATATTTATCCACAAAACTAATTTCTATTACTCTCAACATGTGCAAATAATTAGTGCTTCAAAAAAAAAGTGATCCTGAAAGGAAATATTGGAAGGGGAAAAAATTGCAGGGCTATGGGGAAAGGGCAGGGGTGTGGGAATGATTGAATAGCTCTTTCAAAGAGCGGGCACAGGCACGATGGACTGAATGGCCTCCTTCTGTGCTGTATAAATCTATGATTCTATGATTTGCTGGAATATGCACAAGCAAAGAAAGAACATGAATTTATTTAGAACCTTTCATATCCTCAGAACATCCCAAAGCACTTCACAGCCAATTAATTGTAGTCACTGTTATTTTCAATTTCTGCACAGCTAGGTCCTACGAACAACAAATGAGATAACTAACCAATTATCTGTCTTGTGGTGATGGTTGAGTGCTAAATATTGGTCACGACACCAGGAGAACTTTCTGCTGTTCTTCAAATAGTGCCATGGGATCTTTTACTTCCACTTGATTAGGCAGACGTTTAACATTTTATCCAAAAGACGATGTGTCCAACAATACATTACTCTATCAGGTCTGCACTGATTACTTTCTCAGGCCCTGGTGTTTGGCTTGAACCGTTGATTCAGGGTGGAGAATGATACCACAGAGCCAAACTGACACTTAACCCAGGAAAGTTATAATATGGAGAAGTAAGGATCAAAAAGATGTTCTGCTATCCTGACATTTTATCAGTTCTAAAACAACCATCTTGCCATTTTTAGAGTACTTGATGTTTTAGGAACAATTTCGATGGGTTTTTTTCTGAAGCAGTATCAGTTTGGTGATGTAGTTCTGTAACTACACAGCCAAAGACTTAGTCTGAGTGTAATAGTGCTTTTGTGGCCAAGCAGTGCCAAAACCTCACTTCACCAAACCACTTTTTTGTTGTAAGACATTATTTGAGTTCCACCTTCTGCTCCCCCACTGCTGATCTGTAGTTGCACCATTTACTGGCACAACAACAGGTTTAGCAATGGTGCAAACAAATATGAAATGGTGCACGCACCCTTAAAGCTGCAGTATCCTGATCCATATAGCATAGCAAGGGCCCAGGTTTCATTTCTGGTCTGTACTGAGCTGCTGTCAGCTTGTCAGCGAGGACATTCAAAATGGCCCTGAGCCAGGGATACAAAACATAAGCCAGGGCTCCCAGTACTGATTGTCATCCAGCAACCTTGCCTGGAAGTATATACATGTAGCTATCAGGACTCATTTCAGCTGGATTGGGCCCTTGAAAGTAAAACAGCCTACCCACACTCACTGTCCATGAGTAGATGTGATGATCAGATCACTTGGGTGAGGTAACGGAAGACTGCAGGTACCAATGCAACCAGATTCCTGCAAAAAGCTAGTGGAGAAGGAGACAAAGCGGGAACAGAAAAGATAATTTAACAAAGATTCAATATAATGTTCTGTATAAATCAGGTGCAACTGGTCAGTAGAAAGAACTTGCATTTATATCGATCCTTACTGCATCTCACAGGACATTCCAAAGCACTTCACTTACAATCAACTACTTGGAAGTGCAATCACCATTGCTTTGCCAGCTGTTTTCCAGCGGTTGCCTAAAAGAGTCCCTTGGCAATTTGGTTGACTTAAGCTTGAGAACAACAAAAAGTTTAAGGAGGAAGTTATATTTAGAATCATACAATCTAACAGCACAAAAGGAGGCCATTCGGCCTGTCGCACTTGTGCCAGCTCTTTGAAAGAGCTGTCCATTTTAATCCCACACCCCAGCTGTTTCCCCATAACCCAACAAATTAGTCCTCTTCAAGTACATGTCCAAGTGCCATTTGAAAGTTCCTATGGAATCTGCTTCCGTCCCTCACCACCACCCTTTCAGATAGCGCATTCCAGATCTTAACAACCCTCTGTATGAAAAAAAATTTCCTCATTTCCCCTCCAGTTCCTTTGCCAATTATTTTAAATCTATGACCTCTGGTTTCCAACCCATTTGCCAGAAGAAACAGTTTCTCCCTACTTGCTCTGTCAAAACCCCTCATCATTTTCAACACCTCTATTAGGTCTTCCCTTAACCTTCTCTGCTCGAAGGAGAACAATCCCAACTTCTCCAATCTCTCCATATAACTGAAGTCCCTCATACCTGGAATCATCCTGGTAAACCTCCTCTGTACCCTCTCCAAGGCCTTGACATCCTTCCTAAAGTGTGGTGCCCAGAATTGTACACAATACTCCAGCTGAGGCCTAACCAGTGATTTGTAAAGGTTTCACATGACTTCCTTGTTTTTATATTCAATGCCCCTATTTACAAAGCCAAGTATCCCAAACGCTTTCTTAACCGCCTTATCAACTTGCCCTGCCACCTTCAAAGATTTGTGAATATGCATCCCCAGGTCCCCCTGCTCTTGCAACCCCTCAAAATAGTACCCTTTAGATTATACTGCCTTTCTATAGTGTTCTTCCCAAACTGCATCACTTCACACTTATCTGCATTAAATTCCATCTGCCATGTGTCTGCCCATTTTACCAATCTGTCTATGTCCTCCTGAAGTCTGATTCTACCCTCCTCACTATTTACTATTTTGTCAAGTTTTGTATCATCCGCAAACTTCGAAATTGTACTCCCTATACCCAAGTCCAGGTCATTTATATATAACAAGAAAAGCAATGGTCCTAATAGCAACTCCTGGGGGACCCCACTGCATACTTCTCTCCAGTCAGAAAAACATCCATTTACCACTAATCTCCACCTCCTATCGCTTAGCCAGTTAGGTAACCAAGTTACCACCGTCCCTTTAATCCCATGTGCTTCTATTTTCCAATAAGTCTGTTTTGTGGTAAACCCAGCAACAGTAGGCCAGTCAGTTTAACCTCGCTGGTGGGGAAACTTTTAGAAACAATAATCCGGGACAGAATTAACAGTCTCTTGGACAAGTGTGGATTGATTAGGGAAAACCAGCACGGATTTGTTAAAGGCAAATCGTCTTTAACTAACTTGATAGAGTTTTTTGATGAGGTAACAGAGATGGTAGATGAGGGCAATGCGGTTGATGTGGTGTATATGAACTTTCAAAAGGCAATTGATAAAGTGCCGCATAATAGGCTTGTCATCAAGATTGAAGCCCATGGAATAAAAGGGGCAGAAGCAGCATGGATACAGAATCGGCTAAGTAACAGGAAGCAGAGAGTAGTGGTGAATGGTTGTTTTTCGGACTGGAGGGAGGTGTACAGAGATGTTCTTCAGGGGTCAGTGCTGGGACCACTGCTTTTCTTGATATATATTAATGAATTGGACTTGGGTATATGGGCACAATTACCAAATTTGCAGATGACACAAAACTTGAAAGTGTGGTGAACAGTGAGGAGGATAGTGATAGACTTCAAGAGGATGTAGACAGGCTGGTGGCATGGGCGGACACGTGGCAGATGAAATTTAACGCAGAAAAATGCGAGGTGATACATTTCGGTAGGAAGAATGAGGAGAGGCAATATAAACTACAGGGCACAATTCTGTTGAGAGGAGATTTGATAGAGGTATTCAAAATCATGAAGGGTCTGAACAGAATAGATAGAGAGAAACTGTTCCCATTGGCGGAAGGATTAAGAACCAGAGGACATAGATTTAAGGTAACATGAGGAAAAACCTTTTTATATTGCGAGTGGTTATGATCTGGAATGCACTGCCAGAGGGTGTGGTGGAGGCAGATTCAATCATGGCCTTCAAAAGGGAACTGGATAAGTACTTGAAAGGAAAAAATTTGCAGCACTACAGGGATAGGGCGGGAGAGTGGGACTAGCTGAATTGCTCTTGCATAGGGCCAGCACGGACTCGATGGGCCACATGGCCTCCTTCCGTGCTGTAACCTTTCTATGATTCTGATTTATCAAATACCTTTTGAAAGTCCATTTGGATTGGTTAGTACTATAACCAGAAACCTACTGTGTGAGTGCAGAAACAGCTTTCTGATGTGGGTCAAACATAACATTAGTCATGGGAAATTGATGTTTAGTATACAGCAAACATTTGGAAATAGATACCATGTAGAAAGGGAAAACAATACAACAGGTTAGGAAGGCCACTCATTTAATCACACGCTGCCAATCCAACTATTAACACTCTGAACTGGTATGTGATTGCTTTTCCTGTGTCTCCTTAATTGACTTCATTGACCCAGAGACCTTAGAATTGGATAGAATGGCCCAGACTAAGGCAGGGCCTGATAAAGGTGGCAGTGTGTCTGGGGTGGTCCTTGGGAACTGAAAACTATCGGAAATCTGGAGGTGACAAAGCCAAGCACACTCAGCAGGGGAAGTGATTTTGAAAAAAAAATCTAACGCTGCTTTCCAAATCCACACGGTTTATCCTAAAACACTATCATCTCCAGGAATGTATAACTTGAGGCCTAACATTTGCTTGAATTCCTATAATTGCTTTTCTTTTCCTCTCATTTATTTTAAAATCTTATTTAATATTGTTTCACTCAGCAAGCTATCAGAGAATACTAAAGTCTCGTGCAAGTCTCTTTGAAATACAGGTTACAGATTTAAGATGGTTTCAGCTGCCTCTATTATTTTATGAAACTTATCTTAAAGAGACTAGCTTTTTGAATGGTGATTTTCTTTCAGTCCCTCTATTTTAAGTTTCTATTTATGCATTTGAACATTAAAAAAATCATTGTTTTGAGAAGTAAATGTTAGGAGCCATATTCTGAACACTGAATTTCTTAGCAAGCTTCCTGCTGTAAAATAGCTTCTAGTAAATGTTAATTGTGCTCATACTGAAATGGACAGAATCGAAATATTGCAGTTTGTAGAAATGTTTTGTGTGAGGAAGGACAATTAATGTGTGAAGCACCAGAAACATTACATTTGGAGAAACACAACTCCCCAGATGGCGAATTCCAATCTTCAGCTGGAACATCAGAAAGGGGTGCCTAATGGACAGAGAGAGCAAGGGATATTGGAATTAACATGAGCCCCAGTCATAGAGCAACAAATGATGAGTTAAAGGTGAAAGCCTAGGAGCAGATCTCATCCTTACCCCCATTGCCCCGCATTTAGGGAAAGCTAAGAAAAGGGAGAGAACAAGAACTGTAATTGAGGGAAGTTTTTATGTTTAATACCCACTGGTTTTATTAAATACCACTTATTTCATAAACAGACATTTCTGCACTGTTTTCTAGATATTTCAAATTTAGTATTTTAAAAATAGGTTGTCAGTGAAGCCACAGTTATTTACCACGGAAAGTTAAAAAATTAACTGTGGATAAATTCAATATCATTGTCAGTGATATGCTGGTTAAGAACTATTGAGCAGCAAATAAAAAGTGACAACTTAGAATCCTGCAAATAGTCGAACCATTCACTTTGTGATGAAGAAATCTTAATCGGTGAACCGTCAATGAGTTTTTAATGTCCTATCAACAAAGATTCAAATATCACATAATTGTAATGAGAAATTTGTTCTTTCTATTGGCTGATTGGCAGAAACTTTTAAGCACCAACATGATGATATCACTGCATCACCAATCAAACTGCCCAAACAAATCTATGAACTTGAAATGACCCAAGGAAAGAGTTTAGCCTGAAGCAGAGATAGAGGCTGCGGCAGTACAAAGCTACACTCCCAGCACCCAGCACATAAACTCTAGGAACTTAAGGCACCCTTATACTTCAAAAGTGGTCTCAGGAAGTCGCATTCAAATGTAAATTCATGACCTCCATGTGCCACTCTCATCTATTTTCTTCCTACCACTGCTCCAAATCAAGGCCAGAGACCTATGATTCCCACTGCTGAAATGGAAGGAACCTGGCTCTAGGCTTTTCGTTTTGACTGCAGACCCAACAGCTGCTCTTGTGGCCAATGAAAATGGTTCCCCAGTGCTGTTGGATCTGTGGAGATTGGTCATTCATATTAAAGAACGGGAGGAGCGCTGCGTAGCCACTGTTGACAACACTCCATCAAAGTAAAACCACATTTAGCCTGCCTCAAAAACTACCAAGTATACAACAACGTCCATGTAATAACAAAACTACCAAGCTGCAAAACAAAAAATTTACATTTTAAATCATTTGACTGACAAACGGTGAATAGTGCAGGGATACAAACCCAATACAGTCCAGATTTGATCCCTGGTCTGCACTGATGAAACTGATTTCAGCCTCGGAGGCAGGAAGGATCTTACAACTGGCCTCAGCACCATTTGAGCTAAGGAATGGGAAAACAAGCCAGGGTTCCGACTTACATTTGCTATCTAGTGACTCCTGCTGGAAAGTGAGGGTGTGTCAGTGACAATAGGATTGGGCTCAGTTGTGATGCCCATGGTTGAATAGTCGACTGACTTTGCGCTTTAAACTCAAACATGAACCCCAGCTGAGTCACAACCTTCAAGAGAGAAGGGAAGAGAATTGGAGGAAAAATAAAAGGTGCAGCATGAGATTGCAATCGGGTTTGCTGGGTGTACAATAATCATATTAGTGCTATCACCAATATGTTATCAGTAGTATTGGAAACAAAACAGGCGTTGTTCACTGTTCCACAGCAAGCAGAATGGCCGGTATCAGGCAGGAGTCTTTTAAGAAGTCTATGGCGTTTTGATGGAAAACTGCAGATTTTAATTTTCAAACAATTTAGAAATTCATCCAATATGAGCTGTAGCCTCTTCAAAATCATTAGACAGTACTGATCTAGTGAGATCATATATTAATAGCATGCAGACACCCTGGTGCCAGTAAAGGACAGTAACCCTTGTGATTAGCTGAGGCTGTGATGACAGTCTTAAAAGAAAGGAACATAGAACCAGAGAAACCAATCCAGCCAGTGACAAGTTGCTAGTGGAGCATTTGTGGCAGGACACATCCCCAAGGGAGGGATCAAGGCTGCCTGAAGCCCAGCAGCAGAAATCATCAAACCAGGAGAAAGTCTGACTGCAATAACTGTGCTCAGTCTGAAGGAAAAAAAACTCTAGGGAACGGATTTAAAAAGTTTTCTGGAATTGTTTGGTGGATTTTGAGTTAAAGATGTTGTCTGGACCTTACAAAGCTGCTGAAAATGGTAAGTTCAAACTATTATTCATTGTTCATTAAACTAACATGTTGGCTGTGCATTTTCAGTATTATATTCCCCTTTTTGTGCAGTGGAAATAAAGCTAGTTACATTTTTTAAAAATTAGGATCGGTATAAACAAGTATTTTGCTTAAATCTAGAGTTTGCCAGGATTTTGCTTACATCATATTTTTGATATAAATGGAGATGACAACATTTGAATAATATTGAAATGTGACTTACAGTGGGTGAGACCTGCCAAAACGATACACTTTTAAAAATGTAAAGTAAGGGTTATTATACCAAGCACGATATTTATAGAATAAGCCCCCTAACTCATGTAATCCTAGATTCAGCAATGCTGTTAACCCTTTCATGCAGTGTTATTAAACAGAATGTGCTGAGGATAGCTGGTGCATTCATACAATAACTAGAGTTGGCCCAAAGTGAAATCGCTTTGCGACGATACTGCAGTTATCATGAATGCAGCTTGAATCCGGAGTCAGTGGCCTACCTAAGACTGGAACGAAAAGGATTGAAACTACCTGGGGAAGATTGTCTCACTCTGCTTTGCTTCACAGTCAATTTGGGCCTTGACATGTGATTTATATTCCGTGAGCCTGGAATTTCCTGCGTATTTGCGGCCAGATACACTCACAATCAGGCGCAAAACAAATACGTGGCTTAAGAGATCGTGGAAGTGAGTTACGCATGCACTATGCCCAAATTTCCTCAATCTTTTATGGTCATCTATCGATCCCTCCGCTCGAACGCACTCTGCCCATAATAATGGCCCCGCCTCCAAGTTACAGAGCCTCATACATGAGTTTCCTTTAATTGCACTGGCTCAGAGGCTCTCTTCAAATTATGACCAGATTTTCAGGCGCAGCAGGAAGCAAAATCAATTGCCTAGTGTCTTATTACAATTTTATGAGAGTTTTTTAAAATTTATCCTCAGTGAGACTTGCTCTGTATTTTCTATTTCTTGTAATGCATTTTTATGGCATAAGTGCAAGTCTCATTAAAAATTGAAAAGCTTCCTCAATTGCAGGCTCCTAAACATGTTGTGCTTAATGTGCATGAATGATGGGTGAATGAGTTGAAACTTTAATTTTCATACTTAAAGAAGAGAAATATATAATGTGAGTTATGCGCTTTCCTTGGACCCCAAATGTTCATGCTGACTTACACCCATTTTACATTCGAGCATATTCCAATGAGACTCACAGGAACTTTCAGCATAACTTGGCATCGGCAGAATGGGCACATTTTCGGGTCTAACTTCCGGGTTGCGCCCATGGAGGAAATTCCAGGCCCACAAGTTTAACGTCGGAGGGTGAAGCCAAAATGGCTTGGCACTAAGAAAGAAATGAAAGACTTGCATTTAGATAGCACCTTTCATGATCTCAGGGCGTCCCAAAGTGCTTTACAGCCAATTAAGTACTGACACTGAATCTGTTGTGTGAATGCACTATTAATCAAAATTTTTTTTTGAAACTGATAAAGTTCCTTCTAGTTTAAAGAAGGAATGCCTATTCGGTCAATAAAAGTGTACGCAATCAAATCTGAATGTCAGTACTATCTCAAAATTATCATCACAAATTAACACCAGCCCTGATCAATAAGCTCCTGACAGAACACCCAAGCAGTGCAGGGGGCATTTGTTTTTATTCGTTCATGGGATGTGGGCGTCGCTGGTGAGGCCAGCATTTATTGCCCATCCCTAATTGCCCTTGAGAAGGTGGTGGTGAGCCGCCTTCTTGAACCGCTGCAGTCCGTGTGGTGAAGGTTTTCCCACAGTGCTGTTAGGAAGGGAGTTCCAGGATTCTGACCCAGTGACGATGAAGGACATCTTGCAATGTCACTGCCGGTGAATGGGTTAAACTCGAACTTGACTTGAGCAAGTTACAAAGCTTGGAAATGGATCTGTGAAACTACATTTTTCTTTAAAATATAAATACTCAGAATCAATTCTTTTATAATCTAAATAAACATGTGTGTGTGCTTATTCACACTCATTGTTTTACTTTGTGATTTCCATTTTGTTGGTACCTGACTGTGAAACAGCTGTTACATCCACATGTTAGAACAACAGTTTGGCAGAAGGATAATGCTTTTTTCCCCCCTTTTCCAATAATGAAGGATGGTTACAGGCCGACACAGTAAATCCCAGATGTACTGACATCAAACAAAGCACCTCAGTGCTAAATTTTCATCGTAGATTATCCAGCAGTAGCCAAGAGGGCAACATTTCATCCAGTATCCCTTCATATATTTATCACAAGTGCCTTGTCTGGTGAATGCTGATGTGTTGTTTTCCACTTTGTTAAGAAAAATCTGTGTAGGAGTCAGCTCTTGAAAATGTGCAGAATTGTAAAACGGAGAGGGGGATTGTAACATGAGTGCATTTCGGTCACCGTGTTCCTCTTCAGCCAATGGGGAGGGGAGTGTAAAGTGAGTGCCTTCAGTCACCGTGTTCCTCTTCAGCCAATGGGGAGGGGAGTGTAAAGTGAGTGCCTTCAGTCACCGTGTTCCCCTTCAGCCAATGGGGAGGGGAGTGTAACGTGAGTGCCTTCAGTCACCGTGTTCCTCTTCAGCCAATGGGGAGGGGAGTGTAAAGTGAGTGCCTTCAGTCACCGTGTTCCCCTTCAGCCAATGGGGAGGGGAGTGTAAAGTGAGTGCCTTCAGTCACCGTGTTCCCCTTCAGCCAATGGGGAGGGGAGTGTAAAGTGAGTGCCTTCAGTCACCGTGTTCCCCTTCAGCCAATGGGGAGGGGAGTGTAAAGTGAGTGCCTTCGGTCACCGTGTTCCCCTTCAGCCAATGGGGAGGGGAGTGTAACGTGAGTGCCTTCAGTCACCGTGTTCCCCTTCAGCCAATGGGGAGGGGAGTGTAACGTGAGTGCCTTCAGTCACCGTGTTCCTCTTCAGCCAATGGGGAGGGGAGTGTAACGTGAGTGCCTTCAGTCACCGTGTTCCCCTTCAGCCAATGGGGAGGGGAGTGTAAAGTGAGTGCCTTCAGTCACCGTGTTCCCCTTCAGCCAATGGGGAGGGGAGTGTAAAGTGAGTGCCTTCGGTCACCGTGTTCCCCTTCAGCCAATGGGGAGGGGAGTGTAAAGTGAGTGCCTTCGGTCACCGTGTTCCCCTTCAGCCAATGGGGAGGGGAGTGTAAAGTGAGTGCCTTCGGTCACCGTGTTCCCCTTCAGCCAATGGGGAGGGGAGTGTAAAGTGAGTGCCTTCGGTCACCGTGTTCCCCTTCAGCCAATGGGGAGGGGAGTGTAAAGTGAGTGCCTTCGGTCACCGTGTTCCCCTTCAGCCAATGGTGGGCGGAATGGATCGTCTGAGTGCCTCTTGTTACCATGCCAGCTCCTTCGGCTAGTTGTAGAGGGAGCAGACCATCGTTTTTGCTCTATGACAACCCTTAATGAATCACTTGGAGGAAATGTGTTTTTTAATTTATATTTTTTACCTAATTTAATTCGTTTTCACCCTCCTTCAACTATGTCAAATGCCAATTTTGAGGTTACAAGAACAGCTGAATTACTCTGAGCTGTGTCGGTACTCAGTAAGCAGCAATTTGGAGGTGCATGATAGCAGCCTGAAATGATTATTTGATTTCTTGTGGTAGATTAGAAATTCAATAGTGTCACTGTGCAGCTCAGATATATTTATTTTGTGTCCAAATTTCTTTCTTGTTTTAATTCTGCCACTATTTTTTCAAGCGGCGTAATAAATAAATGCAAAACAATGAAGCCCTAAACATGAAAGTGATATGGGTCCCATGATCCCTTGCCCCTCCCAACTCGACAATAAGCATTAAGCTCTGCTTTGCTTGAATTCTTGTCACATTTTCAAATCTCAGTTCAGGATGAATGCCACAAGTAGTTAGTGTACTGAATAATTCAGTGGGAGAAACGTCCCTTGGGAAACTGAAGCTTCAAAGCATCACACAGCTTTTTTAAATTTCAAAACATACTTTATTTCATAGAATCTAAAGTTCAATGTGAATATCACAATTCCAAACCAGTACAATTCAAACCAATACATTACAGATCGTACACACGCAATCTCAATATTACAATTTAAACACAGTATTTCTTATGATTCATGATGTACAATACTTCATCAATGACCTTCCCTCCATCATAAGGTCAGAAATGGGGATGTTCACTGATGATTGCACAGTGTTCAGTTCCATTCGCAACCCCTCAAATAATGAAGTACTCCGAGCCCGCATGCAGCAAGACCTGGACAACATCCAGGCTTGGGTTCATAAGTGGCAAGTAACATTCGCGCCAGAAAAGTGCCAGGCAATGACCACCTCCAACAAGAGAGAGTCTAACCACCTCCCCTTGACATTCAACAGCATTACCATCGCCGAATCCCCTACCATCCTGGGGGTCACCATTGACCAGAAACTTAACTGGAGCCACATAAATACTGTGGTTACAAGAGCAGGTCAGACGCTGGGTATTCTGCAGCGACTGACTCACCTCCTGACTCCCCAAAGCCTTTCCACCATCTACAAGGCACAAGTCAGGAGTGTGATGGAATACTCTCCACTTGCCTGGATGAGTGCAGCTCCAACAACACTCAAGAAGCTCAACACCGTCCAGGACAAAGCAGCCCGCTTGATTGGCACCCCATCCAGAACCCTAAACATTCACTCCCTTCACCACCGGCACACAGTGGCTGCAGTGTGTACCAACCACCGGATGCACTGCAGCAACTCGCCAAGGCTTCTTCGACAGCACCTCCCAAACCCGCAATCTCTACCACCTAGAAGGACAAGGGCAGCAGGTACATGGGAACAACACCACCTGCACGTTCCCCTCCAAGTCATACACCATCCCGACTCAGAAATATATCGCCGTTCCTTCATCGTCGCTGGGTCAAAATCCTGGAACTCCCTTCCTAACAGCACTGTGGGAGAACCTTCACCACACGGACTGCAGCGGTTCAAGAAGGCGACTGACCACCACCTTCTCAAGGGCAATTAGGGATGGGCAATAAATGCCAGCCTCGCCAGCGACGCCCACATCCCATGAACGAATAAAAAAAATACAAGCTGGGGTGGCCTTACACGGGGCCTTTCCCCACAGAGCCTTTGCGTAGGTTGCACCTCGCTTCAGTGCGTCCCGTAGCATGTACTCCTGGACCTTGGAGTGTGCCAGTCGGCAACACTCAGTTGCGGACAGCTCCTTCAGCTGGAAGACCGGCAGGTATTGGGCGGACCAAAGGGCCTCCTTCACCGAGTTGATGGTCTTCCGGCCGCAGGTGATATCTGTCTCGATGTGCGTCCCAAGGAACAGTCCGTACAGCACAGCGTCCTGTGTTACCGAATTGGTCGGGATGAACCGGGACAGATATCAATCCATCTCTCTCCACACCCTCTGCGCTAAGGGGTAGCCCACCAGGAGGTGGATGCCTCAAGGGCAACTCGCAGTGGCACTGAGATTTTGTACGTTTTGGAAGGACCGCACTGGGAGGGCCTTTCTCACTACCATCCAGGCTACTTCCTGGTGCCTGTTAGTCAGTCCTGGGCACAAGACTTTCTGCCAAATGGAATTGACCGTCTGGTCGGGGAGAAGTCCGATCAAGTCCACCCTCTCCTTTCCTTGCCGGACTCTCAACATCAAACAGCAGCCAGCCAGCCAAAGGTGCTTGTATATTGCCTTTTTTAACTTTTATCCAGGGAGATTGACCTCCATCCATCGCTGACCCCTTTTAATCTGCTGTAGTTGTGAAAATTTGGGTAAGCTGCTCTTCGCTTTCACTTTCCTGAAGTCAGTTGCTTATTCTGACTGCACATTTGAGGGTCTACAGTGTCCTCACTTACTGAGCACAGGGCCATTTATATTATAGAGTGCATCCAACATAGGGAGACCAGTGTACCTCACGTCAGCTGCACTGCTACATTATAAAACAAAATCTGCGGCCCATTTTATTAAAATGCAGTTAAGAGTCACCTTTCTTGACAAAGTTTATTGTATTCATAAAGATAAATGACATAAAAGGTTATTTGTTTAAATTGGCAAGGTGACCACAGTCATTGGGAGCTTGGATTATGAGACACTGAGCAATTGTTAAATTAAGTGTGTTCTATGTTATCTGTAGGAAAAATAATGGAATACTTTTATGCTGGGGGTAATAGATGACATTAAGATGTTTTTCACCCACAATGGTGATTGACATCATGTTGAGTACAACAGAATACACAGCCAGTTCAAATCTGCCATAGCTGCATATTGCAATACTATTTAAAGAGGACACTTCAATTCAGAATATTATTCATTCTGGGTGAACAAACAAATTATTTGTTTAAACAGGGTTTTAAACAAACACATTTGATTGACTCAATGAGCTGACAAATATGGCTGCCATCTTTAGCTGTGCAATTATAAATGAATGAGAAAACAACGTATTGTTCCTCAATAACCTGAGGTATTTTCTGTGTTGTTTCTGAATAAATAAAGATTGACGAACACAATGCAGAGCTAAATGCAGAGGAATTAACCCAAGCCATCCACAACCTCAAACATGTGGCACTCAGCCCTCAGGAAGAATGTAGCCGTAGGTGGCGGAACCACCTGGGTTGCCTTGAGTTAAGACTGCATATCTTTTAAAGTCAGCACTGATTGCTGAAAATCTCTGATAAATGATGACAGCCAAGATAAAGAAAGGAGCCTGTTAACTGAAATTGCCTTAAATCCACTGTGACCTAATTCCTTCAGCAGATTTGAATTCCAGTGTAACAAGTAACCTATTGCCCTACTCGCATGAATCATTTGGGTTGACTTCTGCTACCTTTAACTCCAAGAGCTTAGTTAGTACTCAAAAAACATAAGCCACAAAATGCATAGCGTACAGTTACAGACTAACAACTATGATCAATAACCTATTTGTAGTCCAGTACAGTTCCTCATTTGATGTGTGAATGTGTCAGAACTAGGTCTTAGTGATTTCACTTCAAAAGTAATTATTTGAATGTAAATTATTTTGATATGTCCTAAGGATGTAGAAAGCACTGTATAAATACAAGTTCTTTTTTCTTCTTTAACCTTCCATTTAATCATCACTTCCTTCCCTTCCAATCAGAAAAGAAACTATAAAGAAATGAGATAGTGCATGCAGAAAGTGTCAAATCACCTTACCTATCATACACGCCCCTCAAATTGCTGTGGATCATTTTAAAAAGGGCACAGCATGGAGTGTTCCCAAAGTGATACAAACATCCCATGTGATGACACGTCATTGTTAATGCAACAATGTGTAGAAAAAGAATTATTGAGAAATTTGGGCAAGAACAACTGGTGATTTTGTAGCAACCAAGCCATTTACCATCCATGAAGAAGGACTTCAAGCTCCTCCTCACGAGGTGGTTACAACAAATCTTTTGCCAGAAGCATCTTGGCATTGATTTGCTGCTGTGAACATCACTACTGTTTTTAGCCATACTCAAACTTTAGTGCTGTGTGTCAGATACACCACTGTGCTCTTCCAGCCCATTAGAGGAAAGGCAAGGCTAACAGAAGGCTGTTCCTTCAGAAGAAAGTAGCACTGAAATGAAGGTTGTTATTTAGGAAGGGTGGAACTACCTGCACAGATAGGAGTTGGATTGTCACTGGGAGTTGCTGATTCACTTCCTTGGATTTGGATGGCAGTATGGGAAAGGTGTAACTGGAGGATAATGGTATTCTCTAGTCCTGTAGCCTCACCCATCTGGCTTCTATAAACTTTTTGGACCCTTTTGCTAGTATTGAATTCCCTGTTAGATTGTCAAATGAAATGATGTAAAGTTAAAAAAAGAAAGGAACAACTGGACCTAATAGATTTTCAGATGTTGGTATCACATATCAACAACCATCCAAGAACCTCTGATAAGTTTGTGAAACATGCCAAGCCCACAACAATGTTCAAAGACTTTTATCCTCACCTAATTGCCTTTTACAGGCACAAATATAATGGAAAATTAATAACATATCTCATTTCTAATCATGCATTGGTACACTGGGCTTGGAGTACTCCACTGGCTGTCAGCAGCTAAAAATCTTACACACTGCAGAAGCTAACTGAAACCTTCATTTGTGCATATACTCAAAAACTATTTTAATGAAATAAGTAGAATACCTTGAAGCCATCTTCGAATAATGCAAACGATGGAAATCTTGTGAATTTTCAAAATTCCATACAGCAGGGCTAGAGTGACATAACTGTTTGCTGCATCAAATACTTTCACTATATGAAGCAGTTTTTAGTTTTGAATTGTTAACCTGTCTTTTTAATAAGAACAAAAGAACATAAGAAATGGGAACAGGAGTAGGCCATATGATCCTTCGAGCCTGCTTCGCCATTCAATAAGATCATTGCTGATCTTTGACCTCAACTCCACTTTCCCGCCCGACCCCCCTATCCCTTGATTCCCCTAGAGTCCAAAAATCTATCTATCTCAGCCTTGAATATACTTAACAACTGAGCATCCACAGCCGTCTAGCGTAGAGAATTCCAAAGATTCACAACCCTCTGAGTGAAGAAATTTCTCCTCATCTTAGTCTTAAATGGCCGGCCCCTTATTCTGAGACTATGCCCCCTAGTTCTAGATTCTCCAGCCAGGGGAAACAGCCTCTCAGCATCTACCCTGTCAAGCCCTCTCAGAATCTTATATGTTTCAATGAGATCGCCTCTCATTCTTCTAAACTCCAGAGCGTAGAAGTCCATTCTACCCAATCTCACCTCACAGGACAACCCTTTCATCCCAGGAATCAATCTAGTGAACTTTCGTTGCACCGCCTCTAAGGCAAGGATATCCTTCCTTAGGTAAGGAGACGAAAACTGTACACAGTACTCCAGGTGTGGTCTCACCAAAGCCCCGTACAATTGCAGCAGGATTTCCTTACGCTTGTACTTAAACCCCCCTTGCAATGAAGGCCAACATACCATTTGCCTTCCTTATTGCTTGCTGTACCTACTTGTTAACTTTCTGTGTTATGTGTACAAGGACACCCAAATCTCTCGGAACACCAACATTTAATAGTTTCTCATCATTTGAAAAATATTCCATTTTTCTATTTTTCCTACCAAAGTGAATAACCTCACATTTCCCCACATTATACTCCATCTGCCACCTTCTTGCTCACTCACTTAACCTGTCTATACCCCTTTGCAGACTCTTTGTGTCCTCCTCACAGCTTACTTTCCCACCTAGCTTTGTATCATCAAAAAACTTGGATATATTACACTCAGTCCCTTCATCTAAGTCATTAATATAGATTGTTAATAGCTGAGGCCTAAGCACTGATCCTTGCGGCACCCCACTAATAACAGCCTGCCAACCTGAAAATGACCTGTTTATTCCTACTCTCTGTTTTCTGTCTGTTAACCAATCCTCTATCCATGCTAATATATTACACCCAACCCCATGAGCCCTTTTCTTGTGTAACAATCTTTCACAAAACCATGTTGACTCTGCCTAATCATATTATGATTTTTTAAGTGCCCTGTCACTACGTCCTTAATAATGGATTCCAGCATTTTCCTGATCGCTGATGTCAGACTAACTGGCCTGTAGTTCCCTGTTTTCTCTCTCCCTCCTTTCTTGAATAGTGGGTTACATTTGCTACCTTTCAATCCACTGTGACCATTCCAGAATCTAGGGAATTTTGGAAGATCACAACCAATGCATCCACTATCTCTGCAGCCACCTCATTCAGAACCCAAGGATGTAGGCCATCTGGTCCAGGGGATTTGTCGGCTTTTAGTCCCATTAATTTGTCCAGTACTTTTTCTTTACTAATATTAATTACTTTAAGTTCCTCACTCTCATTAGACCATTGGTTCCCCACTATTTCTGGAATTTTTTTTGTCTTCTACTGTGAAGACAGATACAAAATATTTGTTTAATATCTCTGCCATTTCCTTATTCTCCATTATAATTTCTCCTGTTTCTGCTTCTAAGGGACCCACATTTACTTTTGCTAATCTCTTCCCTTTTTACATACTTGTAGAAGCTCCTACAATCTGTTTTTATATTTCTTGCTAGTTTACTCTCATATTCTATTTTCTCCCTATTTATCACTTTTATGGTCATTCCTTGCTGGTTTCTAAAACTTTCCCAATCCTCAGGCTTACTACTCTTCTTGGCAACATTATAAACCTCTTCTTTTAATCTAATACTATCCTTAACTTCATTAGTTAGCCATGGATGGATCATTTTTCCTGTGGAGATTTTATTTCTCAATGGAATATATATTCATTGAGAATTATGAAATATTTCTTTAAATGTTCGCCATTGCTTATCTACTGTCATATCTTTTAATCTAATTTCCCAATCTACCTTAGCCAACTCACCCCTCATACCTATGTAATTGCCTTTGTTTAGGTTTAAGACTCTAGTTTTGAACTTAAGCATGTCGCTCTCGAACTCAGTGTGAAATTCTATCATATTATGATCACTCTTACGCAGAGGATCCATTACTATGAAATTACTAAATAACCCTGTCTCATAACACAAGACAAGATCTAAAATAGTCTGTTGCCTGCTTGGTTCCATGACATATTGTTCTCGGAAACTGTCTCGAATGCATTCCATGAACTTATCCTCCAAACTACTTTTGCCAATTTGATTTGCCCAGTCTACATGAAGATTAAAGTCCCCCACAATTAGTGCATTACCTTTGTTACAAGCTCCTCTTATTTCTCGATTAATACTCTGTCCAGCAGTATAACTATTGTTAGGGGACCTATAAACTACTCCCACCAGTGTTTTCTGCCCCTTGTTATTTCTTATCTCCACTCATATTGATTCTACTTCCTGATCTTCCAAGCCAAGATCCTTTCTAACTACTGTCCTTATGTCATCCTTTATTATCAGGGCTACACCCCCTCCTTTTCTGTTTTGTCTGTCTTTTCGAAAAGTCAAGTACCTTGGAATATTAAGTTCCCAACCTTAGTCACTTTGCAACCACTTATCAGTAATGGTTACTAGATCAATCCCATTTATCTCTATTTATTCCATTAATTTGTCTATCTTGTTTCGAATGTTTCGCGCATTCAGATAAAGCACCTTCAATTTTAACTTGTTATTATTTTTCCTTGATTTGACCTTATTCATTGATGCACTATTACCATTAATCTCTCTGTCCCTTCCTGTCACACTCTGCTTATCTTTACCCAAATCGCATCACTGCTCTATGGCCTTGACTTTTCCCTTTAGATTTATAAATTTCCCCTCATCTTAACCCTCCCCCCTCCATTTTAGTTTAAAGCCCTATCTACAGCCCTTGTTATTCGATTCGCCAGGATACTGGTCCCAGGCCTGTTTAAGTGGAGCCCGTCCCAGCGGAAGAGCTCCCTCTTTCCCCAGTACTGGTGCCAGTGCCCCATGAATCAAAACCCCTGTCTCCCACATCACTCTTTGAGCCACGCATTTAACTCTCTGATCTGTTTGACCCTATGCCAATTCATGAATGACTCAGGTAGTAATCCAGAGATTATTACCTTTGAGGTTCTGCTTATTAATTTGGACCCTAGTTCCTCAAACTCTCTCAGCAGAACCTCATTCCTAGTTTTACTTATGTCGTTAGTTCCTACGTGGATCATGACAACAGGTCGAGGATCCTCCCCCTCATGCTCCAAGTTCTTTTCCAGCCGCAAGGAGATATCCTTAACCCTGACATTGAGCAGGCAACACGGCCTTCAAGACTCCCGGTCACGGCTGCAGAGAACAGTATCTATCCTCCTGACTATACTGTCCCCTACCACTACCACATTCCTTTTTACCCACCCCACTTGAATGGCCTCCTGTACCACGGTGCCTGGTCAGTTTGCCCATCCTCCCTGCAATCTTTGTTCTCATCCATACTGGTAACAAGTACCTCATACCTATTGGACAATGTCAAAGGCTGAGGCTCCTCCATCACTGCATCCTGGGTCCCCATACCCGCCTGACTCGCAGTCACATCCTCCTGTCCCTGACCATTGACTAAATCCAAACTACTACCTAACCTTGGGGGTGTGACTACCTCCTGGATCAAAGTGTCCAGATAACTCTCCCTCTCCCTGATGCATTGCAATATCTGCAGCTGGGACTCCAGCTTAACAACTCTGAGCTGAAGTTCCTCAGGCTGCAGACACTTACTGCAGATGTTGCTAGCGATCTCGCTGGTTTCTACCAACTCCAACATGCTGCAGTTATGGTAAACCACCTGCCCTACCATCCCTATCTAACCTTGTTTTATAATCTGCAACATCTGCCTGAAACTGATCCATACAATTTTGATACAGTGCTATCAAATCTCTACCAATCTTAATTGGTTATCAATTATATATCAGGACTAATAATTAAGTCAAAATTTCCCTGGAGTCCTGTAAATTAAGGGAAATAAAATGGATATAACATATTGCAGTAAAAGGAAACAGAACATTACTTAGTTTTTGATATCCAACACTGTAAAACCTGGAACAACTAGAAAAATGTCTGTTACACTGTGGCCATACTGAGACTTGGTGATGTATTTGAACCTTGCTTGGGTGGATTGGTGAAACTGCTCTTGTTAAGCTGTTGCCGCTCAGTGGAATGGTTATTCAGTCACAGGTTTTTTGTTGTTGTGTACATGCTAAACAGATGGTGTGTACGGACATAACCCAACAGTTTGAAAAGAACTGTGTGTTTTTTTTATTTCAGTCAGTTGGCATCTAAATGGACGGGGGAATCGATGGATTTTCAGACAGTTTGGAATTCAATCTGATCTCTGAAATACACCATAACCGTGTCATAAATCTTAGCAGTATCACAGCACAGGCAATTCTGCTTTACACCAGTCATGTATCAGATACCAACAACTCTTTGAACAGTGAAATACTTATGATAAACCTATTATTGTTCTTAGCCCTTTTATGTGGTTTAGGATATTAATGTGCTACAGGAATTTAGTATGGGAGCTCATAATTTAAAATTCTATTGAAATGAATGATATGTTGAGTGATAATTGCATTAATGAGTTCCATTTTAACTTGCCTATGTGTAATTTGGTGTGTCTTGTGTTGTCCCTGTTCAGAGGAAGTTGTGGTTAGAAGCTGTGTGAACACTTTCTGTGGGAGCAATGTTATTTATTGTCACAGAAAATAGCCCCTGCTGATAGTCTGACTTATTTATCTTCAGTTTGCTTTGGGCTCTGATCTAGCTGTGAGGTATGATAAACCCAAATGACTGAGAGGGGGAGGGGCACTGTGCTTGCAGAGGTTGGAATTTGTGTGAATGTGAAAAGCCTGCCGTAATAACGTCACAGAAACATCCTATCGTTGGCTGAGTGGCAAAACCTAGATTATATTGGTAAACAGACTACCTTTCACCAGTTTAGTTAAACACAATAAACAAAAAGGTGCAGTGGATTATGTTGGACATTTTTATTTGCCAGCAAGAAAAAAAATGGTATATAAACACTGGACTAAAATACTAAACACCAAAGAATTACCAGGTTTATTGTATCCAAGTCAGTCTTGTCACTAGGGTGTCAGTAAAGTTCAACGTTGGACATGTCAAATTTTCATACAATGTCCTTAAACCTTCAAAAATAGCCAGCAGTATTATATTGGCTTTGTCCTTCCAAAATTGAGTTGTGTTTTGAGAGATAATTTTCTACAAATATAACACTAGGAGGAAGTACTAATGGTTACAGGTCTGTCACTGGTGGTGATGGAGCAATTTAAGGTAATGAATTAAGAATATCATACAAGAAGCATATTAGTACAACATTAAAGCAATTGGCTGAAATACAATGTTTTCCTCAGTGGATGGATAACAATATATTAAAAAATCATAGTGACAACACTCCAAATGTTCATCCATTGATTTCTTACAGCCCTGCACGCATTGTCTGCTCCTCTAACACTGATCTTCTCCTCACCCCTCGCTCCCTCCCCTCCACCATTGTCTGCTCCTCTAACACTGATCTTCTCCTCACCCCTCGCTCCCTCCCCTCCACCATTGTCTGCTCCTCTAACACTGATCTTCTCCTCACCCCTCGCTCCCTCCCCTCCACCATTGTCAGCTACTCTTTCAGGCACTACACTTATGCCGTCTGGAATTTCGTTACTGAATTTTCTCTACCTTTCCACTTTCTGCCCTGCTTTAAAAACCTGCTCAAAACTTTTCTCTTCAACCATATTTGTGGTTCCCCATCCCAGCCTTTCCATTCTTCTCTTCTTTCCCCATGCTTCGTATCCACCATATTCTTTTCCTTGTTATTGTAAAATGCTTTGAGGCATCTTCCTGCACCTCAGGAGCATTATAAATGTTGTTATTTTAGTTGTAGTTGCATTAGTTACTGCTGTAGTTTATACTGGACAATACAATTTGTGTAAGGGGATAATTGTGGAACTTACTTTCCATTCTTTAGTGGTGGAGCAGCTGATCCCAGAACTGAATCTCTTACTGAAATTACTGGACCACGAGTACCTGAGCGCCACCACCAGAGAGAAGACGATGACAGTGAGCAGCATGTTGCAGCGACTTCAGCCAACCTCTGGTCAGTGACACAAATTAAATTCTTTACTCCCACGCCAATTCATTGAGTTCTAACTGAAACAAATTCCTGTTTGGAGTGTGCTCTAGTTTATGAAATATTAAGTTTTGTGCTCAATTGTATTTTCACTAATTTAATTGCTCACTGTCTCACTCACCATTCCATTTCCTCCTTCAACTGGGGAGGGGGTGGGGGCGGGCACGATAATCTAGATTTCACCACAGTTACCGTCAGTGACACTGCATGGCTGACCAACAAAGGTGCGCTTTATTGGGGTTATCTCCCAAGGTGGAAACCTCCAGTTCTCAGTAAATATGATCTTACACCACAAAACTGTCTCTCAGTTGGCATTGATTGTAAAACTCATTCATGAGTAAGAAATTGGAAAAAAGTGTCACACTGTTGGAGAAGGGAGTGCTTTTCTGAGGTTAGGGCTAAAGCCTGTTGTAGGGGAAGAGTAGACGTGGTGCAGTAGGGGGGTCCTCCTGTGATTCGGACTGAGGCATGTTGTTGGGGCAGAGTAGAGGCAGCTTTACTGTACATCTAGCTGTCCTGTACGGGACCTCAAGGTACATGATGCTGACAATTGATGCCTGAAACAGGAAGAGTTCCATTTCCTTCACTAGCATTCTTCACTTTGATAAGAACAAAAAACACACTATTCAGACTGATTTGTAGGTTTGTGATTAAAATGTTTCCTTCACACTTTTTTCTTTTAAAGTGGCACCATCTTTTGTAACAAGAATATTTGAAATTCTGTTTTTCCATTTGTAGCCAATCATGCATTGCTGTCTAATTATTAAATTTCGTTAAACATCAAGAATGTTTGTGGATCCAGCCATGTACTGATGAGAAGTTCATTCGGGAGTTCTGCTGTCTCTGGCTGTGCATGTCTCCACATGATAAAACAGAACAATCAGCATTTATCCTTATCACGTGGAGATATGCAAAAGGAGCAGCAAACATTTGCTTCAATTCTTAGAAGAGATTAGAGCAGATCTTCACTGTCTCTTTAACAATTTCCAGGCACAAGGAGCCAAATGTTTTTTAAGATTTGAAGTTTTGCAGTCCAACAATGATTTGACAACATGGTGCTGCTTCAGGGCTATTGTGACTTTTAACTGATCCTTAAAGTGAGATGTACGTAGACTACATTTAATTTGTTTCCATTTAGTTTCAGAAATGTTACAAACTCTTTGTTTCATTTACATAATCATGGTCACTCAGATGGTTCACAATAATCAATGTTGACACATGGAATGCAATAACACCTAATGGTAGGCATGCAAAATTTCCATACTATGTCCACTTAAACTGTGAAGCCAGCAATGTGATTGTAAATTTTAGCTTCCCAATGTGGGTTGTGTCTATAAAGAACATTTTGAGCTGTGTAACACTATAGTGAAGTGTGTCACTGATCGTATTGATAATTTGGGTGATAAATTGAGTATTGCACCGAAAGCATATTGGAATGTTAAAACATATTGGTTTAAGTGTGATTTTCCTATAGCGTATTGGTACTAATAATCTAAATAAATCTAGGGACAACGCTGAATATGAAATGTCAACAATTCCTGATTACCAGGTGTTCACTGGGAAGAGGGTTTAAAACTTATTTTCAGGTTTTCAAAAAGTATATGAAAAAGAGGTAACATTTTCCATAATTGTGACTTGAAGTAAAACTATTACAGACCTGAGCCTGGTGTTAATTGTCACTGGCTTGGAGTTTGTTTCTTTTGGGATTCCATTAATACCAGCCTCATGGGAAGCTAGAAGGGATATTTGTTATTAAGGAGCTGCTGATCAGTTTGTGAGGGAAAACTCACATGTAGACTGAAATTAGAAGGGTAGAGATTAGGAGAAGCTGTGAATTCAGTATCAACATTTTGAATCACTGTATACATTATCTTGAAATACTTTAACTCTTTCTCATCCAGATGATTCACCAGCTTTAATTATTTTCACTGGAAATTTGGGGATGCTTTATACGACAAATGCTTTAATGTCAAATTACTTTCTGCCTAACTGGGCAGAGCTATGCAGCAATTAGTAGGACTTTGACTTCCCAGTAAATAAACAGTGGACCAGTGACAATCTTTACGCAATACATTTGTAATTTGGAGTACTATACAGCATTTTTTGGTCAAACTATTACTTGTAACAGCATATTAATTATTTGAAATGTAGGAGTTGGAGCTTTAAAATGTCTGATCACTTGGTTTTTGCCATTGTTGTAATTAGATTTTGTTGTGTCTCTTTCTTCAGTTCCTGAGACTAATTATATGTACATGAACACCTCAGATTGTCGGAATGGCACAAGCTTTGTGGAATCCTTATTCGAGGAGTTTGGTATGTAATGCAACATTTTTGCTTTAAAATAAAAGAAATGTAATTACAAGGCTAATTATAAATTTTAAAAATCATAAGGTTACATTTTCAGAGATTCTGCTCCTGCAGCACCACCGCTGGTGGGAGGGTGTAATTACTGTGTGACAAGTTTATATAGGCAGTTCCCATTATAAAGATAGATATAGGAATTTATAATGAATATATAAAAATAAGGATAGAATGTATTACTTTAAAATGAGGACTGAATTGTGCTCTGATCCAATTATTCCCACATTTTAACCCTGCTTCACCTGAAAATTACACTTGGTCTTGACTCCCCATGTTCAACATCACAGGAGATTTAATACTATTTTTATATCTGTACAAATTCTTAAACTGCCCCAACACTGGTCCTGCCATCTAGTTGCAGGAATGTCAAATGGTTGCTTCAGAGATACCATTGGCCTTCACTATTAATTAATGTGTAGTGAATACCATTGGCCTTCACTATTAATTAATGTGTAGTGAATACCATTGGCCTTCACTATTAATTAATGTGTAGTGTATACCATTGGCCTTCACTATTAATTAATGTGTAGTGTATACCATTGGCCTTCACTATTAATTAATGTGTAGTGCATACCATTGGCCTTCACTATTAATTAATGTGTAGTGTATACCATTGGCCTTCACCATTAATTAATGTGTAGTGTCTTCTTGTGCAGGTAAGGATAACCTTCTCCCAGTTAAGAGCAATGTAATAATTTCTTAATGCAGTATTATTGATACTCAAATCTGATAGAAGAAAATTCCGGATACAAATTTTGATAAAGTGATTTATGTTGCATGAAAATCTGGCAATAAATTACTGTTTGCTGGTTACAATTTATTCAGTCTAAGTGGATTTCACCGTAGTCAGCATTAGATATCTAAAGAAATGTTGTTTTGTTGTAAATAGCACAAGAAGGATGTCCTCATAGTCAAGGTGTGACATTCTGTGCAAGTTTCAGCCTGTCTTAACTGTGAAATCGTTGATGTTATCTGAAATCATAGCACATTTCTGAATCATTGTTTATTAGCAATGAGAAAGAAATACTCAGAGAGAGGGAGAGAAAGCAAAGAGAGGCGAGCTAATTTAAATGAAAACCTAATGGTTTTTATGTCTTAATTAGAACTCAAATTTCAACTAACTAAAAACCTGCTGTCCAATATTTTAATATTTAGCAATCTTTCACATCTTCTTAGCAATAATATCCACAATAATCTTTAGCCAATAAACACACATTATTTGTGATCGACAGTTCAACCTAATTGCTGTATTGGATCTGCTAGACATCAATCAGCATCCCTGCACACTGGCTCCTAAAAATAAGTATCCAAGCATCAGATGCGATAGGTCATGTTTGATGCCAAATATCCTTAGACTACAGCTGGGAAGCAATGAAAGGACTTAAATGAGAATGAATGTAGAATCTGCCAGTATTTTAACCTAACCTCATTTTAGCAAGGCATTGCACATATAATCCATGATGACCGGCCAGTTGAAAAGACAATGAAAAATAAAAACAAGTTCCCTGTGCTTTACTTTATGTGACATGGCTTGATCATTGTGACATCCAGGTATCCACTTAGTTGAAGAATAAAGATTCCCTGCAGCCAGTCGGCTTTCAGTTATTTGTTTAGTGCTCAAACGTTTAGCATGAATTTCCAATTCCGCTAAAATGAGATTGCTAGAGGGTGTGAAGTCAGAATGGATCCAACTACAGAGAGATAGAAAACTAAACGACTCAGTGTTTGAAGAGAAAAGCAAGAAAAAAATAATATAAAGGGTGTTTATCATCATCAGCAAAGGACTGATTTCTGCAGCACCAGTTTTAGTCTGTAATATTGACCAGAGCTCCACAATCACACTTGTTTGATGTTTCTGGCTATTATTTCTTGCTTCTCACCTCTTCCTACACAGTTTTGTTTATCTACTTTCTGTGAATCTTAAGTGGCCTTCCCTTTGGTTAATTTCCTCACACTAACCCGCTGAAATATTTTTGAATATCAGTCAATTTGGTTAAGTTATTTCTGAGGCAGCTCACACGATGACTATTAATAACTTTTTCAAAACTTTTGTTGTTTATTATGAGTGTGATGCAAACCCTTGTAGCAAGGATTGGATGGAAATCCAATTGAGATGGGCCATTGGGAGTTATAACTTGTGATAAGACCACCCAAAATAGTCAGATATTTGGAATCAAGATTCTGGCTAATGCTACAACATCAAGAATGAGTCAAGTAAACTCATCTGTGAAACAAGAGAAAATAGGAGCAACTCTACCCACCCCCCCCCCCAACCCGCACACCACCACCATGCTCGTCACAAGTAATTTTGGGAATTAACTAGCCTTGCTGAGGTCATCACCTTTATATGGTCACAATGTAAGTCACCATAAAAATTAAATGACTGTTCAAAACAGGAAATGAGAACTATTAGGATGTGAGAGGTCAGACATTCAGAGACTATCTACAGCCTATTGTCATTGCTATTACTGAACATCAGAGATGCCAAATGGCTGTTAGATAAATGTAGACAAGAGTTGGTCGATTTATTGCTAAAGGTTGTGACAATTGCTGCACTCTTTGAGGACAAACAACTCTCCGTGGCTGACTGAATGACTGTTCCTGTCAGTTAGATTGGTGATCTGAAGACAAAAACCAGCACTGGCTACACAGTACTTGGAATGGAAAGCTGAATATGAGTGGTTGCAGATTTTCATATATCTGGAAGGCAGAGCATCATCAGGCCATTGAAGGAAAATGTGATGCTGAGTGGGGCTAAACAAGCAACTCTAGCTGATAGCACTGAAACCACTCTGGCTGATACCAGTGAAAAGCGACTCAGGCTAATAGCACTGACCAAACAGGCAAGAAATAGGTTGAATAAAGAATTTGAAAAGAAAATTTCCCTCCTATCTT
The DNA here is from genome assembly GCF_035084215.1 of Heptranchias perlo. Lineage (NCBI taxonomy): Eukaryota > Metazoa > Chordata > Chondrichthyes > Hexanchiformes > Hexanchidae > Heptranchias > Heptranchias perlo. The sequence goes on from NC_090338.1 coordinate 50,076,218, forward strand.
ACATCTGAGTTATTCATCCTCCAGTTTAACACTTCAGTCAGTCAGCCCCCAGCCTAATAATTTCTTCAGTCTGTCCCAAGTCCAGTACTTCAGTCACACAAGGGGTGATTTTAACCCCCAAGAACGGGTGCGTTGGGGACAGGTGGGAATTGAAAATAGTTGTTTTTTGGGTCGCGACCACAACCTGGCTTCACTTCCGGGTTTAATGTGGGCGGTAAAAGTACAGGCTTCCCACTGGGAATGCAAAGTCCAAAAATTTTGCGGTTGCGACCCGAAAAACAACTAATTTCAACTTTCACCCGTCACCAACCCACCTGTTCTTGGGGGTTAAAATTACCCCCACAGTCCCCATTCTAGTACTCAAGTTATCCAGACCCCAGTCTGAAATTTCAATCTTTCAGTCTCTTGTAATTTTGATAAGGCAGTAACACAATTATCCATAATATAAATGTCAGACAATTATCTTTTTGGTGTTGAATGACCAAGGGTTTCATTGATAAATAATGTGCATTATTATTGACATGTTTTGCCTGTGCTGCTGTGCATCAAGCATGACGCCCTGGAGACAATAATGAGAACCTTAAGTATCATACTTTGCATTACAAGTTTATTTGATATAGTGCTTATATGCTATTATTTCAAACTGAAAGTTTATATTTTCCATTTGTGTTCCATTAAGAATATTTCAACTGGGGACTGGAGAGAATGATAATATCATATATGAACAAATTCCATTCACAACCAGAATTTCAGGGAGTCAAATCCAATATTGCCAGAGGCATTGATTGAAAGGCATAAGGACTGTGAAAACAATCACAGCACAGCTCTTGTCTTGAGATAAGGAATCGATTGATAATTGCAGACTCCTGTAAGAAAGCAAAGTAACTGAAGTACAAGTTTTCAAATTGGGCTGACCATTGATTAATGAGAACACTTGTTTTTTACCAAACAATGGAGGTTATTCATTGTAGACTAAGGCGGATGTTAATGAAACTGATAAAAATGGGCTTGTTTTGAATTAATATTCTGCAATGATTTTTTAAAACTCCTCAACAGATTGTAAGTATAGATTAAAATTTTAATACAGCCCAAGCTACAAAATCTCTCGCTGTAAGTCATTGACAGGCTGTAACTGAATTTAGTGTTCACTATTGCAAGTCACTGCATTACCTCAAGCTTTATCACCTAAGGCACTCTCATCTGTAGTTAGCTGTCTATTGAGCTAGGGAGATTGAGGGAGAGAGTTTTTGACTTATGCATTTCAGGAATGGGAATGGCAAGCAGTGGTCTTTGCACTTGTCGCTCTAACGTCCTCTGTTGGGGCTAATTATTCACTCAAAGTGAGTTCTCAGTGTTCAATCTGCCAGTTGATAGGTGGTTGCAGATTGGAGAACAGAATACCTGGCGCTACTGCAGCTATTTAAGTGCTGCAACAGCCTTTAAAGGGAAAGGAGTATTTGCCACCAAGAAAAAAACGTCAATACAATTTTTTTTGATTATAATGCACAGTACGAAGCGAGTACACTCAGGTTCATGAATGTAGCTGCGGAGCTACTGCTCTAAGGAGTAGGAAAAAGGAAGGTTGCCTTGTTCAGCACTCAAGGGTACCCTCACCATGAGAGAGTAGTCCAGAATGCCTGACAGCAGATGTAGTCTAGGTATTTGTTGTATCAGCTACTTAGAAGACCTGGCACCAAATTTAAAAGAAGTTTTCAAACTGGAAGAAATCAATCAAGATAAAGCTACCACTACCATATGCCAAGCAAATAGGCGAAGTATGCACACTATAAAATGTTTCTTGGCTCCCTGTTCCAGATTGACAGCTTCTCATATAAGTACTCAGGTTACCTTTCAGCCCTTCAAATGGTTACCATGCATGCTTATATTGGAGGAGGGTGCAAATTATTGCAAGGATATTAGAACCATGGAAAAGGTACAGTGGAGATTCACTAGAATGTTACTAGGGTGAGAGGTTATATTTATGAAGAAAGGCTAAAAATTTGGGGCTTTTTTCACTGGAAGAGAAGGTTAAGATGAATCTAACAGAGGTTTTCAAAATCATGAAAAGTTGGAGAGGGAAAATAATAAAAGATTGTTTCCAATCGATGACATAGAAATTAGAAGAACATTTTTCATCAAAGGTTTTTTAGAACATGAAAAGGCAGAGGGTTTTAACATAATTTAAAAGGGAATTGGATAAGTGTTTGAAAAGGAAGAACTAAAAGGATATGGGGAAAGGGCAGGGAAATGGGATTAGGTGAGATAATTCCAGTTGAAATGCTATCACCGTCACAGGCGAGATGGGCTGAATGACATCCTTCTGTGCTGTTATTTCTATGATTTCTCTAAAATTCCATCTGTAATTTATACACTGATATTTTAAAAAGAATTCACACAAAAAATCCTTCCAACAAAACCTAGCTGCATGGAGCTTGTTCATGTACTCACGTCCACAAAGCCTCCAATATGGGCACTAGGGCATCACTTTATGCGCTCCTCACACTTCCAACATCTTAACGCTACTTCCTTGCTTACATTATAATGCAGTCATAACAGAAGGGAGCAAAAATCCACAGGAGGAGCATCCTGCAATTAGGATTTAGGTAGTGAGTTTTTAGTAGGATCATTGGGTGAAGCACTGAGTGCAAGTTAGGAAAACCAAGTGGAGGTAGCATTGGAGGAGCATGAACTTGCTGGCCAGAGGACCAGCTCATGGAGGTTAGTGATTCAGATCTCATGGGGCTGCTTGTTAAAGAAGGTTGCTATCTGAGTGCGTTTATCTTATGGAGTTATTTGAAGCTGTTCAAAACACACTGGAAGGAAACTGCCAAAAATCTAGGTCCGTAAATATGGCTCCCTGGACAATGACAGGCATAACCAGATTGTCTCTAATACAAGCTAACCTTCTTGGCATCACTTCAATCAATCTCTTCTGCCCCAATTACACACAGGGAGAAAGGAGCACGGCACACCTATTTTCTGAATTTAGATTGTAAAACTTCAAATCCCAGCAATTTACTTTTAATAAATGACTTCATGAAAGGCCAGGACATCATTGATCTTTAACATCCATTATATATGTGGGTAGGTTAAGCATGTTGAGCAGTCCAGGTATTAACCCTGAGAAATTCCACCTCGTTGTCCTTACACCAACTCTGGAAATTAAACAGTTACACATTTTGTACAGGAGCACTGCACAGCAGCCTAAGAGTCTGGTTGGGAAGTGTCACACTGCATGAGTCCAGCAGGACGCCAGAGAAATTGAAATTTGTATCATTTCCCAGCTACTGCAGCATGCTTGAATCACTCCAGTAGCAACAATGGGCTCGATTTTGGGATCGTGTTTCCGGCGGGTTCCCAGCGGGGTGGCCCCGAAAATCCCGATATCCGGTCACGTGACCGGATCGCGACGAAATCCCGGCCACTTCCGGGTACCGCGCTGACGTGCGGGGCTGCGCGCGCAAGCCCCGCTGGTGGGAATCCCGCAGGCAATTAAAGCCAGCGGGGTTCCACTTGAGAGTACTTACCTTGCTCGTTGTGGTCAGTTAATGAGCTGAAGCAGCTGTCAAAAGAGGAAATGTGGGATTTTCGGTTCAAGGCAGTGAGTTTCCCACACTGGGGGAAACAGTCCCTCCTCAACCAGGCGTGTTGCAGCCAGCAGCCTGTGGCAGGTGCCAAGGTGCGCTCCACGGGGGAGAGCCCTCACCCACGCAGGAGGCCACCGCGTCACATAGGGCAACCCCTGCCCTCCACCACCCCCCGCCAAGCCAGAGGACAGACCAACACGAAACCGCAGCCCCAGTCCAAGGAACCACCCACCTACCCTGCACAACCCCTCAGACCAACACCTGCCAGATGGGTGGTGTGTGGACACCCTCGGAGGACGAAGAGCATGACCAGCCCCAGCAGCCTCGCAGTCCACGCCGTCCGCCGCAGAGACGTGGATCCCCCCAACACGGTGTTGGTGCACGCCCACCTGCACAGCAGGAGGGAGGGCTACCGCAGAGAGAGACGCATCGCAGAGGGCACTACCCTCGCCACAGGGTCCACAGACCGAGGCGCAGCTCCCCGGACCTCTCCGAGCAGCAGTGCACAGGGAGGCGCAGATTCGCTCGACATGTAGTCATGGAGATCTGCAGCCTCTTTCATGCCGAGCTGCTCCTGGCTGGCCCCAGCACCAACTGCTTACATGTCGCTGTCAAAGTCACCACTGCCCTCCACACCTTCTCCTCCGTATCCTTCCAGGGTGCAGCCGGCTACACCGCCGATGTCTCTCAGTCGTCTGCGCGGACGAGCCCTGCAAATACACCTGCACCTACTCTGCAGTAACACGATGGGTGGCATCAGTGGTGGGTCCTCATAGTGATACCCAGGAGCGGCCATTATTGGACACAACGGACAGGATTCGCGGAGACATGGCAGTGGTGGTGTCAATATAATGTGTGCTGTTTGTTGCTCTGAAATTCAATATAGGTAACACCCATGACAAACCCTCAGACACCCTTGTGCACCCCCTTCATGCTGACGACACGTTTGCCTTACGCTGCCTACTGCACATATGTGATGCATGCCCTGTGGCTGCAGCACAGGTGGTGGCAGGTTGAGTGAGGCTGGCCGTGAGGGAGATGCACGGGAGGGTGAGTATGGGATGGAGCAATGAGATTGTATGAGGATTGGGTTGCCTGTTAGTGGCAGGGTGAGTACTGGCGAGGTGAGTAGGTGGAGGTAAGATGAGGATGGGGTTTGAGTGGGTATGAAGGGTGATGTGACAGAATAGTGTTGGCGGTGCCGAAGGAGATGTGGGGTGGTGGCAGACGGAGTGTAGGGGAAAGACTTCATGTTCTCACTGCGGCTGACCTACTGCGGTCATTGCAGCGCCTCCTGCACTGTATGCAGGTGGGCCATATGTTGGTGGCGCAGGTGACCCCCTCTGCCACCTCGAGCCAGGCCTTCTTGGTGGCAGAGGCAGGCCGCTTCCTCCCGCCCGCCGGGGGGAAGATCTGTGTCCTCCCCCTCCTCCTCACCCCATCTGATGATACCTGGGGTGAGGCATCATTAAACTGGGAGCAGCCTTCCCCCTGGGCTGTTCCATGCTGCAATTTGTTCCATTGGTTGCAGCATCTGTCAGTGGAGGACTGCCCCTTTAACTAGAGAGCCTCCAGCTGACAGATCGTTCTGCGCATGCGCAGCCCGAACAAATCGCAGGCCAGCGCCGTGGACCCCGGAGGAGCAGGTAATTGATTCCTATTAGTGGGTTGCCTGCTACGATCGCGTGGGCAACCCACTAATTTCGCCGTCCACGTTTTCGACGCTCCCGGAGGACCACCCGCTGGGAACCCGCAGGCCTGCTAAATTCGAGCCCAATATCACTGGTCGGGAAAGCTACCACTTAAAATTGACATTTGATATGTTAAAAAGAAGAGAAATGGCAGTGTAAAATTATCCATGCTAGAAGCAAACATTTGTCCTTTTCTCAATCTTTAATCCAGAACCCCATTAATAATATTTTTTAAATTACGGTAGCTCGCAGTTGGTAGAAGTTTATCTGTCAAAATTCTCTTTCTAATGGTTCAAAGAAATTTAAGTTTCTGCAACAGAGATCAATTTCAGGAATACTTCATTTCGTACTCTTGCCTCTGATCTCTGCTCTTTGTCCCTGATTTCCTCACATTCACAGAACCAGACATGAAAAGCAGGGGTGAATGGTATGGGTGCACAAACTGAACTTCAAACAAACTTATGTTACTGCTGATTACTCTGATACCAGTAGCGTTGACTCTGTACACAGGATACACTCAGCTGTATTGGCAACATCTGGCATCAGGGATTCTATGTGGCAATTGAAAGTATTGTTATTCTTTAGTTTTTGTTAATAATGAGATTTTTATTATTTGCATGTCTCACAATGCTGCCCATAATGAGTTGCAAGATATGCCATTCAGAAGAGCGCATACGGCTGCTGAAAGGAGACTTTATTAGCAGTAAAGTATTTGTAAGCGGTATTTTTTAATGGGCTCAAGTTCCTCAGGAACTCATTTAAAAAAACACTACTACTTAATGCACTATCTCTGAGCATATCTTGATTGCCTGAAATTTCCCAGGAGCCAATCTAGATGGCCTCAGAGATAAGTGTTTTATGTTTGCTTCCTGGGAAAGTTGAGGCAATCAGGATTTTTATGTGCGTAGGTGATGGACATGCTTCAATGTGTGTGTGTGTGTGTGTGTGTGTGTGGATAGATCGATACTTCCAGCTATTTTTATGAATAAAATATTTATTTTATAGATGGAACTACAAACTACAAAGAAACATGACAGCATATAAACATCTGTCAGCAGAAATGGCTGAGACTAGCTGAGTTTTTATCCTCCTTGTTTAAATTCAAAATTTGGCAAAGTTCAAAAGTTCTATTTGTGTTTGCTTTTTCATTCAACTTCATTATTTCTGGACACTATAACACTACACGCAAAGCACGCACACAAACTGCCTCGGGTCAGGACCTCGATTGGTTTTCATCACTTCACAAGATCATTATGGATGTGAACGATCATTCAGATGATCTTAGTTCATCTATCCAGAAACAGTCTTCTGGCTCCCCATTACTGTTTCCAATTACAGTATTTCTTAAATGATTCTGAGATTTCCACCTCTACTACTGCATCTGGGAGTCCATTCCATGTATTGACCACTCTTTGCGTGAAGAAGAATTTCCTGATAGTGGTACTAAATTTGCTGTGAGCAATGCTGTAGTTAGGCCTCTTAAAAAAAACAGAAGACTAATCAATTCAAATTCCCCTTTAGTTAACAGACTGTTGAGACAAACTGTATGTGATTCTGAAGTACATCCTATATCTGTGGCACATGGGACCTCATAGAGAGAAGAAAATGTGGGCAAGGAAGTCATAAATTACGACAGAAAATAATGCTGGCCACCAACAATGAATAGACAATGAGTATTATGAAGGGAACACACTATAGGAAGGAGTAGGATATGAAATTTATTTCCATTTTTGAGCCATACCATTGCTTGGAATCATTAGTTACACTTAATTTGTGGCAATGAACCTCTTATCCCACTGCCTCCTGTAACACATGCTCTGTAAAGAAAATGCAAATAACACTGATTAGTAAGCAAAATCACTACATAGACCCTTTTGAGCTATTTTCACCACAGCTGAACTATGAATCTTGTTTATGTAAATGCAGATTGTGAACTATGTGACCTTAAAGACATGCAGGAGGAGTATAAGGATGGAAACCAGATTGAGATGCCATTACCAGAAACTCCCCATTCCAAATCGGTGAGTCTTGAGTGCCTGGGTCCTTCATTTATTCTGTAGAAATAATCAGTGTGAGAAAGGGATATGATGATTTTATTTCTGATAAATCTAATCAATAAATATCTCTAGTCATTGATGGGTTAATTGTAACAAATCTTTTTATTTATTCAAATAATTTTTGTTTAGTTTATAACTGGGATTTGTTATGGTGGTTATTATTGTTTAACCCATTTTCTATTGATTGGGGTTATTTTCTTTTAGGCAATATAACTAATAGAAAATTGAGTTATCACTAGATAGTTATATATTGAAGAACCTACAATATGTTTTGCCCCCACCGTTGGGTAGTCCTCCCACAGTTGAGTTCTGCATACGTACCAACATACAAAGCACAGTCCCAAAATAGCTTACAACACAAAAAGCCATGATGTGGAGATGCCGGTGATGGACTGGGGTTGACAATTGTAAACAATTTTACAACACCAAGTTATAGTCCAGCAATTTTATTTTAAATTCACAAGCTTTCGGAGGCTTCCTCCTTCCTCAGGTGAATGTTGTGGAAATGTGAACATTCACCTGAGGAAGGAGGAAGCCTCCGAAAGCTTGTGAATTTAAAATAAAATTGCTGGACTATAACTTGGTGTTGTAAAATTGTTTACAAAACACAAAAAGCAACATAGAACTTAAAAATAGCCCTAAATAAAGGCCTATAAGCAAGGTCACAACTTTATGCCAACTGAATAAGTTAAATTCCTTTTTTATTACATTGAATTTTAGTTGAGCTATAGATTCAACTGTTACTCATTACACCAACCATGTGATTTAATTGCTGGCTGGTGTTGACTAGATTTGACCAAGACTTGAAATACTTTCAGATGAGACCTTAAACCAAGGTCCCATCTGCCCTCTCAGGTGGATTTAAAAGATCCCATGATTCGAAGAAAAGCAGGGGAGTTCTCCCCGGTGTCCTGGCCAATATTTATCCCTCAACCATCATCGCTAAAACAGATTATTGATCATTATCTCATCATTGTTTGTGGGACCTTGCTGTTGGCAAATTAGTTGTCGCATCTCCATACATTACAACAGTGACTACACTTCAAAAGTACTTCATTGGCTGTGAAATGCTTTGGGATGTCCTGAGGTCATGAAAGGCACTTTATAAATGCAAGTTCATTCATTCATACTAAATACTGATAAATACTAGAAAACACTTTATAAGGATAAAAGAACTGTTCAAGTGACTGTTCTCCTGTGGCTGTGTTTTTTGAACTCGATCATTTTTCAACAGTACTTTGATTTGTCTTTTTCTTTTATTGCACCAATCCAATCTAAATTTTGTACTCCAGGCACTAATACAGTAATCGGGCATTTGAGTTGTCATTTCCAAACCAAGGCCCATAGTGCAGGACATCACCAAGGTTTAATAGACTATAAGAGTAGCCAAGGTAAATCAGGAAGTGATGATTAACTGACACCAAGCTTGTGTTTTAAAACCCTAAAGGTTGTATGAGAATGGAAAGTCCGAGGGAGTGAAGGGAAAGGAAGAGGGAGCAAAAGAAACTAACAGAAAGAAAGAAAAATGAATAAAAAGGGATAAAATGGAACATAATACAAAAGGATTGAGAAAGAAAAAGTAAATCAGAGAAAAATAAACTGATTCTGAGAAAGATCTTGTGAAAAAGAACGGAAAAATGGCCACTCCTTTTATTGCACTCGCAAATTAACACTTTGAGTACCAATTTAAAACAATGCGCTGCGAGTACTGAAATTCTAATATGTTACACAATTTTCTCTCTTATTCAGGGAATATCTGATACACCACCCCCTCTCCCCACAACACCCCCGCCTGAAGATTATTATGAAGAAGCTGTACCATTGAGCCCAGGAAAAGTTCCAGAGTACATCACCTCTCGCAGTAAGTATTTTGGCCATGAGGAGAAAACATCTGAATCTTTCATTATTATTTTGAAAGTGACAGAGCTGCCATTTGTTTTTTTACCAAGTAATTTAAATGGTGATCCATCTGTATAAACCTTCTGCATCAGATAGGCTGGGTTTAACTGGTAAGATGAATATGGGATTATTATCCTGTTCCAATGGTTTCCTTTTAGATTGCAGGCTAGGAGAATGTGCTTATTAGTGCAATTAAATCGATGTGTGTGCAGGCCTGAGATAAGCACATTCCAAGCAATAATCTATGATTCTGTGAATTGTTACCCATCCCAGTCTTGTAATATTGCCTTAGGAGAATGATTCAAACAAATGTACATAACCAAAGGCAGGAGTGGTGAAAGGTTGTTGTTTTATGAAGGTTAATTTTCCTTATTATTTATGTTGAAATCTTTCTGTTTATATACTTTGCCACAAATGAAGCCCAAAATTGTACTGACCCAGCAGCTGACTAATGCAGTTGTTCAACCAGGAGTACCTGGTCAGGAGTGAAAAGCAGACAGCCAGCTGAAACATTCAGTGGCTCCAGAAGGCTTGCCAAACAATCCCAGATCAGTAATATACAAGTACATGAACAGCCAGACTCCTCTTCAGTCCAGACTTGCATCTCTCCATCTTCAAATATTTGTGCTGTTAATAAAGTATTGTAATGTAAGCAGTATCATAAGTAAACCACAGAATACTCCTTTCTCAGTAATTGTTCATTTCCCAGCTCCAGTAACCTAAAATCCATGTTGGATTAAAACTTTGCTGCAAGAAGAAGTTTGCTTTCACATTGATGTCCCCAGTCATCAAAATAAGCTTGGTAAACAGATGGTAATTTTTGTAATTATCACAGTAGATCTGGATTCCATGCAGCAAATTGGATTTCTGTTAATCAGGTTGTAGGACTAAGCAACAGATTTAAAGTGATCATGCAAGATAATAGATTTAGAAAGGCTGCCTGAAATATTCTCTGAGGCTTTACCGTTTATCTCTGTAGCCAAGTTAGGATCTATCCCATAAATGAATAACGAAAACATTCGCACTTTTTCTCTCCCAATGATTACTTTCAAGGATCGTAATTACTCTAAAGTGAACTTTGCTTGAATTTCTTATCGATATAAAAGTGATTGTGTCCATCATTCAAGACTACCTGAAATGCTAACTCATTGCTCACTGACTATAATATGACAGCACTTTTGCATCAGAAATAAAGCAATTGCCTGGAATTTCTGTGGGAATTCTTCAGCAGGAGATCGGCAGAACTCTATGGAAATTCAGGGCCAATAAATTAATTCTTGATCAAATGTTGCTGTTAGAAAATTAATTCCAGTCCTGTCCAGGGTAGAAGTGTGAATAAAAATGTACTGGCTGGTAAAGTGATCAGGACTGCTTTGGTTTGTCCTTATCACCGCATGCAAAATTGGGATCTGGCTTTTGATGCCAGTTCATTAAAGTTAACATAGTCTGCCTGCACAGACTAACCATTCAGGTCCCAGTTCAAAATGGCTTATCAGTCAGAGGCCATTGAACACACTGGAAAACTGAGCAGCATCAATATGGCCCACTGAAAAGTTCATTCCATAAAGTTTTAATTACCTAGGGCCCGAATTTAGCAGGCCTGCGGGTTCCCAGCGGGTGGTCCTCCGGGAGCGTGGTCAACACGCTCGGCGAAATTAGTGGGTTGCCCACGCGATCGTAGCAGGCAACCCACTAATAGGAATCAATTACCTGCTCCTCCGGGGTCCACGGCGCTGGCCTGCGCGTCGGTCGGGCTGCGCATGCGCAGTACGATCTGTCAGCTGGAGGCTCTCTAGTTAAAGGGGCAGTCCTCCACTGACAGATGCTGCAACCAATGGGACAAATTGCAGCATGGAACAGCCCAGGGGGAAGGCTGCTCCCAGTTTAATGATGCCTCACCCCAGGTATCATCAGATGGGGTGAGGAGGAGGGGGAGGACACAGATCTTCCCCCCGGCGGGCGGGAGGAAGCGGCCTGCCTCTGCCACCAAGAAGGCCTGGCTCGAGGTGGCAGAGGGGGTCACCTGCGCCACCAACATATCGCCCACCTGCATACAGTGCAGGAGGCGCTGCAATGACCACAGTAGGTCAGCCGCAGTGAGAACACGAAGTCTTTCCCCTACACTCCGTCTGCCACAACACTGCCCCCACCCCACATCTCCTTCGGCACCGCCAACACTATTCTGTCACATCACCCTTCATACCCACTCACACCCCATCCTCATCTTACCTCCACCTACTCACCTCGCCAGTACTCACCCTGCCACTAACACGCAACCCACTCCTCATACAATCTCATTGCTCCATCCCATACTCACCCTCTCGTGCATCTCCCTCACGGCCAGCCTCACTCAACCTGCCACCACCTGTGCTGCAGCCACAGGGCATGCATCACATATGTGCAGTAGGCAGCGTAAGGCAAACGTCTCGTCAGCATGAAGGGGGTGCACAAGGGTGTCTGAGGGTTTGTCATGGGTGTTACCCATATTGAATTTCAGAGCAACAAACAGCACACATTATATTGACACCACCACTGCCATGTCTCCGCGAATCCTGTCCGTTGTGTCCAATAATGGCCGCTCCTGGGTATCAATATGAGGACCCACCACTGATGCCACCCATCGTGTTACTGCAGAGTAGGTGCAGGTGTATTTGCAGGGCTCGTCCGCGCAGACGACTGAGAGACATCGGCGGTGTAGCCGGCTGCACCCTGGAAGGATGCGGAGGAGAAGGTGTGGAGGGCAGTGGTGACTTTGCCAGCGACAGGTAAGCAGTTGGTGCTGGGGCCAGCCAGGAGCAGCTCGGCATGAAAGAGGCTGCAGATCTCCACGACTACATGTCGAGCGAATCTGCGCCTCCCTGTGCACTGCTGCTCGGAGAGGTCCGGGGAGCTGCGCATCGGTCTGTGGACCCTGTGGCGAGGGTAGTGCCCTCTGCGACGCGTCTCTCTCTGTGGTAGCCCTCCCTCCTGCTGTGCAGGTGGGCGTGCAACAACACCGTGTTGGGGGGATCCACGTCTCTGCGGCGGACGGCGTGGACTGCGAGGCTGCTGGTGCTGGTCATGCTCTTCGTCCTCCGAGGGTCTCCACACACCACCCAACTGGCAGGTGTTGGTCTGAGGGGTTGTGCAGGGTAGGTGTGTGGTTCCTCGGACTGGGGCTGCGGTTTCGTGTCGGTCTGTCCTCTGGCTTGGCGGGGGGTGGTGGAGGGCAGGGGTTGCCCTATGTGACGCGGTGGCCTCCTGCGTGGGTGAGGGCTCTCCCCCGTGGAGCGCACCTTGGCACCTGCCACAGGCTGCTGGCTGCAACACGCCTGGTTGGAGGGAGACTGTTTCCCCCAGTGTGGGAAACTCACTGCCTTGAACCGAAAATCCCACACTTCCTCTTTTGACAGCTGCTTCAGCTCATTAACTGACCACAACGAGCAAGTGAAGTGCTCTCAAGTGGAACCCCGCTGGCTTTAATTGCCTGCGGGATTCCCACCAGCGGGGCTTGCGCGCGCAGCCCCGCACGTCAGCGCGGTACCCGGAAGTGGCCGGGATTTTGTCGCGATCCGGTCACGTGACCGGAGATCGGGATTTTCGGGGCCACCCCGCTGGGAACCCGCCGGAAACACGATCCTAAAATCGAGCCCCTAGTAGTTTGCTGTAAAGGTTCAATCCCTAATGGTGTAATGATAGAGTATATGACTTATGGTGCTGATTGGCTGATTAATCCATTGAATAGTTTTTAATCTGATGCCTAAGAATTTTAATGTTACAACCTATTATTAGGGGAAGGCCATAGCCCCCTGGATACCTCTCACCCGCTTCCTTTTTCTCTATGTTATTGAGGAAGAGTATCTGTAATACTGCTTCAAAGTGCCTTACAAAACAAATATCTGCATTGTGATATTCCTGAGGAACTTTTAGCTATCTAAAGATATCTTTCCCATGCATTTTGAGTCCTGCTATATTGTTCTTTCTGGACAATGATGGACAGAACTGTAATATCAGCTAACTCAGGCTGGAACTCAGAGATATTCACTGACTTCAGATGATTTATGTTTCCTTCATCTTAAATTCCATTCCATCCAGCCTTGCTAGCTTAACATCTAAGAAAATAGCTAGATAAGTTAAAAAAAAGAATAAATGAGTGAGTGAGTCATGGTTTCATTTTTTTTCTTGTTTGTAGTGACAGCTTTTTAAGTTTGGAATGCTGCATGCTATTTTGTAAGGGAATGGGATTGTTTAAAATCACAAAGGAAACATAGCATTGTGGCCTTTGATGAATGTGTTGAAGTCAGAGAACAAAGCATTACATTTTTCATTTATATTGCTCTTGTGGGGGAAGGAATAAGAAACGCAGTCTCGTATATATTTTGATTTGAGAATGCCACAACTGTCCTCAAGTGATTTCTCTCAGTGTGTTGGCGTGATAACTTCTCCCCATCTGCAAATTTTCCTGTCCTTCTAATATCGGTTTTGTCTGTTTTAAAAATATTGCATATGTTTTATCAAAAGAAAATACTGCAGATGCTGGAAATCTGAAATAAAAACAGAAAATGCTGGAAAAGCTCAGCAAGTGAGGCAGCATCTGTGGAGAATGAAGCAGAGTTAATGGGCTCGATTTTAGGAGGGAGGCCGGGTTGGCAGCGGGGGGTCAACTGGGCACGTGGGTAACGCGCCCAGTGAATTCGGGGTGCTCCGCACGCGATCGCAGCCTAATTGAAGGCACTTACCTTGGCTTCCGGGTTTCGCGCTGGAAAGCTGCGCAGCGGGCGGACTGCGCAGCCGCATCATAGGCTGTCAGCTGGAGGAGCCTTATTTAAAGGGGCAGTCCTCCACCGACTGATGCTGCAGAAAGGAGCCAAAATTACAGCATGGAGCAGCCCAGGGGGAAGGCTGCTCCCAGGTTTAATGATGCCTCACTCCAGGTCCTACTGGATGGGGTGAGGAGGAGGGGGAGGACAGAGATCTTCTCCCCGGCGGACGGGAGGAAGTGGCCTGCCTCTACCACCACGGAGGCCTGGCTCGAGGTGGCAGAGGAGGTCACCAGCACCACCAACATACTGCATACAATGCAGGATGCACTTCAATGACCTAAGTAGATCAGCCGAAGTGAGTACACTTAATCATTCCCCTACACTCCGTCTGCCACATCACCGCCCCCACCCCACATCTCCTTCTGCACTGCCAACACTACTCTATCACATCACTCCTCACACCCAAAGCTCATCCTCATCTTACCTGCACTTACTCACCTCGCCAGTACTCATCCCACCACTACCACTCAACCCAATCCTCATACAATCTCATGGCTCCATCTCATACTCACCCTCTGATGCATCTCTTTCACGGTCAGCCTCACTCAACCTGCCACTACCTGTGCTGCAGCCACAGGGCATGCATCACATATGTGCAGTAGGAAGCGTAAGGCAAACGTGTCGTGGGCATGAAGTGGATGCACAAGGGTGTTTGAGGGTTTGTCATGGTTTTTACTTATATTTGATTTCTGATCAACTCACATTACATATTATATTGTCACCACTACTGCCACGTCTTTGCGAATCTTGTCTGGTTTGTGCAATAATGCCCTTTCCTGAGGATCACTATGAAGACCCACAACTGATGCCACCGATTGTGTCACTGCAGAGTGGGTGTAGGTGTATTTGCAGGGCTCTTTTGTGCAGACGACTGAGAGACATCAGCGATGTCCCCGGTAGCATCCTGGAAGATGCGGAGGAAAAGTTGTTGAGGGCCGTGGTGACTTTGACAGTGACCGGGAAGAAGATGGTGCTCAGGCCAGCCAAGAGCAGCTCGGCATGAAGGAGGCTGCAGATGTCCACGACTACATGTCGAGTGACTTTGAGCCTCCGTATGCACTGCTGCTCAGAGAGGTCCAGGAAGCTGAGCCTCGGTCTGTAGACCCTGTGGCGAGGGTAGTGCCTTCTGCAACGCATCTCTCTCTGCCATTGCCCTCCTTCCTGCTGTGCAGGTGGATGTGTCACAGCACTGTGTTGTGGAACTCCACGTGTCAGAGGTGGATGGCGTGGCCAGCGAGGCTGGTGGTGCTGTTCGTCCTCTGAGGAGGTCATGACTGCAGCTACGGCAGCCCCCATCCGGAAGATGTACGTTTGAGGGGGTCCGCAAGGTAGGTAAATGTGTCTGGACACCGAGGTTGAGGTTCCAAGTTGGTGAATTTTATTGTTAGGAGGAGGGTGGTGGAGGCCAAACTTTGTCCAAAGTGACAGATGGTCTCGTGCAATGAGTGAGGGTCTCCCCCCGCACCTGTCAAGTGGACCTTTGCAGCTGCCACAGGCTGGTGGCTGCAACATGTCCATTTGAACTGGGAGTGTTTCCCCCAGTAAGGGAAATAGACTCAGTTGAGTTGAAAATCCCACCCCTCCTAAAATATCCTCCCAATCAGGTCTGCAAATGACCTGAACTATCTAATTAATTGCCTTAAGTGGGATCCCTCCGGCTTTAATTGCCGGCAGGAGTCCCGCATGCGGGCACATCTAAGCGCGTGACTGGGGAACCCGGAAGTGGGCGTGATGGAGCCGGGCTCCGGACCCGCCCCGGGAATCCCCGATTTTTGGAGGCCCCCCGCCACAAGCCCGCCAGCTCGGATGTCCGAAAATCGAGCCCAGTGTTTCAGGTTTTATCATCAATAGCCAACCCAAAATCTTTGCATTATTGTACAAACGATATGTTCATAACTATCAGCTTAAAGGGATGATGTGTGGCAATCACATGAGATGTAACTAAAATGAGATTTTAACAGCAGGTTACCATGACAACATTATTCATGCTGTTTTTAGACTTTGTCCTGCATTGTGTTTCCATTAGCATAATGTGCCAAGCAGGAAATGGGGACTTACAAGTTCTAGATTTAGTTATAGAATGGGATGAGAAGTGGCTCTGAAATACAAAAGCCTTGATGAGCTATGTTGGAAAAAAACCCTTACAGAAAATCTTGTGAGGTGTGAACTGTGCCTTGGCAGATCCCTGCTATCCTCTGTTTATGATGTGGAGATGCCGGTGATGGACTGGGGTTGACAATTGTAAACAATTTTACACCAAGTTATAGTCCAACAATTTTATTTGAAATTCACAAGCTTTCGGAGGCTTCCTCCTTCCTCAGGTGAACATTCACCTGAGAAAGGAGGAAGCCTCCGAAAGCTTGTGAATTTCAAATAAAATTGTTGGACTATAACTTGGTGTTGTAAAATTGTTTACAATCCTCTGTTTAAACCAAGAAGTTGTGTTTTGTTTCATTAATTGCTAGCCAGGATTCTACAGTAAAGTCAGGTGTGAACCCTCCTATATTCACTATTCACTGAAGTCCTTAATTTACATTGTCTTATGCCTATCATTTGTAAACCAAGCACACCTTATTAAATCAGGCAACTATCACATAGCCAGACCAAAATGAGCATTAGGAGTAAGATTATACAAATTAGAATTGTTAAATAACAGCAAAATATATATTTTTTAAAGTTATAAGATCTGACAAGTTCTTCAATGGTTAAATTAGATATAAATATTACCAGAACTTAAGTGTAAAAAAAAAGCTGTGACTGAGCCATAATGACTAGTTGCAAAGTTGATTCCTAGCTGAGTTAGCTGATCTCAGACGTGGTAACACAATTGGCCTCGGCCTCCTGGGCAAGGGCGACAAAAGATTCCCAGTGATTTACTAATGGAAAGCATGTGCATGTCGATGTCAGCTAAGGAGAACAATGGGCTCAACCATGAAGCCCCCACGGTAGAATAGCCTACCAAAACTAAACTCACCAAGGCAGAATGATTACTTGGGCGAGGTACTGGAATGCAACCAGCACCTATGGAAGTGTACCCCAGCAAGAAGAAGGGGATGGGAGAAAATTGGCAAAAAAGAAAATCCTGAGATACCCCCTTTGAAAAAAATGTTATGAGGAACCCAGTAAACTACAGATGCGTTTAATGAATTCTCCATATCAGCGTTCATAAATAAAGATACTGAACAAATTTCAAACCTAGTCAAATTGGTACAGGAATATATAATGGGGCAGAAATAGCTCGGAGCGGTGAACCAATACTGCTCGCCGCTCCATAGATTTATACTAACCCACTAACTTACTCGGGCACGTCCTCGAATAGGAAGTGGAGAAGAGCCCAGAGTCAGTTCAATCGAAGCTAGGACCCTGGGAG
Source organism: Heptranchias perlo (assembly GCF_035084215.1). Lineage (NCBI taxonomy): Eukaryota > Metazoa > Chordata > Chondrichthyes > Hexanchiformes > Hexanchidae > Heptranchias > Heptranchias perlo. Next base: position 50,093,624 of record NC_090338.1, read on the forward strand.
AAGGAGAGGGGCGATCGCTCCCCTCGACCAATCAGATCACAGCATTTTTTACTTAACACCAGGAAGTGAAAGGTACAACATTAAAATATTTGTAAAAAAAGTTCTAGACAGCGATAAAAGAGAGGGTAAGGAATAATTGAATTAAATAAAAGAGACAGAAGAGAAAAGTTTTTTTTAAAATAATTTTTTAGTTTTTAAAAATTTATTTTAATGACCAAAACTATTAAAATAAGGAGCTATGAGACGCCACATTTTTAAAAAGTTAATTTTTAGATGTTTGGCAGTCATTAAGACTGTTAAAACTTCATTTAGATCTGGTATTTTTAAGCGTGCCTGTTTTGTTCAGTAATTAGTTACTTTCCAGCTGGGCAGAAGAGCAATTTGGTTCTTTTTCAATGATTTCTCTGATTGCAGCGTGCGATATCCCTTTAATTCGAAGCTGTCATATCACCGGCAAACCAGTAGGAGCAAGTTCCAGGTTTCCGTGTTTCACTGAGCATGTGCGAACGCTGGAACTTGCTCCTCCATTTCGCCACGAACAACGGAGAGCGCTGACCGTTACACCATTACTTCACGAGCGATTTCTGCCCCATTATCAGTAAAAAAATGTTATGAATAAAATCAAATCTTTAAATATCTATAAGACATTTGAGATAATAATCCTCAAGGAAATGAATGAGAATAATAAGGCTCTTTTAATATTTTAAGAACTGTATAAATAAATGGATGTATTTGAGAACTGAAAGATAGTCAATAGGATCATACAAGGAGTGAGACATGAACATGGAATAATATACTAGTCAAGCATTGTTGGAGAGCAAAATGGTCAAAAATATTTTACAATCAATGTTTAAAGATCACAAGGTCCTCAAAAGGCCATCAGCATGGTTATAAAATCAACAGGTAATGTCCCAGTAACCCAGTGGAATTGTATGAGGGGGAATCATGGATTTTCACATTGCTGTTTGTGAAACCCTGCTGTGCGCAAATAGGCTGGCGCATTTCCTACATTACAACAGTGACTACACTTCAAAAGGTACCTCATTGGCTGTAAAGTGCTTTGGGATGTCCTGAGGTCGCAAAAGGTGCTATATAAATGCAAGTTTTTCTTTTCTTTCTTTGTTCTTCTAAACTAGTGTCACCTTAGTTAGTCAGCATGACCTGTACTGTTTTAAGTTAAGAAAATGAAAGATTTTTTTCTAACTTAGTTAGTATATTTTCCTTTTCTTTCAGACAGTTCCAGTCCACCAAACTCTATCGAGGATGGCTACTATGAAGATGCTGACAATAACTACCCAATTACCAGGATCATTGGAGAACATAAGCATTCATGTAGTTACAAAATATTTTCTTCTTTTATTGTTCAGTTACATAAAAAGACTTAAGTATAAATAATTATGAGTGTATGGCATAACATGGTTTATTGTGACTTGTATCTTATGTTTTAGAAGGAACTCATGACATCAGGTTTTTCAATTCATTGAGTGGCATTCATGAGACACTGATCTCAGCCAACAGCTCAAGCCTCAACTTGACTTTCACACCATTTTGCTGCCAAGTCCGGGATACATCAGTTTGCTGAGCAATAGAGGAGGCATTTATTAATAGAGAGGAAGAGTTCAGCCCAGAATATATCAGTGATGTGTCTTGGCTGCACATCGTGAATATTCAAACCAAATATTCCCAGACATTAAGGATGCTTGTAATGAAGAGCTTATATTGGGATTCCACTGTAAACAAAGAATTACAAAATTAGTGTGCATAGCTGCTATCTTAAGTCAGCTACCAGGAAAGTTTCCCCAATGTAACTTCAATTAAAATACTTCAACCTTGGCCAGAAATATGCTAGTTCTAGTGCTGACAAATGCAAGTCTTCCAATTCAGAGCTACAAGCATGGATTGTTCAAAATAAAAACAGAAATAGCTGGAAATACTCAGTAAGTCAGGCTGTGGAATAGCAGCAGTTGACGTTTCAGGCCTTTTGTCCTTCCTTAAGCCTGGGAGATATTACAGATGAGCTGCATTTAAAAAGGAACACAACAAGGAAAGGAGTGGGGGTGGGGGGGGGGGGGTGAGGAAAAAAGCACAGGCACACAGGAAAAGAAACAGAATGGCCTGTGACCTGCTTGGGTGGAGGACAGAAAGTAATTAAATGGCAGACATGATATTAGTAGGAGACAAAAGGAGACAATGAGAGAAATCAAAGAAATAAAAGACATGTATGAGACAGTGTGTGAATAGCTAAAGGGGGATAGGCAGAAAGGAAAGCATGAAAAACCGGCAATGTGGAGCAGGCTCCAGTGGCCCAGGAGTCTGGTGGAAGAAGGAAAAAAGGAAGCAAGTCGACACCAAGGGTGCAGACCGCCCCACCAGTGGTGTTCCAACATGGATTGCCCTCCCCAAGTGCCAACTACCAACCACAACTCTCCCCCTATTCCCGGAAATACCGGCACATCCATCCCATATTGCCAGCGCCAGAGAGAAAATGGGAATTTTAGGTGAGGTCTGAAGTTGTTAAAGTCAATGCTAAGGCATAGGATTGCAATGTGCCTAGGAGAAAGATGAGATGCTGTTCCTCATGCTTACATTAAGCTTCACTGGAACAGCATAGAAGGGCCAAAAACAGAGAGGTCAGAATAGGAGTGGGGTGGAAAATTGAAATGGCAAGTGACAGGGAGCTCAGGGTCGCACTTGCGAACAGAATAGAGGTGTTCAGCAAAGCAAAGACCTAATTTGTGTTTGGTTTCACCAATGTAGAGGAAGCCACACTGTGAGCAACAAATAGAGTATACTAGGTTGGAGGATCGTTGCTGCACGAATATTGTTTCATTTTACTTAAATGTCGTAAACATTTTTAAAAGCGAATGTGTTTTAGAGAAGTCACACTATCCCTGTTTCTGAACATTTTACAGGCCAATTTCTATGATTGGTTGGTCCCAGTAATTTGCAGCATGCAAATACAGAATTCCCATTTTTGGTTTGGGAGGAATCCTCCTAATTGCCCCCTCATTTAGCTCTCACTCTGTCCTGCAATAGTTGTGACCAAGATAGTGCCCTCAGACACCACAAATAAAGCCTTTATCAAGCAAGTGCACATTCTTTCTGCATAAAGAAAAAAGATCATATTTTAAAACAGGCAAATTGCCTCCTTGTGAAGTTATATTTTTGCCAGCATCTTAGCGCCTTTCCCACATTCTTAGTGGCCATAGGAGCCAAACACTTTATGCAGGATAACAATAACATATAGGGCTCAATTTTCAAACAGAGCCAGGAAGGAGGCGGGGGGAGGGTCAATTTGAGGTTGGAAAACCCATTAGTACGAGTTTCCCGGACGTCCTTACGATTTTGACGTTAGGACGTCATTTTTTTTGTCGGTTTTCCGTCCGACTGACCGGCCGATTGACAGGCTGGTCTCAGTCGGACGGGAGACCAGCCAGGGGGAGGACGTCTGCAGATAAGTCTGCAGGTAAGTCTTTGTTTTCATGGATTCGGGGTGGGGGGGGTGGATTGGCAAGGGGTACAGGTGGGCAAGGGGCACAGGTGGGCATCGATAGGCACATGGATCGCGAGTCATGGGGGATGGGATCGGGGTCAGTCACGGTGGGGCGGGATTGGGGGTCCGCGATTGTTGAGGGGGAGGATCGGGGTGGGGGATAGTTTCTGCGATCGGGGGTGGGGGGTTGGTCCGTGCAGGTAGGCTTGGTGGGCCTGGGGAAAGCACTCCTGCTCCTCTGGGCTCACAAGCTGTGCCTTTCTAGGCATTTACTTGTAGTCTCAGGCCTTCTTGCCTCCTTTCACAAGGCGTGAAACAGAATGCCCGGGAATCCCGGCCTCCCGGGTTGAAATGAATAATTAGTTAAAAATGGTGGCTAGAAGCTGCCTTGAAAGGTTTTAAGGCCCGACCTGTCTCCTGGGAGCGGGTTGGCTGCCCGCCCCTCGTCCCGCCCCCGTAAAAACCGGAAGTGGGCGGGTTGGAGGCGGGTTCGAAATGGTGGTAATTTTCAGTGCCCCCCCCATCCCCAACCCACCCGTTTTTTACTTTTAAAATCGAGCCCATAATATCGGATTACTTGACAGTGTTTCTAATCAGTATTTACCAGCTTTATCTCAATTTGTAGCCTCTCTGTTACCACACTCAGCTATGAGTGTGCACTAATTATTTAGCATGGAGTGTTGGATAATTCGGGTTGCTTCCATTATTATAGCCTCTGATCATCCAGACAGATATGAGTCTGCCAGTTAAAGTACTTTTTTTATAATTTTACTTATTTTAATTCCTGATATGTTTACAACATGATTTGAACTGTGGTAATATCAGGAGTTATTTTACCAAAGATTACAGGGCCATAACATGTCCTCCATATCCTCTTTCCTTCTTCTGTTGTTCAAATTTCCAATAATTTTTCATTATTTTGGCAAAAACTGTGAAGTCAGTGAACACCAGCTGAATTCGGGTGAAAATGATTCATTATCCTATATGTCATGTGGTGGGTTTATAAAGAATTAAAATGCTAAAAATTGATCTAAAAAAAACTTTAAATGGGAAGGTGGTGGCTCTGGTAGTAACTGCACCCCCCCCCCATGCAAAGCCTCTGGTTTGAATTCTAGATTTGAATGTCATTCAAACTAGGAGCCTTCATCAGCTTTACCAACCCTCAGCTGGGTTATTAGGCGTAACACTTGAAGATAGCAGAGCATTCCACTGGGACAGCAAAAGACTGGCAGGAGTCATATCATTCCCTGTCATATAATGTGAGAAGGCACCTCCAGCAGCATGATCACAAAGCAGTATTGATGATGGCAGTGGAGAAGTCAGCAGCAGAGACTGTCATACCAATGACATGACATTTAGAAGGATGAGTAGTTTCCATCCAAATTCATATCATGTTCGCTGACTCTTCTCTCAAAAGGGTTTTGCAAAATCATGAGGATTTACTGCCTAATGGAAATGTCAGCATTGTAAAATACGCAAGATATGCTCCTCAGCTGTAATATTCAGAAAAATAAAGATTTTTAAAACTGCAAATTACAAAAAAACTGAACTAAAAACAGGAAATGCTGGAAATACAGAGCAGGATCATCACCATCTGTAATGAGAAAAGATGGATTAACGCTGTGGGTGTGGACACTGTGGCCGTGGAACATTTCCTGCTAGCAGCTGAACCCGCATTACATGCACACAGCTCTGCTGGATTCTACCCCACTCTGTGTGGGAAGGCTGCTTTATACAGTCTGTGGAGCAAGTGCTCAAACAGAGCGTATTCTTCACGTGGCAGTCTTTTTTTTTTACTTATTCTTGATCATTTTTTTCCCTCCCCATCCTCTTGTAAAAGCTCCATTCTGGATTATGGTAATGTCGGTGCCAGTCACAGACCAAGTACCTTGCCCAAGTGGGCATTATTCATGTGCAAACTTTGACAGACTATTTGACCATGGAGGTATTACAGCCAAGCTTGATCCTATCTTCAGCTGATGTTCACAGATGCACATTTCCGGCATGTGTCTTCTTAGCATCTCAGTCACCTTCTCTGAGATTTTTATCTCAGAGTTGTAATGCCTGATATAGTTTACAAAATTATTCATGCAACTAAGCACAAGGAACAAATCATGTTAAGAAAATAAGCAAATTTAATTAGGATAAACATTTCTTTCAATGAAAGTTTAAGCATGAACTCAGTTCCATTTGACTCAATACTAGTATTGAATGAACAAAGATTGTAGAATGCCGAACTACTGTATAGAATTATGATCTAATGGGTTAGTTTGCTGAGTGTTCCAATTGTAAGAGAGGAACAAAGAAGAACCAAAGAACAGGTGTATTGAGGTTAATAAAAATGCAGACTATAAAATCAAACACTCCTTTGAAATGTGACTGTCAAACATACCAGAGCTGCTGAATCCCCTACATATTGTAATGCTTCATTAACAAATGTACTGATTCCTTCACGCAGACAATGACTCAGATGTAATGAGCAGCTCGTATGAATCTTACGATGATGAAGAGGAAGATGGAAAAGGTCAACAGCTGACCCACCAGTGGCCATCAGAGGAAGCCTCCATGGACTTGGTGAAAGACTGCAGGATCTGTGCCTTCCTGCTGAGGAAGAAGCGCTTTGGGCAGTGGGCCAAGCAGCTCTGCGTCATTAAGGAAAACAGACTACTGGTAAACTGATTGTCAAACATTTTACCTTTAAACTTGGGAGGGCTAAGCATTGAAGCACGCTAGTATTTTAACCACTTAACTGCTGGGTCCCTAAGGAATGTTGTTTTTGGAAGTTAGTTAAAACAGCTATATGCCTTTTTTGAGAAAAATTTAGTTTAAAGTGTGTATTATACTTTTTAGGGGAAAGGTTATTAACATGAGGGATCTCACTATTGGTGAATGAACCCTTTTCACTTTTAAGCCTTAGGTCCTAATATTCCTCTTTTATTATAAAATTGGAGAAATATCCATTTTACACTGTTATTAATTAATGAGCTGCTAACACTCCCCAAAGCCTTTCCACCATCTACAAGGCACAAGTCAGGAGTGTGATGGAATACTCTCCACTTGCCTGGATGAGTGCAGCTCCAACAACACTCAAGAAGCTCGACACCATCCAGGACAAAGTAGCCCGCTTGATTGACACCCCATCCACCACCCTAAACATTCACTCCCTTCACCACTGGCGCACTGTGGCTGCAGTGTGTACCTCCCACACCCGCGACCTCTACCACCTAGAAGGATAAGAGCAGCAGGCACATGGGAACACCACCACCTGCACGTTCCCCTCCAAGTCACACACCATCCCGACTGTTCCTTCATCGTCGCTGGGTCAAAATCCTGGAACTCCCTTCCTAACAGCACTGTGGGAGAACCTTCACCACACGGACTGCAGCGGTTCAAGAAGGCGGCTCACCACCACCCTCTCAAGGGAAATTAGGGACGGGCAATAAATGCTGGCCTCGCCAGCGACGCCCACATCCCATGAACGAATAAAAGAAAATCAAAGAACACGTAGCTTTAAAACATGCACTTCTTGAACATGTGATTTTTGTTAGTGGTAATGGAAAACTACCAACCAGTTATGACACAACTGCAATAATAGATCAGTTCACCATGTCTCCATCCGTATTGCTACAGGAAAAGTAGATGGTGATGATGAGGAGGAAATACAGGGTGAGGCATTAGTCACTGATGGTAGATGATGGGAGCTAGCTGGCACAGGGCACAGCTGGTCCACCATGCTGAGTGCCCCTCAAGTTATATAGGGATACAGGCCTTATTTTGACACCAGGTACTCCCAGATAACAAATAAAGTGTCGAGATTTAAGATAAAACTCACTCTGCTCTGTTGCAACAAGGTTGCCTAAAACCAGTCTCAGCATTGTATCCCTTACTGTATACCATAGTGATCCTTCTGTTTCTCACATTAGCCATTCTTGTGGCCTCTCCAAGTGAGAATTCCATTCATTGCAATGAAGGCTGAGTTGGGGGTGATTTTGTACAATGGATATATGCTCACTGAAATTACATTTTAACATATCCTAATTCGTTTTGATGGTATTTAAGAATGCATTTGTTTCTAAATTATCGCAGCAGAAACTTCTACCTTTCTCTTGGTTAGGAAGAATGACTAAGGTAAGCTTAACATAAACATCCCTGTGCCACACACTGTAAAATCAGAATACAGGTGGGTTGGAATGCATACCTGCAGTCTGCTCGCTTAGTGCAGTTAGATGGCAAGCTTGACAGAGTTCCATAAATGTAAAGATATACCTTTAAAGAATCTTGTTATTTTAATTCCGTTTAGGGACAGATTCGGAAGATTCCTAGATAATAAACCTTTAATGGACAAATTTCAACTATACACACTCACTTCTAAAAGCACCCTACCACCACTTGACTGAAGCAGAACACAGACAGTGCTGACACAGATTCAAGCCCTTTATTTGTGCCAGCTTAGGTAGCACTGTGCAGTGCTCCAAGCAGAAAATGGGGCTGGTCATGTTACCCAATATGGTAAAATGACCACACATATAAAATCATCAAGCTGCTGTCAGTCTGAGCAATGAAGCAGTGAAAACTGTAATGAGAAAATTAATTCAGTTCATAGTTTGAATCATATCATGAGCATGCTTGTCAGGCCAAAGGAGTTTTGTTTGTTCTTGGTTGAAACTGAACACAGCAAGAATTAATATTTAAATTAATTCAGCTTGAAAACCTAAGGCAGTTTTGAAATTTTAGTTTACATTTTTCACTAGTGTATACTCCACTCTGACAGTATAGCATGATTTATGCACTTGCTGAACAGTGCTGTATTTAGTCTGTAGCCCTGATTTTTGTTGAACAGACATGACACAGTCTGGGTTTTTGTTCTGTTTAACTCCCAATTACAAGCTTAACTGCAAGTTTAAAACCAGGTCCGTATCTCACAATGTAGCTTTATTTATTGTAATTAAAGCATTCAGTCAGAAAACACACAGAAAACTCAATTTCCTTCGAACACATCTATAAAGTAAACATTTGTATATTACTTCTAAGTATCTATAATGGTGTCAGTCGCAATACTATTGGGCCAATACTAAAATCACATTTACAGTCACATGGGACATTTGCTCTCTATTAACCAGTTTGAAATGCAAGTAGATTAGCTACAAATTCAATCAAGAATCAATGGTTTATGAACTGGAATCTTAAGTTGATATGGTGCAGGAAATGCTTTTCAATCAGAATCTGTTAATGGGAAACTTTCTAAAGCTTTTTCCCTACCTCCCCGATTGGGAAAACTGATGAAATGCAAGAATGTGTTAGACACGTTTAGTAATTACTACTGTATTGAATAACCAACTGTGAACTCTATTAAGACTTACTTTTTATTAAGAGTCAGTTTAGAGGAAGTGTCGAGAAAACGTGTTGCTTTCCTTGCTATGGGGAAGGGGTCCCAATCAGCGTCCTCTGCTCTATCAGTTTAGGAGAAAGTGCTGACTTTATACTGGAGAATTCTACTCAAAGATATACAAAACATGTATATATATGGATCTTTCTCTTTTCTTAGTGTTATAAGAGCTCCAAAGACCACCAGCCTCACATGGAGCTACCACTGAATGTGTGCAATGTTATTTATGTGCCTAAAGACGGACGACGCAAAAAACATGAACTGAGATTCTCCCAGCCAGGAACAGAGGCACTTGTATTAGCAGTACAAAGCAAAGAGCAAGCAGAGGAATGGTTAAAGGTACTGGCAACAATTTGTAGTATCTGCATTACCAATCATGAATACCAAGATTTTGATAGGGTACCATTGTGCAAAATACTCTCTCATGTTCTGTAGATTTTAATCATAACTAGATCTTTCTGGTTGATAGGAGCACATCAAACCTACTGTTACACTTCTGGTTATCATAGGCTAGCAGGAGTTTCGACAGAAAATTTCAAGTACCAGGTTGCTTCCAGCTGTCCTTTTCAGTGTTTAAAAGCTGTAGATGTTTCATTTGGAAATGAGCAACGGAAACAATCTCTTACCCAAAGGGCAGGGATTGAAGCACACATCTCCCTCACTTTCCTGACCACTGCAGACTGGAATAATCCTCACTGGACAACAGTGTCCTCTACACTGCGGACATTTCAACTGCATTGAAAAGTTCAAAGTGTCAATTTGGTCAGACTGTCAAATTAGAATACAAAATAAAGATGAATGCAGTAAAACACCACTAAATGTCACAAGGGCATTCACAAAATCTATATCACCTTGTTGGATAGAAATGACTGTAAAGAGAGGATTTGAACATAAGAGGTAACTATGTTTAAATATATTTGAGAAATCAGACTAGTATATTACAGTATTAACATACTGTAATTAAAATGGATGCCAAAATTGCCTCATTTGAAAAAAACATGTTAGGATTTTGAAATTGCTCTATAGGAACATGTTATTGGCCCCGATATTTACCAAGGTGGGGGGGCAGGAGGGAAGGGGAGTGGTAGTGGCCGGGAAACCTGGAAATACAGGGAAGATGGAAGTCCTGCCGAATTTAAAGGCAGGACCTCATTTGAATTTTTTTTCTCCGTTTCCCGGCCGGCAGCCGGCCAGATTGAGAGGCTGGCTGACTGTTGGCCAGGAAGGTGCGCGGCACAAGGCCGCAGCCGGGGACAGGAGAGGAGGGAGGGATAGATTGTGTTGGGGCGGGGGCGGGGGGGGGGGGGGGGGGAGTAGATCGCGGGGGGAGAGGGGAGATTGTGGGCGGGTGGGAGGGAAGCACTCCTACTCCTCCTGGGTCACAAGCAGTGCTATAAAAAGCACTTAACTGCTGGATCCGGCCGTCCTTGCCTCCCTTCAGCTGCCGAGCCCTGGGAAACCTGGCCCGCAGCCGTTACATCTGAAAGACTGCTAATATCTGAGGCACACAGTCTCATTAACATACTCAAATAACCGACCCGCCTCTCGAGAGCAGGTTACTCGCCTGGTTAAACCAGAGGTAGGCGCATTCACGGCAGGTTGGGGTCGGGTTTCATATTTTTAAGAATTTCTCCCCCTTCCCCCACCTCTCTCCCACCTGTCCTGGGGGGGGGTGGGGGGGGGGAGATTAAAATTGCCCCCCCCCTCATTAATTACTTTAAAATAGTAAAACTGGCTATTTGTTTTGAACAAAACCAAAGGGTCCTTTTTAATAAGTTAAATCATAGTATTATGTAACAAGAGATTATTTGTGACATCTTAGTCAAGGGCTTTCAAATCAAATTACAGTAGTTTCACAAATATGAGTAGAGGATTGATTCTGTTAGCCTGTCACTGCGGTATTTTATACTGAAACCCAAGAGAGCCTCTTTAAAGAAGTTGTATTCCTTTTATTGAAATTGTAGACTGCAAATTAAACCTAATTTGAATGAATTTTCCACATGACTCTTCTTTGATGACCGAATATATAGTTCCTAATGGTATTAGCAAACTTAATAAAGAGAAAAAAAAGGATTACTACTTAAAAGAATGACCATTTCATTTGCAAGCCTGCAAAGTGTACACTGCTACATTCTGACTAAATCTGTTAGCATTTCCATGAAACGTCTTCAGAAGACTGGAGCAAATTAAAAGATTGTGTTAAGGAGATTTGATTTCCGTCAGTCTTGAACAGTGGCTTAGGGAGGCTGAAAAAGAAAATAGACACCCTTTCTGGAGTGAATCTTATTTTTATTGGTGTGGATCATAATTCTAATTATTTTTGTCTGATATCTGATCTCTTTGAATTTTCCACTCTTTGGTTTTCCTCTGATTGCTCACAGCTTCTCTGAGGGAATCAGAGTATTGAATTATTTTAGTTAGGAAAAACTTATCTCCCCATCTCCCCAGTGGCTTTTCAGATAGCTTGATCCCACACCAGGCCTGTATGTGATGCTGTGAAATCCTTCTATGGTTTCCTTGCATTGTTTCACACACGGATTACTGTGTTAAATCTTTTGAGAAATGCATGAAGCGGAACGACAAATCCAGACATAACTTCAGCAGATCTGACTACAGAGAGGCCCTGGGTCACCAAGGAAGGCAAAAAGTGAAAGCCCTTCTTAACTAACTGTTATATAGATATGCAACTTATACACAAACCGCATTTACACAAATCCAATAGACTCAGCTGTAATCTCTCCCCAATGTGTTGATCCTCCTCCCCCAACCCCATCAAAATGATCATCACTCATCATAGTGAACTTGTATTTCCTCTCCCTGTGCCCAAAATTTTGATACTATAGCCCCTTTTCAATTTTCTTTGCACTTTCCTCAGCTACGCTATCATGGTACTGTTCCATTACCTTATCTAAGCTATGCATTGTGCTCCAAATTGTTTCTCATTTCTTTCAGTCAGCTGCTTCCTTCCCAATTTAAACTGCAATAGAGGTTAAATTTATGCTGCATTTACCTCAGAGATACAGCCATTGGCAGCCCCAACTTCAGCAGCAGTAGTTTGAGATAAACAAACAGCATTATTGACCCAATGAAGAGATAGATTTTGCTGTAATGTCAGGGAGCAGTAGTACACTTGGGGGCTGTAGAAATATTGGCAGAGCCTGCCCTCATTTGTAGCTGCCCGTGGACTAAGTACCTTATCCTGCCTGTGGACTAAGTGTCTTATACTGCCAGTGGAATAAGTGGTGATACAGTTTTGTATTTGCTGACCGTAACAACAGCCAAAAACAAGTCACAAGTCCAACTTTAAAACAAACTTATGAATACACAGTTGCTTTTCTGTTACTCTGGTGGTCTGAAATCGCTCCATAATGTATAGGGGTACTCATGAAATTTGTCTAAATCTATGAGAAAACAGTACTCTTTTACATTGCTTTCTCAGTACACCAATATTATATGTTGAAATATTAGAGGAGTATAGCAAGATATTGTGGAATTATATACTCCCTGCTCTAGAATTACAATACACATCAGTTTTCTGTAACATTAGGGTAATTTTGATTTTGTGCGATAGTGTAAAATGGGTGAAAGCGAATCGGCAGCTTGTTTGACTTCAATGGAAATAAAAATGGGGACAGATGTAAAACTGGCTGGGTATTCGCTATCACCCATTTTACATTATCACACAAAGTCACAATTACCCGCATTATCAGCACTAAGAGATTTTGGCCTGGATTTTCTTCAACCTACCCCAGGAGGCGTGGGTTAGGACTTCCACCTCCTGTGACAGACTTGATGGCAAGAATTTATGGGGAGTTTATGAAAAGTGATTGACATGAGGATAATTAGCACTGTACAAAATATCTCATGTTTTATGTTTTATTTATTTAGGTAATTAGGGACATATGCAGCCAGTGCAATGGAATTGAGGGATCAACATCACCACTTTTTCTACCAAAATTAGAACTCGAAAAGGTAAATGTTTGTGCTTGAATGAAAGTTTTTTGCTTAATAAATATACAAACAATTGAAGTTCAGACTAATTTCACTTCAAAAACATTAGTTAAAAATAAAGTGGATTATGTTGATGGTAAAAATGTAAGAAGAACTACAAAACATTGACATAGATTATTGCTGCAAGGAAGATTTAACCGACCTCACATTTTGAGAAGCTCTACTCTAAAAATCACTTTTTAGACTCCCTGGTGTCATACTAAGCAATATAGACAGGAGATCCTGGTATGTGTTAAGGTAGCAGATTTCAGCCTTGAGAGAGAAAAAGACCAGTCAGGGATTGCTGCTGATCGCTTTCCAATCACACCTGATAGAAAGTGCATGTGTGAAGACAAAAGGTAAGGACAGTGTCAGGCTTGCCTCCATGGTTGAATGGGTAGCTGATACGGTTTTAGGCTCAAACATAAAGAATAAACACTTGAGCAAAGTACCAGAGGACTGCTGGTACCTGTCATTACCACAGTGTGATTCACCACCCTCAGAGACAAGGGAAGAATAAAAGAAAAAAAAGTTTTAATTTTTACTTACCTTTGATCTTATATCAGAATGGCACACAACTTTTTGCATGTAATGGAATTCTCGTCCACACGTATGATTTTGTCCAAGTTGAGTTCCTGTTCCAGCTGTGCTGTTAGAATGAGGCAGGCAGGTTCCCCACAGGAGAGAAAGAGAAATCTCTGAGCGCATCCCTCACATTCCTCCAAGCAGCAGAATCCAGGGAGCAGATCATCTGCTCAGCTTCTTTGGTTGGAAAACTAGGATGTGTGGAATAGGGAGAGCTAAATTGGGAGAACTATTTCATTTATTTGGGAAAAATGTATTTATCAATAAAACTAATAACAGCATTCACAGAAAACTAAAATAATAGGAGCATCTGACAATAACCATAATAACATAGAGTCAAACATGCTGCTTTCCTGGTCTTATTGATGAATAGAAAAAGTATCTCTTCACATATAACTGGTGCGCTGTTGGCTGATTTTATTTTGACAATGGATTTACTGCAAAAACAATGACCATTTCTTGACTTGTATGTATATGAAGACGGAAGATGCAATGATTAACTTTTGCTCCAAATAAAATTAGTCCACTAGACTACCAGCAAGTTTTCCAAGATTTGTTGTCATGATGTAAGCAGGATCAGATATTTCCTTGAACAAATCTTCATGATCTATTTGTGACTTCCTTTTTTTTTAGAATCAGTTATATATGTCTAATCTCACTAGCTAAATAGCAAATAAATCACCCTCTGTTATTGCTTCACAAGTTCCAGTATATGAGTTGGCAGCAGGTTTGTGCTACATAATGACTTCATGTAAATAGGGTCAATAAAGATTCGGATGCATTTTTCTGTATTGAATATTGGTTTTGACCAGAGCTTTTTTTATTGCTGTCAGAATACCATCTATCATTCAACAGTTGCTTCCATTTAATCTTAAATTACCAAACCACTGTCTGTTCATTATGTTGACTACGAGATAATGTTGGAAAATATCTACCAACAAAAGTTATATGATGTATGAGTGCCGTTCCCCAGAAGAGTTGATTTGAATGTTTATATCCAAATGTACTTGCATCATGTCTGAAACACATGGTGACCACAGCAGACCATGAGTTAATTGACAAAGTATACACAAGATAAGAAAGAATTTACGAAATGGAAATCTTCAGATGGTTCATGAGTGGAATGCAAAACTTTTGGATGGTAGTTAGAAGCACTAGAAAATTCCTCTAAAAGCATATTAAATAGTAAATAAAATCTACCATCACTAATTTTAGTGAAAAAGTAGATAAGAGTAAAAAGTGATATTTCACTACTTTTTCGTCAAAGTTATCAAAGACAGGAATTTCAGCCCTATTGTGGGAATGGCTTTCTTGCTGATATCCATTCACATTATGTTCATCTAGGCAGATGTCTGGGAAAACAAGTGTAAGGCTTCCTGGTTTTGTAAAAACAAAAGATTAATCTTGGTTTCCATGCCTTTCTACAGAGATTATCAAATGAAAAACAGGCTTCAGACGCCGAGAGTGTAGTAACAGGGGAGAACGGATCTCCAGTTAATGGCAGAGAAAGTAGAGAACATGGTAAGTCAGTACATTGCTATGTAAACAATTGTTTTAAACTGCATTGTTTCAGTTCCATTAGTCCTTTTTCAAACAAGCCCTGAAAGGAACAATATACAATCATTCACTGTGGCACCAATGCAAGTGAGGTGTGTCCAAACACAAGAGTTAAATATCGCCTTCAGGGGTTGGAGACAAATTTCCAGAGTTTTTTTCCTAAATTGGCCGAAGGTTTTTTTGCCTCTCCCAGAAGTTTTCATGGATGCATGAGTAGGGAGGATGAGGGTGATGGCGTACAGAAGTTACACCATGCCAGTATAGGACAGGCTCGATAGACCAACTGGTCTTTACCTGTCCTTCGTTTCCATATGCTCATATATTTAAACATGCAGGATCCCCCTTCTATCAGTTTCAAGTCATTAGTGTTATCCATGTACTTTGCAGCAAGATCAATAAAAATTCTTTTCCAGTCTAATAAAATAAAACTTTCAGGAGTAAAAGATATTTTCAGAATTTCAAAGAGATAAAGGCCTCCTTTGATTTAAACTATATTATTAAAGCAGTAAGAGACAAAGAAAATGAATGTGATAATTTATTGTATGTGAATTTTAAGGAATAAAATTTAAACTGCGGATGAAAGCTCTACCAAATCAACGCTACCATCAGGCTTTTCCATTGCAACTATAACGTGATCACTTAGACATTCAAATGTCACCAGTTACAATGGGTTGACATCAGTACAGATGATGTGCTGACATCGAACATGTATTAACACATGCACACAAAAAAAATCAATAAAATGACCACATTGGTGATCTACTCTGGGAATAGTATATCAACTCAGCAAATTGGTTGCATTTGATATCATGGCCCCAATATTAGAATGGAGGCGGGATGGCAGCAGGGGTGGGGGGGTGATTGGGCGCGTGGGTAACCCGACCAGTAAAAAATGTCCGTTTCGCACCACACAATCGCAATTCAATTGGTGCCACTTAACGTGGCTTCCGGGTTTGCCGTCTGAAAGCTGCGCAGCGGGCGGACTGCGCACCCGCATCACAGGCTGTCAGCGAGAGGAGCTCTATTTAAAGGGCCATTGCTCCAAAGGCTTTTGCTGGAGCAAAGACCCACAGACCACAATGGAGCAGCACAGGGGCAAGGCTGCTCCAAGGTTTATCGGTGCCTCACTCCAGGTGCTACTGGATGGGGTGAGGAGGAGGAGGGATGTGTTTTACCCGGCGGACGGGAGCAAGTGGCCTGCCTCTGCCACCAAGAAATCCTGGCTCGAGGTGGCAGAGGAGGTCACCAGCAGCAGCAACATATCCCGAAACTGGATTCAGCGCAGGAAGCGCTTCAATGTCCTAACTAGGTCAGCAAAAGTGAGTACACTTACTGATTCTCCTGCACTCCATGTTCCATATCATTACCGCCCACCCCGCCCAACTCTTTCTGCACTGCCAAGTTTACTCTATCACATCACTCCCCACACCCACTTAAGGCTTATCCTCAACTTACCTGCACTTCCTCAGCACTTCCTCATCTGCCCATTAGTCACCCCACCACTACCACTCACTCCAATCCTCATACAATGTCATGTCTCTGTCTCATACTCACCCCCTGATGCATCTCTTTCATGGTCAGCCTCACCCAAAGCAATGCATTCATCGGCTGACCACTTCACCATCACTCACTCACACGTCTGTACTTTCTCCCCTTCTAGGAGAAGGGAGCTCAAAAGGTACATGAGAAGGTGAGGACTGGAGGGGGGCCACAACAAATTGTCATCCTCACAGACGTGGAGCAGGAGGCGCTGGTGCTGAATCACACCCTCGAGTGCCTATCCGTTGGGGACGCCGAGACTGGCACCCCACAAACATCTGGTGACACAACTTGAACATTGATCACACAACATGAATTGATGTTAACAATGCTTGCCATCTTCAACACCTCAGTATGCTCATCGCAACATGACACATCTCTGATGGTGCTTAATATTGCCATTAAGCATCATCAGGGCCTTCAGCGACCGCAGTGACGGCAGAGGGCGATTCCTCAGAGGACTTGCCGGCCTCTGAGGGTGCACTGTCACATCTTAGCGAGCCATCCACCAGTGCAGATACTCACACCTCAGTGTGTCCTAGTACTCAGTTAGTTGGGTTGGCACCTGGTGAGTCACCACACACAAGTGAGTATGAGCAGACACTGGTGGCAGGAGCAGCTGTGGAGAGTTTGCATCGGTGGGAGCACTCCTCTCCAGGCTTTGCTCAGCTGGACGCAGATGCTGAACCCTGGGGGCCATCCTTTAAAAGGAGAATGATCGAGGGACAGCAGCACATTTGCGAGGTACTGGAACAGGTGCCACACGCACTCTCCACGATAGCACAAAGGATGGAGGAGTCCAACTCCTGCATAAGTGGAATGGTGGCACAGGTTCAGGAGGGAATCTCTGAGATACTGTCACAGGGATGTGAGCAACTCTCTGAGATCGTATCACAGAGACGTGAGCAACTCTCTGAGATGGTGTCACAGGTAAGTGCAGGAATGTCTGCGATGGAGTGAAGGCTAGCCTCCATTGAGATTCAAGCACGGCTCAAAGATGAGTCCATTCAAGCCTAACAACGGTCGTTCGGACTCAGGGTGAACAACATTCTGCCGCCTGGACAGGCAGACAGATATACTAACACTGGTCTTACAAGGCTTCACACATGTCTTCCAAATGTCCTCCAGCAGGATGGTAGGAGTGATGTGGCCCTGGCCCAGAGGAGGGATGATGGCGAATGGGAACATGGAAGTGTGGATGCCACTCAAAGTGCTCCCATGTCTCACCCGTTGCCCCCCTCTCAACCAGTATCCACAATGCTGCTTCCTCTCCAGGTGGCCGAGTCTACCCCTGCACAGGTGCAGTTGGAGCAGTCTTTGGCGGGGCCCTCACGGGCTCCAACACCCAGTGGGTGTAGGCCCAAAGCATCTAAGCAGTCAGGGCATGAACATGAGCAATCTGTCATTACCTCTGCTGCAGCCACAGGGGATGCACCACGAAGAAGTCGTCGTAGGAGGAAGGTGAAGGTTTTGTGAGCACGAAGAGTATGCATAAGGGTGTTTGACAGACTGTCATGTTTTTCATTTATATTTGCTTTTTGTTAAAGTGACATTAAATGTTATGATTGTCACCACTACTGCCACGTCTTGACTGGCCTTTGTGATAGCGCCCCTTCATCCTGATGGTGTGAGTTTGAGGGGGTCTGAAAAGTTGTTAAATATGTGTGAACAGAAGAATTGTGAATGGAAAGTAAGAATTTTCATTGAAAACACAAAGATCTCACAGCCAAAAGTTTGTGTGAAAGAACTGAGTGCCCTGCAGCAAGAACTCACCTTTTCTCCCCATCAGTCAAACAAGCATTTAAATGTCCCACTGGCTGCTGGCTGAAACACATCATGGAGTGTTTCCCACAGCACTTCAAGTACTTCAATATGTACATAAGTCTCTTAACTATCATCCACTTTAATTGCCGGTGGGATTTCCGCATTTGGGAGGCGCGCATGCACCCAGACGCGTCACTGGGGAACCCGGAAGTTTGCAGGTTGGAGCCAGGTTCTGAACCTGCTCGGGATTTCCGCGATTTTTGGAGCTCACCCGCCCCCAACACTTCCCCCTGAAAATCGACCTCCAGGTTTTTGAATTGTAGCTCCAGGCTTCGGTATGAACACAGCTTTAAATTCTGTCTAACTGAATATCCTGCATCATTAGTGACAACAGCAAAAAAAATTTTTGAAATTCTCTAAGTGCACTAGAAATGATAGAATAAGAAGGGAGCTTATGAATAATAAAAAGATCTTGCATTTATATTGTGCCTTTCGTATGCTTCGGACATCTGAACTGCTTTTCAGCCAATGAGTCGCTTTTGAAGTGTAGTCACTGCTGTGATGTAGGCAAACACGGCAGCCAATTTGCACACAGCAAGGTCCCACAAACAGTAATGAGGCAAATGACCAGTTAATCTGTTTTGGTGGTGATGGTTTTGGGAGGGCACTGGGAGAGCACCCTGCTCTTCTTTTAATTGTACCATGGGATTGTTTCCATTCACCTGAGAGGGCAGACAGGACCTCGGTTTAATATCTCATCAAAAAGATAGGACCTCTGGCACCTCTTAAGTATAACAAAAGTGCAAAAATCACTCAGATAAACTAAAAGATTCAGCTCATGCACTGACTGAGCATGTATTTTAACCTCTTTTTAAATTAATGGCATACTAGAAATAAATTAGTTTGCAGAATGATTTACATCTTTACTTTCTGTGACATTAAAAGATGTTAAATGTAGATGAAAGTATTTAATGATGCAGAAAAAACATTCTAAATAATTATTATTTATGATTAATAAGGTGCCAGGATTATATGAGACGGTGAGACAATACAAGCCATGACGTTTTTCTGATTTTCAATTTTTTAATTAAAATTTATATGATTTTATGGTTGGCAAACAAAGCTTGGGCCCAAACTTCTGGTATTATTTTGGGGACAAAAGTAATATAGTTCTGGTGTAGGGGGCCAGAATTTGGGATGCAAGTCAGATATACCAAAGTCATACCAGTTCTAATATATACACTAAATTCCAGTGGAAATGTGTGCTGGCAGAAGATACACCTCCCTCAAAGTGATGCATGTTTGCAAATGACAGGATGATGAGAGCAAAAACTGCTGTCCCAGAAATTCCACCATTCCAGCTTGGTCCTGTATTCCTCACACCTACAAGAGCAGACATCTGAGGCGAATGGCTAGAAGAGCCACATGATCTGTCATTAAGAGAGAAGCTGGCATCATGAAGATGGACTCTAGCCATACCACTTGTGCTGGATCTGAGTGCCTTCGCATCAATGGAAGGACAGACCTAATGGTATCAAGTTAGATCCTGAGAAATGGTGCCCCAAATCTCGCAGAAACCAGTTACCATCATTTATCTCCAAAAGGTCTCCAAGGCCAATGGTCAAAGCATCCATTTGTAAAAGCAGTTTTCACGAGGTGGAACAGTTTTTGTAGATTCTATGATTAAAAACATGGCTGCAATTTTCCAATGGTTCTGGCTATCAGCAACATATTTTCTTCACTGCAAGGTGACCAGACTCAGAGCATAACAGATCAGTGTTGACAAAATAAAGATTTATATTGAGATCCTTCTGGCTGTTAGAGAGGAGAGATATTCCTTTCATCAGACTGGGCCAGATTGAAACTCAAATCCCTGAAGTGAAAGAACAGTATGACTGTGTGTTTTATCACCAAGTCCCCAGAGACACGTTCTATTTTAAAGAGCTTGCATTCTGTTTTTTTAAAAGCATCTACTACTTTGTTTTACGCTGGAAAGTCTTTTCTATGAATCTCCATTTAATTGTGCCTTGATTTACAATTTGACTGATACCATTTCATTCAGTCAAATCTCCATATTACAAACTCACGAGGACTGGTAAAGAGATCTTGGTTATCAAGGCTTCATTTCATTGTTTGAAGGTTTGAGAATTTCTTCTCTTTTTACTTCTGTTTGCCAGAATCAGGTGTAACATTTAGTAGCTAAAGATTGGTTAGTTTCCTTGATGGTCTAGTGAGTGAAGTATTGAGCTAAACAGACCAGAAAGTTCCTGGGTTCAATTCCCAGCATGTGTTGAGGTAGCTGATCTCAGACCAGGCAGCAATTGTGCCGTTAGCCTGGCACACGGAGGGCAAAAATGGCTAGGGCTCCCACTTCTGATAACCCTTTGTTACCTGAATGGAACACACATGAGAAATGGTTCAATAGAACGATCCCAGAGTAAAAGTCAGTTGAGGAAAAAAAGGAAGAAAATCGGTGCAAAAATTAATAGCAGGGAATTTATTAATAACAGAGTTTACTGTTCAGTTGCTAGGTCAGAATTATTACTTAAAACAGGGTTTTCATCTGTTTCGTATAGTGTATTGGACACAACACATGCACAATTATGGATAACAAAGTAAATAGCGGTGTGAATGGAAAGATGCATTCAAATTGTCAGATGAGGCTTTCAAAAAAAAATCACTCCATGCTTTTGTTAGGAATGAAGAAAACATGCGATGTCCTCCTTATCCATTTTAAATTATACGCTGCAATACGCATTAATCTTCTTTATCATATTGTCCCCTCCCTATTGTATGCCTGATATATTTTAAATGCCAGTATTGAAAACTTCAAACTGTTCATTATTTATGTGGAACATAATATTACATTAACCAGATAAAACACACAAATTATTATTTGTCTTTGAAAGAAATAACATTTGTTTGACACAATCCAGACTTTACTACAGACATAAAAGATGTTTTTTTAAATATATGTCATGTTGTGAAGGATGAGATGGGGATGAGCTATTGAATAATTACTCTCCATCTTGCAAATAATCCTCCTTAGCATTCCACAAGTAGGAGTGCAACATTCTCTTCACGTCTTGCATACACATCAACACGACTTAATCCATTTTATTGTTTATGATTAAATAGTGAAAGGGAAGAGGAGTGGTTTGGCCGAACTGAAAGGCACAGTTAGCAAGGCTGCAGGGAGGAAGATTACGCGCATCATAAGTTTGGCAAAGAAGAAGCAGGCTACCGAAGAGCAGACTTCTTCAACTGAAGAGGACATTCCATGCTGTGGTTAGTACTGATCCTGCCTTCTGTTACTTTGATTGATAAACATTTCTGACACATTCATTATTTGTAACTGACATAATGTGACCAAAAATCTTCAGTCTTTATGACACACTCCTGCCACAACTCCAGCCAGAATGTGGCGAAAGGGCCAGAAAGTAGTCTGGGAGCCTGATACACCAGATATCCCAACCTTGCTTTCCAGTTTCCAGATGACCTTATAGGCATGGAGCTGCTGCACACCCCAAACAAGGCCATTGACATAAGGAGGAAGGACTCTTACATGAGGAGTTCACATGACCTCAGCCTTAAATGGATCCGACATACTCTTGGCAGTGGTACGCCTGGTGAAAACAGACATACCAGCTGCCTCCATGGCAGAAGTGGGGCTCACCTGGGGAGTCACAGGCTAGATCCCGAAAATTTAAAAAAGAAACTATCTCTTTTTTTATATAATGATCAATCCCCTTGCAAAGGGGCCTGAAGGGGCCAGAAATTTCTCTCTCTGGGAGGTGCGGAAACCGCACCCCCCCCCCCACCCCGACCCCGGATCCAGCCATTTCTGCTGCAGTGTTTGGCTTCCCTGGAAGGTGGACACCTACCTTTGAGAACCTCTTCCTGACCCTGGAATGTCCACTGGGGTGAGCAGTGGAGGTTCTCACTGGGCACTCCTTGCACTTGCACCTGGATGTAGATTTTGTAGAGCATCATTTGTATATCTCTGTGTCAATACGTCTATAATGTGTATAACTTGAGAATTCACTAATGTAGTAACATAGGGATGTTTTGGGCATGTGAAGAGTATTGATCCATCTAATCCACCCTTCCAAACCTCCCATCAATTTTCTTACTGTAATTCTGGAACTAATTACCCTGTAACCACTTTCCTAACAGGAATTTATCTAGTCCTTTATAAAAACCGATCATGGTTTTCTGGTAATTTGTTCCACAATTTTATCACCTTCTTAGAATAAAACGTTGCCTAAATTTCCTATTTTCTTTTAACACCCTTAACTTCAAATGTTGGCCTCTAGTCTTCAAATCCTGTGCTTGACAGAAGAACTTCCATGATAAAGTCTCCATACCCATGAAAATCGTAAAGATCTCGATCAATTCCTTCCTTATTCTCTTCTCCAGGGAGTCAAGTCCCAGATTCAACAATCTAACCACTGTTCAGAACTCGCAGTTCAGGAATCAGCTTCATAGCCCTCCTGTGGACTCCCCCCAATAATTCTACATCTTTCCTGTTATATAGAGACCAAAATTGAATGCAGTGCTCCAGATGTGGCCTTGTCAAGGCCGGATACAATTTCAACATCACTTCCTTAGACTTATAAGTCACGCCCTTATCTTTATATCTCAACATTGCCTATGAACACTGAACCAAAGCATTTAACAACGAAAACCTCCAGATCTTTTTCCTGCTCTTTTACCCCAAGCATGTTATCATATAATATGTAATTCATATTCTCACTTCTACATTATCGTATGATTTTATACTTATTGAAGTTTTCTGTCCCAGCATGCCTCTCTGCCCATTGATGTATCTTAACCATATCCCTTTGGATTATCACGCATTGGTTAACGTTACCAATTACCTTAGAGATACTCTCGGTACATTGCTGCCAGTCATTCCTGTAAATGGTCATAATGTCTTATGTTCAAGAGTGTGCCTATACTGACAAATATCTAATTATACAATAGCATAACCTGGGGAGGGGGTAACAATAGCTCACCCCTGTGAACTGGATATCCTATTTTCTGCACGTGTTCTCATGTACGCTTCTCCAATCTTTCAGTAGGCGGACAGAAAAATACTTTAGTGAGACGAGACCAGATACGAATCATTAAGCTGCTTTATTTAACAGACAGCTAATGAACATACAGATTAATAGTTGTAAACAAACCTCACTTACTGCACTCAATTTTCATTTCTCACCTTGAAAAATGAGAATAGTAAATCTTACACCCTGTCTCTTTCTTCCCTGACTTACGAACATATGAAAATGATGGGCAGGAAAAGACCAGCTGGCCATCTAGCCTGCCCCACACTCATGATTCCTGGAGCATCATGACTAGACACTTCCTACCCACACCCTGCGTCCCCCCCTCCCCCCACCCCACCCCCACCCTTCCGCAGCCATGCAATCTCCTGGGAGAGACAAGAAATGGCAAGAAAAAAACAGGGCCAATAAGGGTACATAAAAAATCTGGAAAATTCTTCTTCGGCCCCCTCAGGCGAAAAAAAACAAATCTTTTGTTTTGGCATTACCTTTCTTTCTGGAGGAATTCTAAGTGCAAGAGCTGACTTGCTGCATCTCAGCTTCCAGCTCCAGGACCAGGACTACGCCTTGTAGTTTTCTGTTTAAAACCTGACTGACTACTCACATCTTTTCTCTTAGTCTCTCTCTATTCCCAGCAAGTGGGACAGCTGTCCCTCTTACTTATTCCCTGCTAGTGATTCAACGGTAGATAAACAATCAATAAAACTGTGCTTCCCCTCTTGGGGTGTGGGTCCCAAGAAACCATCTCCTGCTATTCCCATAATGAATAAGGACCATTGTGGCTTAATGAGTCTTAGATAAATCAATTGATTCTCATTGTCTCAGTTTGAAGTAAGCTATGAGCCGTAGCATTCCACAAATTGACTCATGTAGATTTAATACACATCTTCAATGCCTGGCCTATTAACAAATAAACCTTTTGTTTCAGTGTCTGCAGCCTGTGGTTTTTAAAACCTGTGTCTATTCATTTTGTGTTAAAACATAATACTTAAACATAACTCATTCCCAAATGCTTTCCGTGAAGATTTTATCAAAAAAGGGCAGCAATTTCCGCATTATTCAGCCTTGCAATACAAACCTATAGATACAGGGTGGTGAAATGAATAGCATAATCCTATAAACATCATGAGCTACTTTTATTGCAGAAAGAAAATGCATCAATCTCAATGTAGTTCCAATTCAATTCAGGGCTTAAAGAATTTACTACAGAACTCTTTTGCTGGACTATAACCAAGTTTTTCATCTCTGTCATTGCTATGAACAACCTACTAGTCTCAAAATTAATTACTGTCACAATAATGTAATGTATGATGTCCTCCATAATATGATAGACGAAGAAGTTAAACCAAATGTACATGTGATAAACTTTTCTGTTGCCACTGGAACCTGTGTTTGACTTGAATAAAACCATACTGTATCTCTAGTAGCTGCAATGGACTTAAGTGAAATGAGTCTAAGCCTAGTTCTCATGGGTGCAGGTTTACAGAACAAAACTCTCCATGATTCAGCACCAATTGTTACTAAATTTGAAGTCTCATTCTGTAAGGCCGCAGTGATGGCTGGTGTGGAAAGTGGAAATGTCACCTTTGTGCAGTTTTGGGGAAGGGGTGTATGCTGTTTGAAGTTAGGGTTAAGGTACACTGTTGCAGCAAAGTAGAATAATCTTTATTTTATTCTGACCCATGCTTTTTTTAAATCTGGGAGTATATTCCATTCTACAGATCCAATATCCCCAGCCATAAAAACCATAAAAATAAACCAAAAATATCATTGGAAAATGTAATTTCTCTCTCAAATTTCCTCTACTTTTTCTAAAGGTGCTGATTCATGCTGATGTGTGGTACCACAAGTACCACCAGAATGCCCCCAAGTGGTCATTGTTCATGTATGAGCTTTGTTCATGAGGATCATCGCAACTGAGTCTGATCCTGTCCTCACCAGAGATCCATACAACTGAACAGCAATCAAGATTAGGAATCCCCTCCCTGGCCTGGGCGTGCAGCCAGTTGTAACACCCTTGCTGCTCTCCTAGCCAAGATCAGCAAACCGAGCACATAACCTAGGTGTGTTCTGGTCCATATAATTCAGTGCCACACCAGTCAGTGCATTGACTGGCTAAGCCATTGAGGGGAACTCCAAAAATGCAATATTTTATGTAGCTAGGAAGACATACTACCTATTGCTTTTGGTATTCGCCCAGCAACTGGCAAACAAAATAGATGCTGTAGTCTGTAAATTCAGCTGAACAGATGACAACAATAACTTGTCTTTATAGGGCATCCCCTACATAAAAGAATGTGTTAGAGCACTTCACAAAGTGATGAGATGGACACCAAAGACGAGAAGGGAAAAATTTGGGTTGAAGGGTGAAAAGACAGAAGGCACGGTCAAAGATAGGGATTTAGAGAGACAATTCCAGATGCGTAGAGGTAATGAGAGAAAAGTTAAGCTCCTGTTATGGAATGGAGGGAGCAATGATCATGCTGTAATCCGGAAATATTAGCAGATTTACATTTATTTCCTACCAACCCTAAGAGGAGCATTTGACTTTCTGGCAATGGTGACAATTCCACTGATACAATTGCTGTTAAATCCATTACCACCCATCCAGGGAAGAATCATGCCCCAGTAACAGATCAACAAACACTCAATCATAGGCCAGTATAGTTCCAGATTTGAGTTCCAGCAAAGGTCAGAGTTTCAGTCTGCTAGCCATATGTCTGGTGAGTTTCATGAATTCCCACCAGCCAGACACTATCAAGGACACCTGCACCGTATGGCTAGCTTGTATGTTTCTCCTTTGCTTCCTCTATCTGTATAAAAGTTACATGGATGCTGGGAATAATTAAGACAGCTAACATTCTAGTCAGGCTATGGAGAGAAGTTTACAGGGGTCAGGATTGATTTGACATACAAGTAGGCATAGCGCATATAACTGGACTTTGGGGATTAGAGTTTCATGAGTAAAGCTAGCATGACAACATAATTGTATATACAAAACCCATTAACAAGTGAACCTTTTTAAACTGCACCTACACATAGGCTCTCTTTTCAACAGAATAACAGTGGCAAGGTTAATAAGGAGGAGTGGAATTAAATACAGACAGATGTTATGGCACCACCCTCAGATATTGCCAAAATAATCACTGGTGTAGATTTCCTCCAAAAAAATTAAACTATATTTGATTATTTTCTCCCCCTCCCCCCCCCACCCCATTTTGTTCTCTACTGGCTTATGATAGGATTCAGTTCCATGGGTACTACCTGCTCACTGGTACCTCCTTCAAGTGGCCATTCTTCATGTGTGAGCCTAGACAATGGTTATATACAACCCATCTAACTGGGGAGAATGACAACTGAGCTTAATCCTATCCTCATTCAATGTCCACACGTGCACAATCTCTAGTAAGGGCTAATGAAGCATGATCAGGAGCAGGTATATTCGCTGACTTTTCTCATCCGTAGCCCAGGAGCACAGAGGCCAGTTGAGGCAGCTTTACTACCATCCCAACTGGAAACTGTGACTCAAACTTTAGCCAGAGGCAATGAATCCAAAAAAGGAACAAAACCTCTCTTTGGTATCAACAAGGATCTATTCAGTGAGGTAGGGAAGAACACAAACAAGATACAAAGGATCAGATGCAGCAGAACAAAATACTGAGGATTGAAAATGAAGGGATAAACACTGTTTATATTACCTGCAATCTGATGAGTTTCTTTCTTAGTTCACTTTAACTAGGAAATAATTTCCCAGACTTGCACATCAATTATTGTGTAAATCCTGCAGCAGAATAGTTACTGTGCCTCACTGTATGACTGAAAACAATTCTAAAGTTATGAGATAGGATCATAAAGAGAAAGGAAGATACCAATTCCCAGTGTCTGGAATCCGGGAGTGCTGTTATTAGTACACCAGAATAGATCAGATTTCTTCACCTGCACTTTGTGATTTTTTTTTCCTGGCTTTTCTTTTCCTGAAAAGCTTATAGCAGGAGCCAGGTAAAACTACAAACAGAAGTACTTAACCTGTACCTGTACTCTGGATCCCAAGTATAGGGTTTCCATTTGTTTTTAAGTGATAGGATTTTATCCGTGTGTACTTTTCGTTGCAACAGTTCCATTTGCACCTCACAAATCTGTTAAGTCAGAAAAGGTCTGAAAAGGAATTAGGTGGCACAGGGGATTAGACCCTGGCCTTTCACCTCTGGGACTTTATTTGTATCCAGGCCAGACTAATGAGTTTGGGTGGTCTCAATCCTGTTCCTATTGGGCACTAGTTGCATGGCAGTATTTTGCAAGCTTCCTTATAGAGGCCACAAGATTGCTGATGTGGGAAATACTCCCTACAACTGATGATTATCTGAGGTTAGGGCTGAGGCAGATTTGGGGGCAGAATGGATGGAGCTTTTCTTTTCATCTACCCTTGCTTTCCCAGCAATAATATCCCTCACTGTGGTAGCATAGCCTGATGAAGCATGGTTCCACACAATGGTGAGAAGCAGCTTTCTACTTGTGGTTACCCAACCTCAGCTATATCACAGTGGGGATATGCAGGACAGGAACTTTCCTTTGGAGAAGGAGGGAGGGATATATGGAACAACACCATCACTAGGCCATTCTTTTCCATTTCCTCATGGCTGCTTCAATGCAACACCAGTGTTAGTTTGACAATAGATCATCGTCCCTATTAGTCATACTTGGTCCATGGCCTGGAGATACCAGGAAAGCTTACCCACAAATAAAATTCAGGAGGAACTTGTCACTTTGAGTTGTTCATTTACTACAGTGAATATCGAGATTCTTTCAGAGAGAACTAGGCAGATTTCTGCTGCAAGAGTGTGTATAGCTATAATTTGAATCTAGACATAGAGCCAATACCTAGAGCAAAATGGTGATCGATGGGATTAAGATTATGGGATATAGTATATGGTAGGGGCTGTCTGCGACTTGAAGCCAAGAAGTGGACTTGGCATCAAAAGAAGAATGGATCTCTCTCTCTCCATAATCATGTTCTTACACTCAAACCCATATTATCTGTAAAACTTCCACAGCAGTGTGAAAACATTATGTCATGCCTTATGCCCTTAACTCCTCTCCAGGTTATCTCAATGTGATGGTTAACAACTGCTGGAGAGAGCGTTGGTGTCGACTGAAAGGCAATACACTGTACTTCCATAAGGACAGGACAGATCTAAGGACGCATGTGAACTCCATTGTGCTGCAGGGGTGTGAGGTGGTACCAGGATTTGGACCAAAACATCCCTTTGCTTTCCGGATCCTCCGAAATGGACAGAACGTTTGTGTGCTAGAGGTGCAGTCATTTATAATGAATTAGTTTGGTATTTAATTATGAATCAGCTAGTTTTGGTTAAAGAATAAACTAAGCTAAAGATGAAATAAAGGCCACTTAGCCCCTCAAGGTCATTCCCGAGTATTTTAGCTCACCCAGGCTAGTCTCCAACTGCATTTTTAATTTCTTGAATATCTTTAATTCCACTACATTGCATGGTGAATCATTCTATAGGCACCTGAGATGGGCTCAGCAAGTTTATGCAATGAGCAGTTGAGCTGTTATGCAGTAAACAGATGACCTGCACAGACCAGGAAGTTCCCAGGTTTGATCATCATCTCTGTTGCATTAGCTGAGCTCAGGCAGGGTACTGATAGGGGTGCCACAGTTGACTTAAGCACCAGTTAATTACAGAGGAGTTCCTGCTCCTGATTGCTGTCCTTGCTGGAAGTGTATCTGTGTGAAGGACAGGTGAGGAACGATCCAGGCTTGACTATGAAGGCTCATGTGTGATTGAATGGCGCCTGATACTCACTTTCAAGGTTAACACATGAACACTTGGGTGAAGTATCTCACCAAGCAGTCAGTGCCTTCAGGAGAGGAACAAAGCAGAAAGTTGGTGAAAGAAAAAAAGAGTAAATTACAAAATAGTATGTGGATCTTAATAATGTCTCTGGCCATATCATTCAAAGGACATTTTCAAGCGCATATTATAACACATTGGCAGCCATATTGATGTTTGCACCTTTGACTATGTATTTTATATAAAACAAGACGTTATAAGAAATTGCAGTAAAATATAAAATTATATTATAGGTTGTAAATGTGTGCCAAGTGCTCAAATTATATAAAATTAATTCAAAAGACATTCTTAACTTTATAAGGTGAATACAATTGATCTCTGAGGCTGTAATACATATATAGCAATACTGCACACCACCGATAAAGAGGTACAATGGGGCAAAGTCATTTTTTAAAATAACCCCTAATGGAAATTAGAGTTATAATGAATGTGAAATAATGTACATTAGCCACATGTATTTAAGTTGATATGATAAAAATATGAATCAAAAAACATTTTGCAGCAAAACGTTTGCAAATGGCTTCCTTGTTGAGAAATTTGTTTTGTGTTATGACGTTTTGAATTGATACTAGAGTATCATTCACAGTTGTCTCATCTCTTGTGGCTATTACAGACAAGCTCCTCTGAGGAGATGGGCAGGTGGCTGGGACTTCTGCTTGCTGAGACAGGCTCTGCTACGAAGCCGGAGGCTCTGCATTATGACTATGTGGATGTGGAAACAATAGCAAACATAGTGGATGCAGTCAGACATTCCTTCTGGTAAGAACTCTATCCATTATGTACAAAATGAACAAAAAGCCTCAGACTGATCTTTTTTGTTGCTAGTAATTTGTTATCATATGTTATGTTAGAAGAGCAAATCACACCTCACTCCATCTGCAACTAGATTACACAATTACAATAGCAAATACATTTAGCAATGTTAGGAAGGAATCTGCCCTTTTTAATTAACTTGTCTACCCTGTTTCACCCCTCCTCGTCTGAGGCAGTGACTCTTCCAGCTGCCCTCTGGCTATTCTTCATGTGTGGGTTTGGACATTGAGTGTTAGTAAGCTATTTGAATATGGTGGCAGTTTCAAACAAGTAGAATCTTTTGCTCACACAATGTCGACATGCACTTTCAGCAGGGGTCACTGGATAAAAATCAGGAACGGAAACTTTGGTCAATTTTATTCCTCCTCCTTAGCCTAAGGATACTAAAGCTAACTTCGGTGCCCTACTGGTGCTAGTTGTTATACTTTTAACTTAAGGGAACATTCTTGATCAAAGACATAAAGATACAGATCCATCTTACAATACACTGGCTTGAAAGTAGCTAATTCCCTGGTAAGTCAATAAAACATTTGTTGCTATACTTCTGTTTCTCAGAGTAGAATGTAGCCATTTTTGGTGGATTAATTTATTTTGTTTTGTTACCTAGGTGGGCTACCTCCTCAAATAATTCTGCACTTTATCTGCACGATTCCAGGACATATGATGACGTACCATACGAGAAAGTACAGGTGAGGTGTCCAGCGGTCAGCAATAGTCTGAGGAAACATTCAAACAGAAACCAAACAGATAGTGTAAACAATCTTACGTCCACCTTTATCAGATTTTTTTTAAATTACCAATATTATATCAATTTGCATATTACAGGGTCATTATGTTTACTGAAAAAGTGAACTGCAAATCTTTGCTTTGAGATGCTATCTCCCTGAGATATCCTCCAATCTTTCCTCCGTCAGCGCTGGACTAAGTGACTTCTCATCCTCAGGGAATTCAATCTTCATCTCAACTCCCCTCGTGCCCTCCCTTCCAAATGCCTTGCTCT
Source organism: Heptranchias perlo (assembly GCF_035084215.1). Lineage (NCBI taxonomy): Eukaryota > Metazoa > Chordata > Chondrichthyes > Hexanchiformes > Hexanchidae > Heptranchias > Heptranchias perlo. Next base: position 50,124,690 of record NC_090338.1, read on the forward strand.
CCTGTCCTCCCTAAACCTTTTCCTCCATATAAACTCTCCTCCCCATATTCACAGTCATCCCCTCAACCGCGCCATCTCCCATGGTCTCACTCGCTGATAAGGCTGGTTCCAACATCTTCCTTGTTGTAAATTATCCCCTCTCCCACTCTCACTTTCCCCCCACCTCGATCTGTCTAGCCCTCCCCTTTAAGGGTGCTGCTGCAGGCCCAAGCTTAGTGAGTGCCCCTCTGGATTTCCCACCCTTCCAAATCGGCGAGCGCCTGTCAGTGCTTGAATCATGCAGGCAGCTAGCCAACTAAAATCAAATGAGGCCCAGCTATCGAAATGATTCGGGTCTCTCGCCGACAACACCTGGCAGGCATTGTGGTTGTTTCACCCACCCTGATATTCACCAAAGACCAAAATCAGGGCCCGGCGATGTTGGAGTCAGGAATTTGCCTTACTTTGTGCTAAAGTTGTGTAAAATCTTGATCACAAATTAGTTACAAAGAGCAACTGCTCATTATGTTCCAATTTTGCCATCTATGTTGAAAGTGCAGTGATCTGGCAGTCATAGTTTAATTTGCTCTCTGTGAAAGTTTGCCATGTTTTGGGGTCTTTTACTTTAAATGGTACAACAACAGGGTACAGTCATGGTGAGCTATCACAAGGATAGATGCATCTGACATAACTGAGTTTGTTGGCTTCTGGGAGCACAGAAGGACTTAAAGAAATTGTACCAATGAGCTTAATGCATGATCCAGTAATTCTGGTTCAGCAAGTGATGTTTAATTCTCCATTTAAGTTTCCACATCCAAAGAGCAATGTTCCAGATGGCAACACTGTCTGGGAGAGAGGAAATTACCGAATTATGTGTGACCTTTTCTTGATTAATACAGAATATTGAGCTGCAGGTGCACCAGGTCTTATGTTCCTCATATAAGTCTTGCTTAAGTGCTAGCAACTCATGTGGTACCACTCGCAGTCATGAACTCGTAGAGGACTGACAGTTTAGTTACATCTCTCCAATGGAGAAGGTGAACTCTGGCATGGAGTAAATTGTGAGGTGAGAGTGACTGCCCTTGACATCAAGGCAACATTCGATCAAGTGCGGCACCAAGGAGCCCTAGTAAAATTGAAGTCAATGGGAATCAGGGGGAAAACTCTCTAATGGCTGGAGTCATACCTGGCACAAAGGAAGATGGTAGTGGTTGTTGGAGGCTAATCATCTCAGCCCCAGGACATTGCTGCAGGAGTTCCTCAAGGCAGTGTCCTAGGCCCAACCATCTTCAGCTGCTTCATCAATGACCTTCCCTCCATCATAAGGCCAGAAATGGGGATGTTCGCTGATGATTGCACAGTGTTCAGTTTCATTCGTAACCCCTCAGATAATGAAGCAGTCCGTGCCCGCATGCAGCAAGACCTGGACAACATCCAGGCTTGGGCTCATAAGTGGCAAGTAACATTTGCACCAGACAAGTGCCAGGCAACGACCATCTCCAACAAGAGAGAGTCTAACCACCTCCCCTTGACATTCAACGGCATTACCATCGCCGAATCCCCCACCATCAACATCCTGGGGGTCACCATTGACCAGAAACTTAACTGGACCAGCCATATAAATACAGTGGCTACAAGAGCAGGTCAGAGGCTGGGTATTCTGTGACCCTTTCCACCATCTACAAGGCACAAGTCAGGAGTATGATGGAATACTCTCCACTTGCCTGGATGAGTGCAGCTCCAACAACACTCAAGAAGCTCGACACCATCCAGGACAAAGCAGCCCGCTTGATTGGCACCCCATCCACCACCCTAAACATTCACTCCCTTCACCACCATCGCACAGTGGCTGCAGTGTGTACTATCCACAGGATGCACTGCAGCAACTCACCAAGACTTCTTCGACAGCACCAAACCCGTGACCTCTACCACCTAGAAGGACAAGGGCAGCAGGCACATGGGAACAACACCACCTGCACATTCCCCTCCAAGTCACACACCATCCCAACTTGGAAATATATCGCCTGGTCAAAATCCTGTAACTCCCTTCGTAAAAGCACTCTGAGAGAACCTTCACCACACGGACTGCAGCGGTTCAAGAAAGCGGCTCACCACCACCTTCTCAAGGGGAATTAGGGATGGGCAAGAAAATGCTGGCCTTGACAGCGACGCCCACATCCCATGAACGAATAAAAAAAAGTACCCATTCAGTGCACTGACCTGCATGGCCTTGCACTCTACTGAACCCAGGAGTAAGAGTTGGGTTTTATCTGAAATACCTTTCATCACTGGCAGGGTATAAGCTTAGTACAATCACTGACAGTTACTTGTAGTGTTAAATTTTCTTTTTAAGGACTGGTTTCAATTGGATGATTTGCATGGATGTAAATAATACAACCTTCAGTCACAACCAACCTTTGAACCTCCATAAGATGTAGATCATTATTTTGATAGAAATGTTCTCAACTCAAGAGAAGAAATTGATTGTTTTCATTGCACTGAAGTAATCTTGTCTCCAGTTGAGTGGAGATTGTGCCTGTGCTGGAAATTGGTGTTTTACTTGAGTTGCAGTGTGAGTGATTATGCTAAAATGTAACCTTTAACAACCACTCTTTTAACTGAACCTCCAAGTGAAACAATCACTTGCAATGCTATAACTACAGGGTCATTTGCATCCTTCCCTGGTGATTTAAATTTATATTTAAGTCTGGTTTTAATTGTAGGGTTGTAGTTCCATCATGGACAATTATTTATCCTCCCCACATAAGTTAAACATGATTTCATGCTCTAACTTCAGCACTTTGCCAGCCCGAGCCAACACAATTGCTGAATTGGTTTGATCTATCCTAGGCAACAGTAGGGGTGCTACAAGTGGTCTAAGTGACCCTCGGCTAAGCAAAAGAAATTGCTGTCACATGAGCAATGCTAGAAAGGTTTAGGTCAGGTCAGAAAACATTTTACTTATTTTTCATGTGGTGTAATAATGGGGTCGATTTTAGGATGGCCGAGCGGGTGCGTTGAGGCCAGGGGAGGCTCGTAAAATCAGGGAATCCCGGAGCGGGTCCAGAGCTCGACTCCAACCCACCCACTTCCGGGTTCCCCAATGACGCAATCGGGTGTGCACGCAGCTCCTGCATGCGGGACTCCCACCGGCAATTAAAGCCGGCGGGATGACAATTTAAATACTTACTTACCTAGTTGAGGTCCTTGACAGACCTCATTGACAGGAGATTTTGGCAGGGGTGCATTTTTCATGGATCCTCAGCATGTTTCCCGTGCTGTGGGAAACACTCCCTATTGGAGCAGATGTGTTTCAGTCAGCAGCCAGTGGGAGATGCAAAGGATTTTTTGACAGCTGGAGGGGAATACCTCATTTATTGCAGCAGGGCACTCTGTCACTTCAGACAAAGTTTTGGCTGCAACACCTTTGTCTTTCCACTCAAAATTATTAATTTATACCCTAAACTCTGCTGTGCAAACACATTTACCTACTTTGCAGACCCCCTCAAACTCACATTGTCAGGATGGTGGGCGCCATGGCTGCATTCATCACTTCATCCGAAGACGAGCAACATCACCAATCTCGCCGGGCACGCCGTCCACCTCCGCCACGTGGAGCTCCACAACACAGTGCTGTGCCACAGGCACCTGCACAAAATAGTCGTGCAACTACACATACACCCACTGTAGGGTGACCCAATGGGTGGCATCAAGTGTGGATGTTCATAGAGAACCTCATGAAAGGGACTTATTGCACAAGCCAGTCAAGAATAGCCAAGACGTGGCAGTAGTGGTGACAATATAATATTTAATGTGAGTTGAACCAAAATCAAATATAAATAAAAAAACATGACAAACCGTCAAACACCCTTGTGCATCCCCTTTGTGCTCACGAAACCTTTGCCTTACGCTTCCTACTACACATACGTGATGCATCCCCTGTGGCTGCAGCAGAGGTAGTGGCAGGTTGGATGAGGGTGACCGTGAAAGAGATGCATCAGAGGGTGAGTATGAGACGGAGCCATGAGATTGTATGAGGATTGGGTTGAGTGGTCGTGATGGGATGAGTACTGGGGAGGTGAGTAAGTGCAGGTAAGATGAGGATGAGGTTTGAGTGGGTGTGAAGAGTGATGTGATAGAGTAGTGTTGGCAGTGCAGAAGGAGATGTGGGGTGGGGGCAGTGATGTTGAAGACGGAGTGCAGGAGAATGAGTAAGTGTGCTCACTTTGGTTGACCTAGTTAGGTCATTGAAGGGCTTCCTGCACTGTATCCAGCTGCGGGATAAGTTGCTGGTGCTGCTGACCTCTTCCACCTCGAGCCAGGCCTTATTGGTGGCAGAGGCAGGCCACTTCCTCCCGTCCGCCGGGTAGAAGATCTCCTTCCTCCTCCTCACCCCATCCAGTAAGACCTGGAGGCTGTTTGCTGCAGGAGCAGCATTGAAGGACTGCCCATTTAAATAGGGCTCCTGCAGCTGACAGCCTGTGATGTGGGTGAACAATCCGCCCACTGTGCAGGTTTCCAACGGGAAACCCGGAAGCCAAGGTAAGTGGCTTCAATTTACTTGCGATCGTGTGGGGAACCCATCGATTTTACTGGGCAGGTTACTCACGCACCCAGTTGACCCCCTGCTGCCATCCCGCCTCCCTGGTAATATCAGGGCCTATGTTACACTGGTGGATAGAGGAACATAGAAACAGAAGTAGGCCATTCAGCCCCTCGAGCCTGCTCCGCCATTCAATTAGATCATGGCTGATCTGTACCTCAACTCCATTTACCTGCCTTACCTAACAAAAATCTATTGATCTCAGTTTAAAATCTCTGATTGTCCCAACATCCACAGCCTTTTGGGGCACAGAATTCCAGATTTCTACCACCTTTTGTGTGAAAAAGTGCTTCCTGATTCTAATTTTAAGATTATGCCCCCTTGTTCTTGATTCCCCATCAGAGGAAATAGTTTCTCTCCAGTTCCACTAATAATGTGGAACTACATTGTTTGAAAATTTCCATTGAACTTTAGGGAGTTGGATTGTGGAATGCTTTTGTCAATCTAGATTGAAAAAAAGTATAAAAAAGCCAAGACTAGATGTAACCATTGGTTCTATCTAGTTTCGTTCAAGCATCTGGTGGATATCCCAAGGATTCTTGTGCACACGCTCAGAATCGCTATTAAGCAACATAAGGCTAAACTCTTATTTTATATGATACCAATGATTTACAGTCAGTTAGCATGGCTTACCCCAAAAAACCTACTGAATTGAAATTTTTAGCCTACAAAACCTCATAAGGAATGTAAACGTGAGCCTCGGTCACACCCATTTTGGCAAGTGTAATTTCCCTTTGGTTTGAAATAGTGTTTCAAATGAGTTTCCTGGTGGGTGAGAAAGTGTTCTGTTGCTAAAAGCTTTCACAGATGTTTCCTTTACCAGCCAGTGACAGACTCTATCCTGCACCGCGACACAATGGCCATTAAAAACCAACAGCCCATTGTTCCCCATACAGCCAACGCTCAGCACGAATCCATCTGGAGGATGATTAAGAGAGCACCTTGACCAATTGTTACATTTTAACTTTTTCTTCTCCAAGAAAAGGACTTAAAGAAAAAGCCTGCCTTTCCATCTAAGTTTCTTTTTACAATTCTATAAATATTTTCCTGATGTGGTTTACACAAAGCCTTTCTTGTACATCATCTAGCTCCTCTTCTAAACGTTCACCTGAGGAAGGAGGTAGCCTCCGAAAGCTTGTGAATTTAAAATAAAATTGCTGGACTATAACTTGGTGTTGTAAAATTGTTTACAACTCTTCTAAATGAGTTTTGATGATACATTTTAAGACTGCTGATCTGAAATTCTGGGATTTTCAGGCATCTTTCACCTGAATAAAACCGTTCTCCTCAAAACTAATGCAGCCTAATGTAGCCTGCTGTAAGGTGAACACAATTGTATAGATTTAAAATGGTACAGGCTTACAAAAAGAGAAAAGGGAATGTTAATAGGGTCATAATTTTAAAAATAAAAAGATGTTGGGAATACAAAGCGGGGTTGATTTTAACTCAAGGCGGGATCGGTGCGTGGGGATGGTGGGCCTGAAACAGGTGACACACCTGGAAATTATGAAGGAAGTGATTTAAATTTTTAAAAACTGTCTCCCGCCTGATGCCAGCAGGAATAACGTCAGGGCTGGTGGGGAGTGGGAATTGGAGGAGCCAGGTGCCACCGGGGACCCAAGAAAATGGTCCCTGGCACAAGGTAGGGAGTGGGGGGTTGCAGAGCCGATTCAGGTCAAGGGAGGGTGAAGGAAAGCCAGGGCTGGGGAGACCCAAGGACTCCATCTGGGGCCCCGGGGGAGCACTTCATAAAAATAACATTTTTTAAACTCACCTGGGCCTCTTCTGGCCATTCCGCAGACTCCCCCCTTGGCAGAGCTGTCGGGGTTAGACCTGTGCGGACCTCCCGAATGGGGAAGTTAAAATGGTGTTGCGGTGCTATTGATGTCATCAGGCCGCGACTTTTCGATTTAAATTAGGCCCTCGCCTGCCTGCAGTGGGAGCCTCGGCCAAGTTTGAAGTCAGTGAAGATAAAATGTCACCAGGCGGAAACAGTATGGCCTTGGGTCCGGTTAGTGGACATGAATTATTTCATCCTTTCCGGCCGGGGGGGGGGGGGGGGGCTTAAAATCGACCCTATCTAAAAAAAAAGAATGGATTATCATTTCAGAATTAGACTCTTCATCAGAATTTTAGCAGTTCTGACAAAGGGTCTACACAAGGAATGTTAACCTATCTTTGCTCTTTCCAAATGCTGATGATCTGTGTGTATTTCCACCAATCTCTGTTTTTATTTCAGATTTCTAGCACTTCTTTCTTTTTATCTCTATATTTCCCTACAATTACAATCTTATATTAAGCATGTACCACTCTTAACAGTTGTGTTGTTCCAGCAAATTTAAAACATGAGCATGTAAGATATTGACAGGTGTGGCATAAAACCCAGACTATTTGACCTCTGTAGACTTCCACCAGTTTCCTAAGAGCCTCATTTAATTTATGACCACCAAAGCTCCACCTCTGATCTGAGAAGTTTCTCCCATAAACTTTCACAGGAACTAAGGCTTTTCCCACTTTTGTCTCAAGGGAGTATTTCCCAGACAGGAGGGACAATATGGTGGGAATTTATGCCAGAAAAAGCAGCTGTTTTCAAAGTCGCTCCCTCTAGATACTAATGAGATGCTGAGCCCTGTTGTATCACAGTAGTGCCAGCGCATGCCTGCTTTGCTTTTGTTTTTGTTAATAGTGGCAGATTAGAGGGGATGTGATGGCTCGACTCTGGTGGGATTAGCAGACGAGTGCCCCAGGCCACAGATGTATGAAGTGATTTCTAGAAGCAATGATATCGAAAAGGCCTAGTGATGTACACTGCAATGCATAATAGTTTCATACTTCCACAATCCTTCTTCCAAATAAAAGTAATTTTCTTGTCAAAAGGCCCATATCCTAGAAGGAAGAAAGCCCACAGGCAAGGCAGTACCTACAGTGAGCAGCAGTGTTCCTGTGGCTTTCTTCAACAACAACAACTTGCATTTATATAGCACCTTTAATGTATTAAAACGTCCCAGGGCACTTCACAGGAGCGTTATCAAACAAAATTTGACAGAGTAGAAAACCACCATATTTGCACATGCCTTCAAAAATGCAGCTTCTTAATACTATTACTGTGCGGAGACATTCTAAACAAATACTGAAATACATGGGAAGTATTTTGAAAAATATTAATATATAACTAATTTACAGTTACCTGGTTTGGCAACAGATTCCCCACACTGGCAGTTTCTTTCAAATAGAAAGAAAGAATGACTTGCATCTATATAGCATCTTTCACGATGTCAGGACATACCAAGACGCTTTACAACCAATGAAGTACTTTTGAAGCGTAGTCACTCTTGTAATGTAGGAAACACAGCATCCAATTTGTGCATAGCAAGATCCCAAAAGAGCATCATAACAATACTGCAGCCTTTTCTTCCCCTTCTTCCGTGGAAGATAGTGACTTATGTTATGATATGGTTCTAGAGGTGCTGTCAGCTCTCTGTACTTTGCCTAAATGGCCACTCTTTATGTGTGAGCCTGGTCAGTGAGTGTTAGGAGGCTATTTGAATGGAAACATCAGAGCTATGCCAAGCCAAACCCAGTCCTCGGCTAATGTCTGTCCACACATGCACTTTCAGGCAGGGGGCATTTCATAGGGATCAACAGCTGATTGGCTGATTTTTTTTCTCCCCCTTGTCCAGGGACATTGTGCAACAGGTGCAACAATGAGAAATTTAGTGGTAAGGCCCGCGCCCGATTTGCGGGTGCACCTGGGCCACTGCTAAATTCAGCAGGCCCTTTCCTCAGGCTGCCATGAACGCCATATGAAATTAGCACAGGCTCCATAGCGGCCTAACATGGACTGCTGGAAGCAGCCTGCCGGTAGGTCTTTTTTTAAAACTTATCTTAACGTGAAGCTAGGAGTAGCGGTGGTGCTCCTCCTGCCTCCATATTAATGCAACGGTTGCTGCCGCCCGTGCTTGCCTCCCTCTCAATTGTCTCCCTTTCCCCCCCCACCGGACTCACGTGCACCTCGGCCGACATCTGAGCTGGCTAAAATTCAAAGGGCCCGGACTGAGGAGCTGTGTCGGGGTGCCCAATTGCCGACCATAGCTTGCCGCAATTATGACGATGAGATTCTAGGACAAATTTAGGATGGTCCTTGGGCCTATCCATCCTGGCACATCTTGGCTGTGCGCTGCACAGATCACGCCCTGTTTCGGGGACTAATGAATTTAGGCCCCACTGAATTCAGTTGTAATGACCACATCGTTGCATCAGCACAATCCAAGTATCAAGCCGTTTTGATCTATACTCCTAAATACCACATTGAGCAGTGCGCTTGCTAACTGAGAGCAACTACTGCAGCTTTAAGGGGCCTTTGCTTCACAATTTTGTTTTGTGTTATTCAGGTTGAAGAACAGAAGCGACCAGTCACCTCACAAGTAAAACGCCAAGCTTCCATGTCAAACAATGGGTCACAGAAAGCTAATTCCCAACACAAAATTAAGCGCCACGGCTCAAGTAAGTGCACTGTTTTATTCTCACTTTATTCCTTTATAATCTTGTATTCATTCCATCTTAAAGCTACTTTCATCTTTGATGCAGATTTGGGGGAAGCAGAAAAGTGGGCTGAATCTGTAAAGTAAAATTGTTAAAACAAATCAGCCTGAGGGCCTGTCATGGTTACAGGCTGAGGCAACCACAGCTGCCAGTTTGTGTGCACATGGCAGTTCAGGTAGGAATGGTAAAGGACACAAGTGAGTAATGAGGTAAGCAGATTGGACTGTTGGTTCTATTCCACTCTGTATTCACAAGTTTAGTTTTTTTGGGGGGGGATGGGGGCTACTATTAAATAAAGGATGCTAAAGTTCTATATAAGGTTCAGCTGCTAATTAATTAGTTTATAACTGAAACTTGGTTTTCATTTGCTACCTCGTCCAGCTTTCCAAAACACTCTCTGAGGACTTTTTGATACCTAAGTCACATGACTCATTTAGAGGACCAACTGCTGCCTGCTTAAAATTTAAATATTTTTTTAAAGCTATACCATCGTGCAATTAAAATGAAGTCACAATGATGATTCTGGAATGACAAAAATATAGATTTGGCGTGCACTGTTTGTATCAGGTACCCTTCACAGTCATTCGTTCAACCATTATCTGGCAAGGTCCAAGACCAGCAGTAGATTTTGACATTGCTTATTAGTGTGTGAAAAATAACAACATATCAACAGACTCTTTCATTTGGATTTTTTTTAAATATGGTGAGTTAATAATCTCATTATGTTATTGGTCCAGTGTTGATCTTTTGTAGATTGTTGCTAATGGAAGGAATGCCCACAACTGCTGTAGTAGCTTCGGAATGCAATCTTTTGCTGAGTCTAGCAGGATAAGAGTGGGCAGGAGGTGGGGTCAGGGCTTGAGTTGTGATGTTTGCTTTGCTTGGGATGCAAATCAAGTGGGAACAAAAACAGATTTTTATTTCAGAAACCAGACTTTTGGTGTCTGTAAATTATAGATATTGCCAGACAGCTGACTCAAAACACAGACTGTCCAGTCCAAAACTGGATGGGTGCCAACCCTAGTAGCGCTGACACTGAATCTAAAAGCGTGGCGCCAAGAATGACACTGAGCTGGTAGACCCTCTAATGCTATTATTCCACCACTAGCATTTTGCCAACTCAAAATACATAGTTCTATCATTTTTTTTTGTTTTTAAATTAATTTCAAGAGTTGTAGAATTCCTGCTAACTCACCAGGGCTGCCACAACTGCACTTTTCCAGCCTGCTCTCCCTTCACCAGGGAGAATGTCAGAAATTGCCTGATGTAATAGGCTCTGTCACTGAAACTGACCTGGAGAGAGTCAAGGTAACTAAGTTTTTTTAATTAAAATTGTTTCTGCTGAATCTACTGTCCAAGTGTCAGACGTGTGGTGTACTCAAATTTTGTTTAATAAAATTACAGTGAAATGCGTACCGCTCGCTTAAAAAGAATTGCAATGTTTTGGATGCTGCGCATAGTGAGCAGGTGGTTGTTAAACAGCTGTAACGAGTGAGGGAGGTGAGGCCTTCACAGTAAGCTTAAAAATCCCAACCTCAAAATAAAATTCAGTTTGATTGGTCCCTTTAAGAAGGATTTTATATATATTGGATGTATGTTGACTGAGGGCTTCAACAACAGTAAAAAAAAAAATTCCTGTCAATCAGAAAGTAATCAAAATGTCTTTACAGCAATGTTGAAAACAGCAATATCTGAGCCATAATTATACGTGATCTTAAATACACCAGTGATTGTTAATTAAAGTCCGTGTCAGGGAGACACTGAACTAGATTTCCATCTTAAAAAGCCTTGACGTTCTCGGGATTGTCGTAAAGCTGCGGCTTTCTGGACGCTGCTAGAATTCAGGACAGTGCCTTAAACATACAGTCAAATGTCATCATTACAGATGCATGCAGGAAATGGTAAAGCTGTTGTCATGGCAAGGTGGTTGCCTTATTAATGTTTCAGTTCCTCTGCTGATTATAATGAATGTTCCTTTGGGGTCTGGGGAGACAATTTATTACAACAGAAAAGTGTTAATTAACAATAGTTTATTGTAATGAGATTAAGCTGCAATCTGAAGTGCATCCCAGGTGCAACAGTGTTTTGTGGATTTATTTACCTAATTATTTAGCTTCATTTGAAAATGCCTCATTTGTGCGTGGTGCTTATAGAATCATACAGCACAGAAGGGGGCCATTCAGCCCATTGTGCTTGTGTCGGCTCTTTGAAAGAGCTATCCAATTAGTCCTGATACTAATCCCTATTTCCACTGCTAAACAGTCAGGAATGTCTGAGGGAAGCACTGTGCAAGTCTCCTTCTTTCTCCCCACTTCGTAAGGTAAATGGCACTCGTTTCATCCACCTCTGAAGTATGAGAGGCTGAGTGGGTCCTGTGGTGATTCAAACCCAGGACTATCCTGTCCCAGCTGAACCAACTGAGCTACCTGATGCTCGAAGAAAGCGAATCCTTATCAAAACAGGAGAAAATGTTTCAGTATAAATAATACCGCTTGTGAAAACACGAAAGCTGAGTCCACAATAGTGTTTGCACTCATCACTCAATCCCAACTGTCACTAAGACAAAGTCAGACTTAACTACAGGACTCAAACATTAGAGCTCAGCTCACAGATGTCCTGGACAGATGACAGCTCGGTAACATTCATTTCCCGTGGCCACACCGCCATCGTCACATGCTGACAAGGTGCTGAGATTAAAGATAGACTCACACCAGGATCAGTGTTAACATCAGTGTCCCATTGGTATCAAGTCACACAGATGGTGAGCTTGCTTTCTATAGAGGTTGGGCTCCACTAAACACTTCTCATCTCACTAAGAAATTCAAGGCCAACTCTATAGTGCAGTGAGTAAATCCTCCTATAAAGGCACCGGGACTCATTTTCCCCTTGACAGAGAGAACGCCAAAATGGGCACAAAATTCCAATACTAATGTCCTAACTTAAGCCTTCTATAAAAGAGAATTTTCCTTTCATGAACTGCGTAAATAATTATCTAAATGCAAAACATAAGTAGATAAACAACACAAACAATGATGCATTTGTATAAGCTCTTGTGTGTAGTATGGAGTGATACAGGATATTACTCGATCAGGGAGCTGGAATAACCCTGTACTTTCAGAGAAAATAACAGTGCAAAAAGCTTTTTATCTTAAGCTGTTGGGGTCAATGGTTGGGCTTCTATGCCAATCTGAGCAACAGCTCATCTGGCATTTCAGAGACATTCTTAAAATTTTAAATGACATTAATTTGCATGTTTGATTTGCCCACAACTGAGCAAGGGAACAGGGATCGGTGCTGAGACCACTGTTGTTCACAATTTACATTAATGATTTCGATTCGGAAATTGGAAGTACAGTTTCAAAGTTTGGTCAGCATGGATACGAAATTGGCTAAGTGACAGGAAACAGAGAGTAAAAGTTAATGGTTGTTTTTCAGACTGGAGGAAGGTATACAGTAGTGTTCCCCAGGGGTCAGTACTAGGACCACAGCTTTTATTGATATACATTAATGACTTGGACTTGGGTGTACAGGGCACAATTTCCAAATTTGCAGGTGACACAAAACTTGAAAGTGTAGTAAACAGTGAGGAGGCTAGTAATAGACTTCAAGAGGACATAGGCAGGCCGGTGGAATGGGAGATGAAATTTAACGCAGAGAAGTGCAAAGTGATACATTTTGGCAGGAAGAATGAGGAGAGGCAATATAAACTAAATGGTACAATTCTAAAGGGGGTGAAGGAACAGAGAGACCTGGGGGTATTTGTGCACAAATCTTTGAAGGTGGCAAGACAGGTTGAGAAAGTGGGTGAAAAAGCATACGGGATCCTGGGCTTTATAAATAGAGGCATAGAGTACAAAAGCAAGAAAGTTATGTTGAACTTTTGTAAAATATTGGCCACAACTGGAGTATTGTGTCCAATTCTGGCCACCGCACTTTAGGAAGGATGTGAAGGCCTTAGAGAGGTGCAGAAAAGACTTACCAGAATGGTTCCAGGGATGATGGACTTCAGTTACGTGGATAAACTGGAGAAGCTGCAGTTATACTCCTCAGAGCAGAGAGGTTAAGAGATTTCATAGAAGTGTTCAAAATCATGAGGGGTTTATATAAAGTAAATAAAGAGAAACTGTTCCCATTGGCAGAATGTTCAAGGACCTGAGGGCACAGATTTAAGATGATTGGCAAAACAACCAAAGGCGACATGAGGAAAAACTTTTTTATACAGCAAGTAGTTGCGATCTGGAATGCGATGCCTGAAAGGATGGTGGATGCAGATTCAATCGTGACATTCAAAAAGGATTTGGATAAATACTTGAATAAAAAGGGAAAAATTTGCAGGGATGCCAAGAAAAGAGCAGAATAATGGGACTAACTGGATTGCTCTTACAAAGAGCCGGCATGGACTCGATGGGCCAATTGGCCTCCTTCTGTGTTGAACCCAACCTATGATTTTTTTAATATATATATATATATATATATATATAAAAGAGATCTTCTCAGGACAAGGAAGTTCTGCTGTGGGCATGCTGCCAGCCTTCACATCATTCTGTGGCTTTTCTGTGCTAGTAACTGGCAAAGAACGAAAGATGAAAATATTAATTCTATCTGCAGTTTTTAAAAATTATTCTACAACTGGGATGTGGATGAATCTGAAATTTGGTCATCTAATATCTGCGTAAAGTCTAAATGTTTGTCCCCAACTTGCAAAACAGCCTCTCAGCATTTTGTGCTGTTTCACTTGGTTCCTTAGGGAATTGTCCCCATTTTCCTGGTTATTCTGGACCAATCTCTTACAATTTTTGTCATTGAATCGGCTAACAGGAAGCTACCTTTGTGGAGTCAGACTCTGTCTGTTGCCATTTTCTCCTCGCATTATCCCACTCCAGTATCTTGGAAAAGTCAACAACTTAGGGAAATTAAAGATGAATAATGGCAGAGACTGGAATCAAAGCATGAGCATTGTGTTCTTGACAAATGGGCACCAAATTGTACTTCAGAATCAAAATCCATTTACTGAAAACAAGTTGTCAGATGTCTGCCTGTAGCTTGATGCCATCCTTATCTTTTAGATACAAATCAGTCTAAATATGGGAAGACTCGAGCTGAAGAAGATGCAAAGAGATGGCTGACAGAGCAGGAGGCACTTGAAAAACACAAGGATTTAATTCGCAAAGAACTGATGCAGCTCCGCAAAGAGAAGAAAGAGCTCCGTGAAGCTCTAAAAGTCTGCACAGGTACATCCTTATCTTACTTTCTTAAACACAAGTAATTATGGAGCTCAGTAATGGGTGTGTAACATACTCATTGTTAGGTGGGTGCTAGAATTATTCAATGAGTAAATTACAAGGATATTAGATGTTGTGTAGAGGGTAGTCTTTTATTTCACTAGTACGACAAATGAGCTAAAGGTTTGGAGGATAGTGTTTCTAACCTTGAGTGAAAGTATGAAAAAAAATAGGTTTGCACACAATTATAATTTTAATTTGTAGTTGTTTTCATTTCTTTACCTAAAGGTGGCACCCCTGATACTATAGAAAGGAAAAATATTATACGATCCCCAATAGCTCAGATGGGGAAATTTCATCTGCTCAATGGAGGAATGAGGCATATAGACCAAGAAGGACCCAGATTCAATTCCTGGTTTGTGCTAAGTTCGCTGATCTCAGGCAGTCTGGTGCCATGGGCATCACAATTGACCTCAATGTCCCCACATTAGTAATTGGAAAACTAACCAGGGTTCCACTTCTGACATTGGAAGTGTATATATGCGGACATCAGCAAGGATTTGGGCTAGGCAGTGATGTCCCCCATGCATCCTGCTGACATTCAATGTCTTGGCTCACATTTGAAGAATGGTCTCTTGGGATAGTGGAGGGAACTCAAGCGTGAGCCACCATCTCCTGGAGAGAAGGAGAGACGCTGATGTATAAGACATGCAGCAGATTTTCCTCCTCAACTTGAAGTAACTAATAGTATCTTTTATTCCTCCCTTTTCTATCCTTACCTCTCCTCTCTGGATTATGGTTTCATGGGTTGGTCCTTTTGGATTTCATCCAAAATGCCATTCCTCATTTGTGAGCCTGGATAGTGAATGTTGAGAGGAGTTTTTAACCCACAGAGGTCAATCCCAACATATTAACGCAGGCACCTTACAGCAGAAAGTGAATTGGTAGCAATCAGGCGTAGGAATCATATTTGTTTTTTCTCCAACTCTAAGCCAGGAGCACTGAGGACGAGCATGGCACACTTACTGCTACCCTGCCTGAGATCACCCAATTAAGCACTGCCTCATTAAACATCCTGTGTCATGTGAACCATTTCCTCTACATCACTTAATATACTGGATGCACATTTAAATCAGCCTACAGATTGTCATTCAATGATGGGAACATCAATAAACACTGCTGAACAATCCTATTTTTGTGTATTGTCCTGCAGAATTGTATTCTATCCTTTATTGGAGTTCAGCCTAGAGTCTAATAGAAGTGATTGTACAGTTGGTTACTGTATTGCTTTAAGAATATTCCATCCTCACTATGCCCTTGGCTCCAATTAAATGGTGAATACGAGCAATTCAATGGCTTGCTCTATCTGCCCTAAATAGTTTCAAATAATATACTCGAAGAGTTTTCAAATGTGTCTATCAAATTATTAACTAGGCTCTATAAACCTATGTAAATATGTGTATTTTTTTTATTCGTTCATGGGAGGTGGGCATTGCTGGTGAGGCCATCATTTATTGCCCATCCCTAGGGCATACTATATACTATGTTATATTTTTATTTTAAATATATTGGGCTTGATTTTCCCGGGAACGGGCATGTGCGTTGGGGGCAGGGGGGCTCCGAAAATTGGGGAAATCCCGTTCGGGTTCGGAGCCAGGCTCCAACCCGCAGACTTCCGGGTTCCACATTGACAATTCTGGGTGTGCGCCGCCTCCCGAATGTGGAAGTCCCACCAGCAATTAAAGCCGGCGGGATGTTCATTTACACAGTTGTTAAGATAGTTTAAGCACTACAACTACAAGTGTTGTAGTGCTTAATTTTCTCCACATTTTGGCAGGGGTGCAATTTTGAAGCATCCTCAGCGTGTTTCCCGTGCTGTAGGAAACACTCACTGTTGCAACAGACGTGTTTCAGCCAGCAGCCAGTAGGAGATTCAAATCCTTATTTGACAGATGAGGAGAAAAGGTCACTTATTGCAGCAGAGCACTCTGTTATTTCAGACAAAGTTTTGGCTGCAAGATCTTTGTGTTTGCACTGAAAATTCTTGGGACGCTAAATTGGGCCGTTTAGCACCCGTTCTTTCGGCGCTACACGGCCTCTCCGACATCCAAGATGGTGTCTCGAATGCGCACACACATTTCCTGCGTGATGTGCGCCAGACGTCATCTTATATAGGAGTTAGCGCAGGCGCAGATAACAAACGCTGGAATCGTGCAAAGTAGGGAGAAAATGGCTTCAATCAGTGTGCAATGCTGATTTATAGTGATAGACACCATTTTGGGACTTAACACTCAACTCAACGCACAGTCTTAACCCCGGCCATCTAAATGTGTCTCAGAATGCCTGGAGGACCCCCCCCCCCCCCCCCCCCGTGCTATTTAAAGGGACCATGCAGGATTTACAGGTTAGTGGCTGGATTATTGCTTCTGGCTGCCAAGACATTTGTAATTGTTTTTGGAGGTCCCCTAGACTTGAATACTAGGATGCAGGGACATAGCCTAACATTTAGAGCCAGGACGTACAGGAGTGAAGTTAGGAAATGCTTCTACATGCAAAGGGTGGGAGATGTTTGGAACGCTCTGCTGCAGACGGCAGTTGATGCTAGTTCACTCGTGAATGTTAAATCTGAGATTGATAGATTTCTGTGAACCAAGGGTATTAAGAGATATGGGGCTAAGACAGATATATGGAGTTAGGTCACAGGTCCACCATGATCTCATTGAATGGCGGAATAGGCTCGAGGGGCTAAATGCCACTGCCACTTGCTGCCTCTTGATATGCGCCATCTTCTCCTACAAGAAAGCGGGACATATGTCTGGGTGATGTGCCTGTCTTGGTTGAATAGCTGCCAGTGTGTGTGGCCTGTGAGTTGTGGGTGGGCGGCTTGAAACAGTGGTAATGTGTAAGGGTGAGAGGAAGCATCTGATTGGAATAGTTGAGTACTGATGGAAAGAGTTTGTTGGTATGTGGGTGATGGGGGGTGTAGTGGGTGGTGTAGTTGGTAGGAGACTCCACTTGACAGTTGACCTCACTCACCTTGCCCATTCATGTCAAAGCATTGAACTTCTTCCTGCACTGCATCCATGTTCATGATGCTGTGCGCCTGGCATTGACTTTGTCCCCCCTGCCTCCCACTGCCTTTTGAGTACATATTTGGAGGGCCTCTTGCCCCCCCCCCCACCCTCCCCCTGCAGATATAGGATGTCCCTCCTTCTGTCCACCTCATGCACCCAAGGTCTGTAGTGCATCAGCAGAGAACCTTGGTGCACGCACTCTCGCAGGCCTGGTACCATTTCGGAACGGCAGATTGGTGAGGTCTGGCATGCAAATTGGAGGATGTGGGATTTAGTAGTGCGCAACCTTTATTCAATGTTTTAACATAACTCATCAGTGTGTAAACATAGGGATGGGACCCGCAACTGTGTTTTACGTGTGCGATGTCTGATTTCTGTGCAGACAGTAGACTGTTATTTTCAGCAAATAACAGGTACCAGCTACCTTTAAGAGATTTCTAATTAACATCCTCCCTTTAAGAGATTGAGCTCCCTCTGGTGGTGGAAAGTGCGAATTGCATTGATTCCACATGCAAGGCCTGGAAAGGAACGCTGATTGCAGGTACGTGCTCCGGTGGGTGCTAACTTGCGTCCTGCCTGCGCAGGGGTAATAGCACATCACGCTACCTACGTTCAAGAACGGCCGCAATCGAATTTTCCCCCTTGCTTTCCATTCAAAATTCTGCTGTTCAAACATATTTAACTACTTTGCGGGCCCCCTCAAACGCACACCGAGGACGAGCAACATCACCGGCCTCGCCAGGCACGGCGTCCACCTCCACCACGTGGAGCTCCACAACACAGTGCTGCGCCACAGGCACCTGCACAAGAGCACAGAGGGCAACAACAGAGAGAGCGACGTTGCAGGAGACACTACCCTCGCCACAGGGTCTACAGACCGAGGCTCAGCTTCCTGGACCTCTCTGAGGAGCAGAGCATACAGAGGCTCAGAGTCAGTTGCCAGGTAGTCACAGACATCTGCAGCCTCCTTCATGCCGAGCTGCTCCCAGCTGGGCCGAGTAGCATCTCCTTACCTGTCGCTGTCAAAGTCACCACTGCCCTCAACTTCTTCGCCTCCAGATCGTTCCAGGGTACCACCGGGGACATCACCGGGGTCCCTCGGTGATGTCCCCGGTGGTACCCTGGAACGATCTGGAGGGGGGCAACGGGTGAGACGTGGGAGTGCTTTGAGTGGCATCCCCACTTCCATGTCCCCTTTCACCATCATTCCTCCCCTGGGCCAGGCCCACATCACTCCTACCACTCTGCTGGACGACAGTTTGGAGGACATGTGTGAAGCTTTGTAAGGCCTGTGCTAGTGTATCTGCCTGCCTGTTTCAGGCGGCAGAATGTTGTTCACCCTGAGTCCGAACAGCCATTGTCAGGGCCTGAGCGGACTCATTTGTGAGCCGTGCTTGAAGCTCAATGGAGGCTAGCCTTCCCTCCATCGCAGACATTCCAGCACTTACCCATGACAGTATCTGAGAGTTGCTCATGTCCCCATGACACTATCTCAGAGATGCCCTCACGTCCCTGTGACACTATCTCAGAGATGCCCTCACGTCCCTGTGACACTATCTCAGAGATGCCCTTATGTCCCTGTGACACTATCTCAGAGATTCCCTCCCGTACCTGTGCCACCATTCCACTCATGCAGAAGTTGGACTCCTCCATCCTCTTCGCTATTGTGGAGAGTGTGCGTGGCACCTGTTCCAGCACCTCGCAAATGTGCTGCTGGCCCTCAATCATTCCCCATTTGAAGAATGGCCCCCAGGGTTCAGCATCTGCGTCCAGCTGAGCAAAGCCTGGAGAGAAGTGCTCCCACCAACACGGACTCTCCCCAGCTGACCCTGCCACCAGTGTCTGTTCGTGCTCACTTGTGTGTGGTGACTCACCATGTGCGACCCCAACTAACTGCGGACTAGGACCCACCGAGGTGTGTGTATCTGCACTGGTGGATGGCTCACTCGGATGTGACGGTGCACCCTCCAAGGCCGGCAGGTCCTCTGCGGAATCGCCCTCTGCCGTCACAGCGGTCACTGAAGGCCCTGTAAGAGAACAGAAGGCAACATTAAGCATGATCACAGATGTGTCATGTTGCGATGAGCATATTGAGGTGCTGAAGATGGCAAGGCATGTTAACATCAATTCATATTGTGTATGCTGAATGTTAAAGTTATGTCACTAGACGTTTATCGGTCCCAGTCTCGGGTCACCGACGGACAGGCACTCGAGGGTTCGGCTGAGCTCCAGCACCTCCTGCTCCGCATTTGTGAGGACAACAATTTGTTGCAGCCCCCCTCCAGTCCTCGCCCTCTCCCGTGCATTCTGAGCTGTCTTCTCCTATAAGGGGAGAAAGTACAGATGCGTGAGTGAGTGATGGTGACATGGCCAACCGATGAATGCATTGGTTTGGGTGCAGCCGACTGTGAAAGAGATGCATCAGAGGGTGAGTATGAGACAGAGCCATGAGAATGTATGAGGATTGGGTTCAGTGACAGTGGTGGGGTGACTAATGGGGAGGTGAGGAAGTGCAGATACGTTGAGGATGAGCCTTAAGTGGGTGGAGGGAGTGATGTGATGGGGTAGTGTTAGCAGTGCAGAATGAGTTGGAGGGTGATGGTGGTGCTGTGGAAGACAGAATGTAGGAGAATCAGTAAGCATACTCCTAGTTAGGTCATTGAAGCGCTTCCTGCACTGGACCCAGGTGCGGGAGATGTTGCTGCTGCTGGTGACCTCCTCTGCCACCTTGAGCCAGGCCTTCTCGGTGGCAGAGGCAGGCCACTTCCTCCCGTCCACCAGGTAGAACACATCCCTCCTCCTCCTCACTCCATCCAACAGCACCGGGAGTGAGGCATCGTTGAATCTTGAAGAAGCCTTGCCCCTGTGCTGCTCCACTGTGGTGTGTGCGTGTTTGCTCCAAGAGCGGCCATTGGAGGACTGCCCCTTTAAGTAGAGCTCCTCCAGCTGACAGCCTGTGATGCTAGTGAGCAGTCCGCCCGCTGCGCAACTTTCGGACGGCAAACCTGGAAGCCACGTTAAGTGGCTCCAATTGACACACGATCGCATGCGAAACGGAGATTTTTTATTGGTCGGGTTACCCACCCCCCGCTGCCATCCCATCTCCACGCTAATATCGGGGCCATTGTCTGTTTCAAAAAAATTTTCTATAGCTTCCATTGCCATCTAGTGGCTGACAGCTGCATATTCACCTTTTGTCTCAAGAAAGGTGCAATGTTTTGGGTGAAATATTAAACAGAAGCCCCATTTGTCAGTTCAGGTCATAAAAGATCCCATGGTACTATTCAAAGGAGATCAGGGGAGTTCTCCTGCTGTCCTGGTCAACATTTATCCCTCAACCAACATCACCAAAACAGTTTAACTGGTCATTTATCTCATTGCTGTTTATGTGTCTTTGTTGTGTGTAACTTTGTTGCTCTGTTTGCCTACAAAATAACAAAAATAATTCATTGGTTGAAAAGTGTTTCGTGACATCCTGAGTATGTGAAAGGCACTGTATAAGTGCAAGTTTTTTTTTCTTAATAAGTCTGTTTTTGATAATGTTAAATGAGGTAAGAATGTTGGCTTCAACATTGGTATTGCTGCAAATTCAAAGATGATATGCAAACGGAAATTATTTCCTGTTCCTGCTTCAGTTATCTTAATAGTTTAAAGATGGGAAATCATTTTATGCATTTTGAACCCTTAATTAATTCAAATTGGCATGATTAATCCAGTGCTGGAAGCATTTGGGGAGAGCAAACAAGGCATGGGAGTACACAATAAATGGGAGGATACTGAAAAGTGTAAAGGAAGTGAGGGACCTTGGAGTGCATGTCCATAGATCCCTGAAGGTAGCAGGACAGATTGATAAGGTGGTTAAGAAGGCATACGGGATACTTTCCTTTATTAGCCGAGGCATAGAATATAAGAGAAGGGAGGTTATGCTGGAACTGCATAAAACACTGGTTAGACCACAGCTTGAGTACTGTGTACAGTTCTGGTCACCACATTACAGGAAGGATGTAATTGCACTAGAGAGGGGACAGAGGAGATTTACAAGGATGTTGCTAGGACTGGAGAATTTTAGCTATGAGGAAAGGTTGGATAGGCTGGGGTTGTTTTGTTTGAAACAGAGGAGGCTGAGGGTGATTCAATTGAGGTGTACAAAATTATGAGGGGTCTAGATAGAGTGGATACGAAGGACCTATTTCCCTTAGCAGAGAGGTCAATAACCAGGGGACATACATTTAAAGTGATTGGTAGAAGGATTAGAGGGGAGCTGAGGAAAAATGTTTTCACCCAGAGGGTGGTGAGGGTCTGGAACTCACTGCCTGAAAGGGTGGTAGAGGCAGAAACCCTCAACTCATTTAAGAAGTACTTGGATGTGCACCTGAAGTGCCGTGACCTACAAGGCTACGGACCAAGTGCTGGAAAGTGGGATTAGGCTGGGTGGCTCACTTTTGTACGGCTCGGACACGATGGGCTGAATGGCCTCCTTCTGTGCCATAAATTTTCTATCATTCTATCTCCTTATAACAGGCTTTACTCTGAAGTGAAGAAATCACAAAGTGATTGACAATTCATTTGAATCTAATTCCGAAAATAATTTATTTGAAAAAAATGGTTCAGAAATTACAAGTTCATTGAATCATAGAATGATACAGCACAGAAGGGGGCCATTCAGCCCATCATGCCTGTGCCGGCTCTTTGAAAGACCTATCCAATTAGTCCCACTCCCCTGCTCTTTCCCCATAACCCTACAAATTTTTCCACTTCAAGTATTTGTCCAATTCCATTCAAAAGCTACTATTGAATCTGCTTCCTCCACCCTTTCACGCAGTGCATTCCAGAGCATAACAACTTGCTGCATAAATAAATTTTTCCTAATGTTGTCTCTGGTTCTTTTGCCAATTACCTTAAATCTGCATCCTCTGGTTGCCGACCCATCTGCCATTGGAAACAGTTCATCCTTATTTATTCTAGTAAATAACCCTTCATGATTTTGAACACCTCTATCAAATCTCCCCTTAACCTTCTCAGTTCTAAGGCAAACAACCCCAGTTTCTCTAGTCTCTCCACGTAACTGAAATCTTTCGTCCCTGGTGCCATTCTAGTAAATCTCCTCTGCACCCTCTCTAAGGCCTTGACATCCTTCCTAAAGTGTGGTGCCCAGAATTGGCCACAATACTCCAGCTGGGGCCTGACCAATGTTTTATAAAGGTTTAGCATAACTTCCTTGCTTTTGTACTCTATGCCTCTATTTATAAAGCCAAGGGTCCCATAAGCCTTTTTTAACAGCCTTCTCGACTTTCCCTGCCATCCTCAGAGATTTATGTACTTGCACCCCCAGTTTTCTCTCTTCCTGCACCCCTTTTAAAATTGTATCATTTAGTTTATATTGCCTCTCCTCATTCTTCCTATCAAAATGCATCACTTCGCACTTTGCTGCATTAAATTTCATCTGCCATGTGTCTGCCCATTTCACCAGTCTGTCGATGTCCTCCTGATGTCTATCCTCCTCACTGTTCACTACATTTCTGAGTTTCGTGTCATCTGCAAACTTTGAAATTATGTCCTGTATACCCAAGTCCAGGTCATTAGTAAATATCAAAAAGAGCAGCGGTCCCATCACCAACCCCGGGGAACACCTCTGCACACTTCCCTCCAGTCTGAAAAACAACCGTTCACCACCACTCTCTGCTTTCTGTGCCTTAGCTTCAATTTTGCTAACAAGTCTATTATGTAGTACTTTATCAAACGCCCTTTATGTTAGCCGCTAGTCTATTTTCATACTCTCTCTTTGCCCTTCTTGTTTTCTTTTTAGTTCTCCTCTGTACTTTCTGTATTCAGCTTAGTTCTCTACTATATTATGAATCTTACATTTATCATAAGCCTCCTTTTTCTGTTTCATTTTAGTCTCTATATCTTAGTCATCCAGGGAGCTCTAGCTTTGGATGCCCTTCCTTTCCCCCTAGTTGGAATGTGTCTAGTCTGTACCCGAACTATCTCCGCTTTGAAGGCCTCCCATCGCTCATTTAATGTTTTAGAATCACAGTATCATAGAAAGGTTACAGTCGTTCAGCCCATCGAGTCCATGCTGGCTCTATGCAAGAGCAATCCAGCTAGTCCCACACCCCCGCCCTTTCCCCGTAGCCCTGCAGTTTTCTTTCCTTTCAAGTACTTATCCAGTTACCTTTTGAAAGCCATGATTGAATCTGTCTCCATCACCCCCACTGGCAGTGCATTCCAGATCCTAACCACTTGCTGTGTAAAAAAGTTGTTCCTCATATCACCTTCAGTACTTTTGCCACTCACCTTAAATCTATGTCCTCTGGTTCATGACCATTCTGCCAATGGGAACAGTTTCTCTTTATCTACTCTGTCTCGACCCTTCATGATTTTGAATACCTCTATAAATCTCTTGTCAATCTTCTCTATTCCATGGAGAACAACCTCAGCTTCTCCAGTCTATCCACGTAACTAAAGTCCCTCATCCCTGGAATCATTCTAGCAAATCTCTTCTGCATTCTCTCTAAGGCCTTCATATCTTTCCTACAGTGCGGTGCCCAGAACTGGACACAATACTCCAGTTCTGGCTGAACTAGTGTTTTATAAAGGTTCATCGTGACTTTTACCTGCCAATCTTTGATTCCAATCCACCTGGGCCAGATCTCTTTTCAACTCACTGAAATTAGCCCTCCTCCAGTTAAGTATTTTCATGTTTGATTTTTCCTTGTCCTTTTCCACATCTATTCTGAACCTAATGATACTGTGATCACTGTTTCCCAAGTTGCAAATATTAAGTATTTAACTGATCATCCGTAAAAATACCTTATGTCTCAGTTATGTATTTAGTGTCTTTAGATTGCCATTTTTATTTACAATTTAAGAACATAAGAAAGAAGACCAGGTGTAGACCATATGGCCCCTCGAACCTGCTCCGCCATTCAATCAGATCATGGCTGATCTTCGACCTCAACTCTATTTTCCTGCCTGATTTGCATATCCCTTGGTTCCCCTAGAGTCCAAAAATCTATCCATCTCAGCCTTGAATATATTCAATGACTCAGCATCCACAGCTCTCTGGGGTAGAGAATTCCAAAGATTCACAACCCTCTGAGTGAAGAAATCCCTCCTCATCTCAGTCTTAAGTGGCTTACCCCTTATCCTGAGACTATAACCCCTAGTTCTAGACTCTCCAGCCAAGGGAAACAACCTCTCAGCAGCCCCCTCAGAATCTTGTAAGTTTCAATGAGATCACCTCTCATTCTTCTAAACTCCAGAGAGTATAAGCCCATTCTACTCAACCTCTCTTCATAGGACAACCCTCTCATCCCAGGAATTAATCTAGTGAAACTTTGTTGCACCACCTCCAAGATGAGTATATCCTTCCTTAGGTAAGGAGACCAAAACTGTAGGCAGTACTTCAGGTGTGGTTTCATTTCACTGATTTAATTAGTGTGATAATCAATGATATGCCAAATGTGAAATCCTTACAGTTACAGTGAATGAAAGCTCTTGGTATTTAAAGGGACAATATTGTCTTGTGAGACAGGAAACTTCCATATCAAGATGTCTAACATCCTTCGTCATGGGTCTGCTGTAATGTTCATAATAATTTGGAAATAATCACATATTTGAAATCGTTCACAAATAATGCTGTTATGAATATTACAACACAACACCATTATTCTGGATTCCCAAAACCCCCAATTTGCCCTATAGAGATTTTATTTTACATTATTGTTTTGCTAGTGCAACACAGTTCCATACATTGTTCCTTGTTCAGTGTGTCAATTTTGCCCCAGATATTATTCACTAATGGAATAATATCAGACTGCAGCGGTTCAAGAAGTCGGCTCACCACCACCTTCTCAAGGGCAATTGGGGTTGGGCAATAAATGCTGGCCTTGCCAGCAATGCCCACATCCTGTGAATGAATTTAAAAAATCATTCTCTCAATTTCAAAACAGATTCCTAAGTACAAAATATTCTTTTGTGTGCTTTAGCTAATGAAGGTGCAGTGACATCATCAAGTACATCACTGGAAAAAAGAAAAAAAGGTAAGAAACCTTTTTTTTAAAAGAAATGACAATCTTTGTAAAATAATTATAAAAATTCAATGTACCTATTTTATTGTAATTGTCAGTACATGCAAGTATAAAAGGTCCAGTTGTGGAAACATATGATACAAATAAAGGGTGAGGTGACACGGTGATGTAGTCCATTGGAGCTTCAGTGCATGCTGCCATGAAGTGAAGGGATGAATGCTCGTTCTACCCATTTCACCAAGCTCCTAGTCTCTGTCATTGTGAAGAAGTTCCTAGCTTTTGTTTTGTTTGGCACCTTCGCACAATGGAATGGCGAATCATCGTCATGCCACTGTTGCACACTTCCTAGCAGCCTGCTGAAGAGTGGCATTGGCAGAAGCTTAGAGCATGCCATCCACCAGCCCTTTCAGCCACAGGGGGAGGGGGAATTTCATACTAAAATATGGATAAGGAAATGGGAGCCATATAAAAGATATAATTATTGGCAAGAAATTCAATTAACCAACATGATATTGAGTTTGCAGAGAATATGGACACATATCTGCTTCAGAACATTGATACATGCCCATGAAAACAACATAAATAATGAACCCCTGCTTCGCCAATAGGTCACTAACTTAATCCAGTGAGCGGCTGAGCATACAGCCAAGATCGATCTCGGGTCTGTCTGTGCTGAGTTAGTAGATCTCAGTCAGGATGGTGGTAGGGGCCTATACATTTGGCCTCAGTACCCCTACATCAGGATAGCGAAATTAAGACAAAGGTTATTGATTGCTGTCCAGATCTGACCCCTGCAGAAACTGCGCCATGTTTGGACATCTGGTGAGAACTTGGGGAGGGCAAGGAGATTTCCGCTGTGTGCTAGGTGTAATAAAATCATAACTGTTTTTATTAAAAACGAGTTGGCAATTTCGCAGAGATAATTTTTGGCCATGGCCGGGGTCGGCAGCTGTGATGGCCCCAGACACCGAATAGCCTGGCAACACCTACTGCCATGCCCGCTCATGAACAGTAGCCTGTTAGGTGAGGTAGTTATGGAGGGTGACTGGCACTGTTGCAACCGTACTCCAACAAGGAGTCAAAACCTTCAGGATAAGAGGGAAGAAAATTAGCAAGAAGATAAAAAACAATACATGGACCTTGGACCAGCACAATAACAAGGGACAGTCACATCCAATGGTTCAAACCAAGCCAAATTTGGATTTTTCCAAGTAAATTATAATCAGTCCAATTCGATCC
The DNA here is from genome assembly GCF_035084215.1 of Heptranchias perlo. Taxonomy (NCBI): domain Eukaryota; kingdom Metazoa; phylum Chordata; class Chondrichthyes; order Hexanchiformes; family Hexanchidae; genus Heptranchias; species Heptranchias perlo. The sequence goes on from NC_090338.1 coordinate 50,151,382, forward strand.
ATTTCAGATTCAGCTATACCTTAGTAATATACTCATACATATACATGGAAGCTTTGATAATCCTTTAGGAAGGATGCATTTTAAATGTTAACCAGAAACATGTATTAAACACAGCCTAATGTATATAATGTGGAAAATTTTCACAGGTAAAAAATCTCAACTTGCCCTGGAAGAGAAAATAAGAATACTGGAAGAGAAATGTAAACAAAAAGAGACCGAGCGGGTGGACTTGGAACTCAAATTAACGCAAGTAAAGGAGAATCTAAAGAAAGCCATAGCAGGGGGAGCAGAAATTGGTTTATCTCTTGACTCCAAAACAGACACTTCTAGAATGCAGGTATTTGAAGAATGTTTGTTTTTGTAGTAGAAAAGGAAATAAATTGTGAAAAATAAAACAACTAGCCATAGCATCTTTTGAATAGAACATATATTTTTAAGTTTTGTTGTCAGTTTTGCTTAGTAGATAGCAGCCTCTTCTCTTTTGATTCAGAAGGTTGTCAGTTCAAGGCTCACTGTAGTACCTGAGCACACAGTCTAGGCACACGGTATTGAGTGAATACTGCATTTTTGGAGATGTGGTCCTTCAGATGACATGATAGACCAACCTCCCAACTGCCTTTTCAGCTGGACGTAAAATACTAGTTCTTTTGATAGTATATGATACTATTTGTAAGAGACCAGGAAGTTCTCCCGGTGTTCTGGCCAACATTCGTCTCATTCATCTTGGTGTGTGCAAAGTGACTTCCAAATTGTCTACATAACAAGAGTCATTGCACTTTCATTGGTAATTCATTGTATGTTAAGTGCTTTGATACATTTGCAAGAAATATAATGGGCTGGATTTTGCTGTAAAAATATTGGTGAGGCTAACAGCACTCACCGTTATTTATGTGCAAATCGGACAGTAACTTCCGGCGACCGTACACGTGCAGTTAGACACAGAAATCCGGAAGTTGCTGTCCGAGATACCCTGTTCCTCCAAAAGCTGCGCAAAAATTGCATCTTGCCGTCTGACTCACCATTCAAATGTGTTGAACGGCGTGAAGTTCCTGTACTGACCTCATCGATATGGACGAATCTCACCACAGAAAGTTAGGCTACTTTCAAGCCTAAGTACCCTTTTAACAGCATGGTAAGTCTTAACTACAGCCTAACAACCTCTATGGCATTAAAAATTAACTTTTACATGTGTAGAGTATCATTCCTTCAGCTTTTAATTATTGGACATTTTTTTTTAATTTAAAACATTTTTCTGTCTCATTTATCTCTGTCTCTGCCCAATCTTTCTTTCCCTCTCTTTATTTCACTTTCTGTACCTGATTTGACATTGAATTCCCTATTTTAACTTACACTTTCTGGTTCAGACATTGCACTACTCACTAAAGATTCTTCAACCTGATTGATTAAGGGGACACACAGCTGCTTGCCCTGTTCACACAGGTCCCAGATGCCCTGTAGAGGTCCCGCGCTGAATGGATCTCTAATTTACAGTAACTTGCCCATCGAAAACCCCATAGAAAGTCTATGGGCAAGTGCAAGTCTAATGAACGGGGCGCCATTCATTTGCCGCTCAAAGCAAAATATGGCCCAATAATAAAGTACCATATCAATACAAGTCCTTTTTTAGATTTGTACCTTAGTGATATAACCGGAAGAGAATTTTCAGAAACTTTTCATCTAAAATTGAAATGTTTACCTTAAAGGGACAGTCTTTGCACACAAACACTGAACTCAGTCCAAAATGATAGGATGAAGGTGTCCTCTCTTGCTGCCCCAGTGGCTCACTGGATAAATCCACTGCCCAGAGCAAACTTTTGTTGAGTTAGCTGATCTTGGTAAGGGTTCAGAATTGCCTTCAACACCCCTAAACTAAAGAGGAAAATAATCAGCAAAAGTTCCTTCCCACGGATTGATATCCAGTGACTTGTTCTGGAAAGTGTCCGTGCATGGATGTTGGATGAGGAAAAGATCAGACTCTGTGTGTACCTGAATTTCTGCTGTGCTACTCCCAGTAGGAGGGTCTTCTTGCTGGGAGTACAAAGATGGAAAATTATCCCTTTAAAATACAAGAAGGTGGCAAAGTTTGCACCGGAGGTTCCCTAGTGGCTCAGTTGGTAAATGCACAGCCTAATATGTAACTGAGCTACAGGTCCCAGGTTGAATCTCTAACTTGTGCTGAGTTGCCTGATCTTTACCGGAGTCATGGTAGGCATTTGGTTAAAGCATCTGGGCTAGAGAAGGGAAAAATAAGCCAAATTCATAAGTCCGAAGCTAATCACATGGCTTGGAAAATGTCCTTGTCTGAACATCAGGTGAGGATAGTGTTGGACTTAGCTGTGATGCCTCCAATGGTTGAATAGACCACCAACACATTGTCAGGACTCACACCTGGTCACATGTGTGAGGTACTGAAGGACTGTCAGCACACTACACAGGTGTAAGTCAGCACTTCCAGGAGATGAGAGGAGCAATAATATTACAAAAAGCTATGCTGCAGTAAATAAAATGTCTAGTGCTACTCTGGCAGAAGACATGGAAGAATGTTTTCAGTGTGGGTATTGTATTTAGGCCGGACAAAGTGAAAACATACAAGTATTTAGTTCACTCTTGCAAATATGTAATGTAGAGATTCCCTTTCATCTTTGATAAGCTTTGCTTTACACTTTATATTCTGAGTTTACAGTTCCTGAAATAAATGAACTGATGTTGAATGTATGGTTATGGTAAAAAAGAGTTCTGTCTTCAGCTTGTGTGGATGAGTAGTTCAATTAAACTATTGTCCTGTGTTTTCCACAGAGTGAAAACAGTTACACAGAACATCATTTCATTCCTGTGAACTGTGCTTCAGAAATGAGAAGGAGAGCTCCCACCATGATATCCTCCAGTAAAGGATGCGTCTTACAGAAAGCTAAGGTATCAGCTTTGTTTTGATATCCTGTTCCTGATAGAAAACAAGGAGTCACGTTAACATACTATTCAGCCCCAGTTTGCCACTGTAAGTGGTGCCATGTACTAACGACCAATTTTTCAGCAGAGTGACAGTTCCGCCCTCACTTAACAATACGATGCTTCTCCTGTGAGAAGGTTAATGGAAAAGCATGTGCACATACAAGACATAACTGAGGCATAAAATGACACACTAACCTGCAACACTGAATTCTGCTAAGTAACTGCAGTTAGGATTTAACTCCTGTATATGTATTTGATGGAAAATAATTTCTGCAATTATAATTTTACAGGATAAGTCGTGTTTCTGTCTTATTTCTAATAATTAATATTGATGCTTACCTGGGAGCTAATTTATGGCAGTGAGTTCAAATGTCCTGGAAACATTTTCGTACAGCACAGAAAATTGGAATAAAGAACTTCAAGCATTTTCCCTCGATTTTTCTGGTATTCCTGTGCACCACCTCCCTCCCCCCGATGCTATAAAATAAAGCAAATTACATTCACTTTTAATTTTCTAACTAGAAGAAGATTATTCCTGTTTGTGGATGTATAAGTAATATTAGCCATTCGGTGATATATCACACTCAGGCTGAAAGACAGAAAAGCTATTTACTGGATTCATTACCAAATCCATTATAATGACAACTGAGTCAAAGCAGAACCCTTGTGGGAATAATGGCCCAGAATTTGCTGTCAAAATAACGGTGAAGCTAATGGCACAGCAACTTCAGACGAGGGTAGATGCACGGTTAAACTCAAAAATCTGGAAGTTGCTGTCTGAGATGCACCGCTCTGCCGTTAGCATCCCGAAAACAGTATCTCACTGTCTGCCTCGTCTTTGAAATGCATTGAACGATGTGAAGTTCCTGTACTTGCATGATAGATATGAACAAAACTCGCCACAGAAAGTTAGGGCTTGTCCATTTCAGTCGAAGTACCCGTTTTAACAGCATGATAAGTGTTAATTACTGCCAGTCAACCTCTCTGGCACTGAAAATTAACTACAAGTGTGGAGTCTCATTCCTTCAGCTATCTAACAGTGGGCGCCATTCGTTGACTGGCTGCAGCAAATTCTGGGCCAATATAAAAGCAGCAGAATTAAACTATTTAATATTACTCAATCTACTTCACATATCTATAAGGACAAAGCAAAGAACCTAATGCTTCTTCGCTGTACAATTTGACAAATCAGACTCTGACAAAAGATTGGACGAAAGATCATCGACCTGAAACGTTAACTCTGTTTCTCTCTCCACAGATGCTGTCTGACCTGCTGAGTATTTACAGGATTTTCCGTTTTTATTTCTGACAAAAGATTTCTTTTCTGTTTTTAATTATAGGAATGGGAGAAAAAGACAGGAACATGAAATGGACCGAGGACGGTGGATGCAAGGGATTATTTATTAAGTTGGAAAGTGTGTAATAAATTCGGGACTTTATCAAAGCATGTCAGTTTTCAGGATGTGGAAAATGATGCTGTCTTCCTGCTCAAACAGCAACTGCAAATAAAAGGGACGTGTAAAGAAGATGAAATGCTGTAGGATGTGGGGTAATAAGGGTTTGCTACAGCTGCCTGGTTATTATACATCAAGGCTGAAATTTTACTTCAAATTACAAGTTCCAGATAATTTGTCAAGTGTGTTACAAAACTCATATTCCTTTAGCTTGTAATGACTATTATAATGAAGACTGGAATGAAAATCTAACATGTGCAGAGCATTACTCAAAGGCATCTAAATCCTCATTCTGAAACTGTATGTTAGATAGAGTAAATGCCTTCAGGAGAGAGAGAAAAAGAGAGAAAATCAGCAATAAATAAATGAATGAAATAATTAATAAGTAACTGATCACAATAATAATGACTTATCCTGAAAAGAACTGCTGATTCTAGTTGGACCAGACTTTAATATCTTCCAGAGCCTGCATTGTTTGGTCCATCTTTAAACAAGATTATAGAAACACTGTGACTCTCTGTTCTACAAACTGTGACCACCCTTACTTGTGTATGCTTTGGGGGTTGGAGCTGCACTGCTCAACTGATGGTAAAAATAAGAATATAACAAATCTTGGACTGACTAAAAGCCGTTTGGCCCATCAAAGCACGACCCATGCGCATGCATGACTATCTCAAACGTGGCATTTCACCCTTCTCCCAGGATCTCTAGCTCCATACTCAGACAGATCTATTAATATCTTTGCAAGCTTAAATCCCTTTCTTGACAGCTATTGACTCAGAAACAGAAAATAGGAGCAAGAGTAAGCCATTCAGCCCTTCGCGCCTGCTCCGCCATTCAAAATGATCATGGCTGATCGTCTAACTCAGTACCCTGTTCCTGCTTTTTTCCCATATCCCTTGATCCCTTTAGCATTAAGAAATATATCTGTCTCCTTCTTGAATATATCTAATGACTTGGCCTCCACTGCCTTCTGTGGTAGAGAATTCCACAGGTTCTCCACCCTCTGAGTGAAGAAATTTCTCCTCATCTCGGTTCTAAATGGCATACGCCACATCCTGAGACTGTGACCCCTGGTTCTGGACTCCCCAGCCATCGGGAACATCCTCCCTGCATCTAGTCTGTCTAGTCCTGTTAGAATTTTATATGTTTTGATGAGATCACCTCTCATTCTTCTAAACTCTAGTGAATATAGGCCTAGTCGACCCAATCTCTCCTCATACGTCTGTCCTGCCATCCCAGGAATCAGTCTGGTTAACCTTCGTTGCACTCCCTCCATGGCAAGGACATCCTTCCTCAGATAAGGAGACCAAAACTGCACACAATACTCCAGATGTGGTCTCACCAAGGCCCTGGAATAACTGCAGTAAGACATCCCTGTTCCTGTACTCAAATCCTCTTGCAATGAACGCCAACATACCAGTTGCCTTCCTAACTGCTTGCTGCACCTGAATGCTCGCTTTCAGCGACTGGTGTACAAGGACACCCATGTCTCATTGCACCTCCCCTTTTCCCAATCTATCACCATTCAGATAATAATCTGTCTTTCTGTTTTTACAACCAAAGTGGATAACCTCACATTTATCCACATTATACTGCATCTGCCATGTTCTTGCCCACTCATCCAACTTGTCTAGAGTTAACTTCTTTTTCTGGTAGTCTGATCCACTATTCTGTGAGGAAAATTTATTCTAATCTCTAATTCTATCCAAGGCTTTTGAATATTAAATTATGTCACCAAGTTCTGTGCTCACTGCCCAAGCTAAAGAGCCTACTTACATATATCTTATGTATATTTTTCATTATTCTAATATCCTCTAAGTCTTCTTTCCTTCAATCAAAATAGAGTCAGTCGCTTAAGTCTGTCTTTATACTTCCACTGGATCAATGAATTCTACAGAACAACCAGCAGCCTGGTCACTAATAAACTAAAATTCAACCAATAGCATTCTGTCAATACCTTGACACAGGAATTTATTAATATAATAAAATAACACTGGTGCTTGGTAGGAGTGTGAGAATTAGAATTAGTAACCTTAGGCTATGTATCAATACTTAGCCGCATCATAGAACCCACCAGCGTCATGCTGCACTGTATGGTGGTCATGGCCCGAGTAAGAGGACTTTGACACTGCCATTCAAAAAGCATTTTGCAGTAGGCTTTCCAACACAGTCAGACTGCAGTGTGCACTTTGTACAAAGTGAGATGGAAAAGTAAGGTTTTAGTTTACATCCACAATTCAACAAAAGTCAGAATAAGTCAGGACTCATTTTGAATCAAAAATATTGTTGCTTTTTTTACAGATTCAAAAATGTTAATTTGAAAAAGGATTTTTCAACAAGTTGTAGCTTTTCACATTCAGTGCCTAGCTCTTCAGCTTTAACTTTGTTGAACAGATAAATGCTGAAAGTTATTTACCATTTTGAGATTCCACTGGGTTCAAAATCGAGTGTTAATCTTTGCAGCCTTCAAAAATATAATTGGTTTCATCACCTCTGACAATTAATTTCTATTAATCTTGCATACAAAATATTGCAGGTCAAAACAAAAGAATCCTGAAAAACATTTCTACATTTAAAGTATTTTCTGAACAGATTTGTAATTTTCTATGTTTACTTCGGTGTAGAGTGTATGAATTAAATATTTTCTGAAAATGCACGTTCCTAATGCAGCTTCTAAATAAGTGGAATTCATTTGCATTTTGCAGGTTTAATGTTTCAAACAAAAGAGTTACCACATTTCCCCATCTGACTCTCAGCTCAACTTACCTGATTTACATACAAAAAGCTAGAGTTTTCTGATTGTTCATTCTATTTGCTCATTCCATTTTATAGTTATTTCTTTCATGTGCGCCTGTATATATTTAGGAACCAATGCTGTAGATACTTTTTAGTCCAATCTGTGATTTTTCTTTTCCAGTTGACTGAATTGTGATATTGTATAATGTACAATTTGATTGTCAGCAATTTTTATCTTGCAGCAAAATACTGTTTAATTTGTAAGCACTTTAATGGATAAGGTTCTGCATATATTTAAGGGCTAATGAACAGTTTCTTGATAACCTGATCTGTGTCCAAATGTTAATTATGTAAACTCCCTACCCCCACCCTCAAAAATAAAAGTTTTGCATCAGAGAATGTTATCGTTGAGTGCACTACATGAATGTGTAATGTGACCCATTTTCGATGTGAAGTGTGACTGATTACAGCCATGACTTGATAATGTGATTGGAGTTTGACCTGCTGATTTAGTTACATTTTTGCTTTAGCTTGTTGAAAAAAAATACATAACTGTCACAAAATCACTGCCAGTATAATTTCATGTCAACTTGACTGTTTTTAAGCGGTTCATGAGGTGCAAGTAATGTCAAGGCAACTCAAACTACAGAAGTCATCAGAATTTTGAAAATGTTTTAAGAGGGTAAACAGTGAAAGATTGTTTCCACTGGTTAGTGAATCCATAACAAGAGGATATTATCAAGATTATCAGTAAAAAATGATGGGGGAAGTTAGAAGAATTGTTTTTAACACTGTGAGTTACCACAAGTGACTACTGAGGCAGAGAATATAACATTTAAAAAATAATTGGATAAGTACTTGAAAAGGTAGACTATAAAAGAATATGTAGAAAGGGCAGAGAACTATGACTAGGGTAGACAGCTTCAGTTGAAAAGCTAGCAGGCACTATGGCCCAAATGGATGTAAATTCTATGTGATTTTACGGTCAATGCAATGCTGAGCCATCTAGTAAATGTAACTCCTAATAATAAACTTATTGAGCTGAAAAATTAGACATTGAAAAGTGGAAACAGATAGTATTCACCAAAGTTGGTTAAAAATTCCAATATCATGTGATAGTTTATGCACATCAATTCGTGAGTGTGAACATGCATACATGCTGTAAAAAATGTTCATAATCATCACCTTCTAGGTTAACTTTGCAGAATTATTGTTGAAACATAATCCACTTGTTTAATAATGACAAGGTGTGCTAATATCAAAGGTTTTACCACAGCAGACATGGTTTTGGCATGAGGCAAAGACAAGCTGTCGATGTGGTTTAAAAAGCTTCAGTTTACACGTGCCTTGGATTTCATTTGATTACACTGACATTAGATGACTAGCTTAACTATCATATTCTGCATAACATTTTCAGTACATGAAACAGGATTTTAAATTCAAAAATAGCAGTAGTGAGACTGAGAGATGAACAGGCAAACAAATACATTTTCTGAGTAAGCATTAAAGTGTTTTATAGCCCTGTGACAGTCAGTCACCAGACTGATACTTTTCCCCTGATGATCTATCACAGATTCAAGTTTCGATTATTTAATTTACTGTTAGAAAAGGCACTGGTTAGACTCTATGTATATAATAGAGGTGCTCTGAATTATGAAGGGTTTTAATAGAGTACATAGTGGCAGGAGGGTTAGTAACCAGAGGACACAGATTTAAGATAATTGGCAAAAGAACCAACTGAGTTGTTATCATCTGGAATGCACTGCCTGAAAGGGTAGTGGAAGCAGATTAAATAGTAACTTTCAAAGGGGAATTGGATAAATGCTTGAAAAGAGAAAATTTGCAGGGCTATGGGGAAAGAGCAGGGGAGTGGGACTAATTGGTTAGCTCTTTCAGAGAATCAGCACAGGCACGATGAGCCAAATGGCTTCCTTCTGTGCTGTATGATTCTATGTATACCCACCCACACATATAGAGCCACACTGATAGACTCTAGCTAACCACTGGACCTAATGCCAGTGGGCAACCAGCGGTGCCACCAATGTAAGAGATTAATAGGCAAAATATTTTTTACAGAATGTTACTTTGATTCTTTTGTTAGTCTTGTCGATTCATGTGAAACCGTTTACTTTCACACTCCCAATTCCTGTGAAGCTCCATTTGACTTACAGCCTGGCTTCAGGATTTTTCTGTATAGAATTCTCTTCGAACAGATCTGAGAAGTGATTGTGCAAAAATTAAATTGAATGTGAAGCCAAAAGATGTTTTGGGACCTTTCCAGGACTTGAAATATTGTTTTCTGGCAAGCAATGAAAACTTTAATTTCGACTCTAAATTAAAGCTACATTTTGCTACAAGTGTTCTGCATGGAAATACTGTGTCCATCAGTATTAATGGCACCAGCAGTATTTAATGATGTGTGAATGCAGTGCAGTGGATTTCCTCGCTACATCATCGTGGAGGCTCTCGGAATGGATAAACCTCCTGACGCAGTAACTCTGAGATGGCACAGTTGCACTATTACATTGCTGATTTTTAAAAATATTTTTAAAAACAATTAACTCACAGGCCGTAGCCTAAGGTAGGGGTGTGGGAGTAGCTACTTTTCTTTATATTTTGACCATATTCAGCGGGAAAGTGGAGTTGAGGTAGAAGATCAGCCATGACCTTATTGAATGGCGGAACAGGCTTGAGGGGCCTAATGGCCTATTCCCATTTCTTATGTTCCTCCTGAAGTCCCTGCGGTAGTTACATGGTGGGCAGGAATCCTCTGTTAGACAGATTTGAAAATAAAAGGTTATAATCAGCAGCAGCTAAACATAAGTTGCACTGCTATAGGATTTTGGGAGATCAGGAAGAGATATGCAGACCATAATGCCCAGGGTCAATCTCAAATTTGTACTAAGTTGGCTGGTGTGAGTGGGGAAATTACAATTTACTCCTGGGTTAACAAGGGGAAAATCAGAAAGGGTTCTTGCTCCTGCTTACTGTTAGTTACCCCTACTGCAACTGTGTGTGTGCACTGAGTGAGAATTGGTTCAGGCTTGGCTGCAAGAAGATACCAAACAGAGCCAGGTGCTTCCCGATGAGAATGGAGTGCAGAATCAAAGAAAAATCACTTAGGCTGCTCTTTTGCATCTCCTAGTGGCCAATTTCGTAGCAGTGCAGGCAGATGTCTTGGAGCAGGTGCATAGAATGTACAGCATAGAAACAGGCCATTCAGCCCAACAGGTCCATGCCGGTGTTTATGCTCCACATGAGCCTCCTCCCTCCCTCCTTCATCTAACCCTATCAGCATATCCTTCTATTCCTTTCTCTCATGTGTTTATCTAGCTTCCCCTTAAATGCATCTCCCAGAGGATGTAACCTCCCCAGAGGATTTCTTGGGCTCAAATAAAAATAAATATTGATACACAAAAGATTTTTTTCCTATTGGTGTAATCCTTGCTTTATTCCTGCATTTTCTTGTGATTTCTACCATCTCATTACATAATCTTTCAAGATTACAATCATTGCTCAGTAATTTTCTGCTAACTTACACAACATAGATTGCAATGATTTCTATGCTCAGTGCTAACACATACGCAGCATTACTTCTTTCAGCTTTTAGATGAACTTCTCTAATTTGCACAGAAAAATTCCTCTGGATGGGCCTTTTAATGTCACTGTTCACCATCAGTAACTGCTGACAACTCAGAATATAAAGCCAGCCCCCAAGATTTCTCAGATGGTGCAGGCCTACTGTGCAACTGAGTCGTACAATCCAGGAAATACCAGGTTCTATTTTTCGTCTTTGCTGAGTTAGCTTATGGTGGCTGGGATAATGGTAAACATTCAACAATCAACCTCAGCACCCTTGGGCTATGAGGGGAAGAAAATCCATTACTCCTGCTAGAAAGTGATCATGTGTGGATGGCACAGGTTCAGGCTTGCCAGTCAAACATCCTGCCAAAAGTCACTGTCTAGACTTACAGATAGAGGATTGTTACTTGGGTGAGGTACTAGAAGGCAGCCTATGCCCAGGGCATAGTACCCCAGAGTAGGGTAATGCATTTGGGAGAAATTGGGGGGGGGGGGGGGGGGGAGAAATAAAGCTAGCTCCATTGATTGTGTACATCCTTTATCATCTATTATCTTTCTGCAGATCACCTACCAATTGTCCACATAGTATCTTTCACTGTCCTTCAAAGCATTCCTAACATGTGACATTTGTCTTACAAAAGTCCCAGGGCTGTAAGAAGAGGTAAAGCTTTGCACCCTGTCCCCCATGCACTAGTCTGTTCTGTTACAAATGTCAAAGTGACACACGCTCACACACGATTGAAACACAGTAAGATGCACAGCCACTCATTACTGTAACAGTCACCACAACCACATCACTGCTTAAAAAGAAAACAGCCATCTGTTGCTTGACATGCATTTCTTCTTGATTTAAGACAGCTGTTATGGTACTTATTCACACAAACACAAATAGGGTCAGTGTTCAAAGATTTGGGTTGGGCCTAGCTCGATACAATGATCTAATTCCAGTTACTGCTCAGCCCTTGAATTTAGGGTTCAAAGCCAGTTCAGGGAAGTGAGATTAATTTCCTATCTGGGAAATCTGTAACAGTTCAGGAGTTCATCAGAATTCTCAGCTTCAGCCAGCAGCAGATGCAATATTATAATGTAAAATACCTTATTCAGCAGCTCTGCTGTGTGAAGACAAGGATAGATTTAAAAACAAAAGAGGCTTCTTCTAGCAGACTAGGAGGTACCATTATCAGAGCTAATCTGTTAGAATTGTAGAATAGCTACAGCACAGAAGGAAGCCATTCAGCCCATCAAACCAGTGCTGGTTCTCTGCAAGAGCAATCCAGCTAGTCCCATTCCCCAGTCCTTTCCCCATAGCCCTGCAATTTTTTTTTCCTTTCGAATACTTATCCAATTCCCTTTTGAAAGCCACAATTGAATCCACCTCTACCACTCTTTCAGGTAGTGCATTCCAGCTCATAACCACTCACTGCGCAAACATTTTTTTCCTCATATTGCCTTTGGTTCTTTTGCCAATTACCATAAATCTATGTCCTCTGGTTCTCAACCCTTCTGCCAATGGGAACAGCTTCTCTCTACCTACTCCATCTAGACCCCTCATGATTTTGAACACCTCAATCAAATCTTCTCTCAACCCCAAGGAGAGCAACCCCAGTTTCTCCAGTCTAGCCACATAACTGAAGTCCCTCATCCCTGGAACAATTCTAGTAAATCTTTTCTTACACCCTCTCTGAGGCCTTCATATCCTTCTTAAAGTGCAGTGCCCAGAACTGGACACAATACTCCAGTTGTGGCCAAACCAGTGTTTAATAAAGTTTCAACATAACATCCTTGTTTTTGTACTCTATGCCTCTATTTAGAAGCACAAGTCTAGGTTTTCCAACCAGGCATAAACTCAACCAGAAATGGGGATGATACAAGCAGAATGCTCATCCAATCTTTAATGCACATATATTTCCAGGGTCAGCCTCATTATCACCTATATACCATTGAGCTACATCTATATACCATTGAAAACACCTGCGATTGGGAGCTCACCCATTGATAGGCATTAATCAAGTTCTGTTGCAGGAATTAAGAGCCTTAAACAGCTTAAAGGGGCAGGCATGGTATTTGCAAATCTGGAAGTCAGCAAGCTTCTTTACAAAAACAATTTTAACCCAGAATGGGTTTCTGGTGGATGGGGACAGGACGAGTGCAAAATGTCCTTGGTAGCCTAATTTTCAGGCTTGGATATTTTAACTCTTGGGCCTCATTTAAAAGCCATTGGTGTACATTATGCACAGAACGGATGTGAAGAGGGTGCGGAGTGGTTGCCGGCAGGTGAAGATTGGGGGTCTCTTGGCTGCACGCCAACTTCCAGGTAAGTGATAGGGAGGGCTTTCGGGAGAGTCTCACGCAAGGGAAGCGGGGTGAACCTGGGGCTGGGGAGGCAATTGGACAATTGGAACTTCTCACTTCTACTTTGCTTTGAGGAAGAAACAGTCCACAACAACAGAGAGAGAACACTTAATGGAGGAGCCCCTAATATTTGTCATCTAACCCCATATGAGGAGAAAACCCTACAGATTCTGGAAAGGGAGACCATTCAGGGTGTTGGAGATGGAAAGTAGGAGGATTGCTGCCAGTTCAGGTTTCATGATAACTTTCTTCTCACTCTATTTTCTGATTTAGTTACTGACAACCAAGCATATACTGAAACACTTTACCTCATTCTCCTTAAAGCTATACGAAGACTGATTTCACAATACTCTAGTCCACCATGAAGTGTTTGGCAACTCCAGGGACACAGTTATTGGAACCTCCCCCTCACTCCAATGCCCAAAGGGCAGTCTGTGATTCTCCCACATATACTCAGATTGCTGCCATAGTGGAACAGGCTATCTTTTCCTGCTTTGATAGGCTTCTAGATCACTTAAAGAGAACCAAATAGTAATACATCCAGACCCTCCAGCCATCGCCTATGATGCCTGCCTGCAATTGGCAGAAAGCATGTGAGGCCAGGTGTGAACGTGGTATACCTGCAGCTGCTGGGAGGCAAAAGAGTACCTCAATTCCAGAGTCTCCTGTTCACACGCAACAGCCAGCCATCTCACATACTCCTGCTACTGAAGTATCACATAGAGAAAGCACAAGACTAGACTTAGGAGCACAGACATGGCACACCATTAGCAAGGGAAAGTACCACAAAAGCAACCAGTCAGCACTCACACATGGCATATGTGTTTATTAAAAATCTGATTGCATTGAAGTTGTGAGTGCAGAGAATGTTCTTGATAAAGTTTGGCAATATGCTTTGTCAGATACTATGAATGGAAGATTTGAGACCTACATGGAAGAATCAAGGCACTGTAGATAAAAGACTATTTATGGAGAGCAAAGGTGTTAATAGGACTCTAATGCAGTGGGCACATTTCAAAGTTAAGAGAAGATCTCCTGTATGACAGCTTGACAAATGGTTCTTCCAGCCAACAACAGGTTCTCATCTGCAGTCTCACCAGGCTGTTCCTGTTCTTTTTGGTGGCTTCCTTGTTTCTTCTGGGAGTTTTCCTTATCTGGAGCCTTAATGGGAATGCCTCTTTTCTGGGCAAAATTGTGTTGTATGCAACAGACGATCAAGATCCTTGAAACCAAAGCTGGACAGTATTGCAGGACACCTCTAAATCTGCAACAACATGCCAGTGGTGTGCTCAATGGTGTGTTCAGCCAGTGTCCTTGAATAATGCAGGAATGTCATGAGCCAAGGGTGCAGAGGATAGCCTTGATCACCCAGGAGCCACCTTGAGACTTGCTTTTGTGGGTCAAATATTAGTAAGATGGTAGATTAAAATAAAGACGTTATAACAGCTACTTGAGAAACGAGTCTTGACTTGCATAATCCAATACTGATATTTGAAAATGAGATGAACATTCAGAGAGTGAAATCATTGCGGCTTTGTGCAATGAAGCATGTAGAGGCACATAGAATAATTCTATAAATGCCCGAACCTTCAGGAATCTGAGGTCTCTGTAAAATTGCACAGCCCTCTCATGCTGCGTTTTGTTGACCATAAGGAAGGAGATGAAGTTTCTTGCTCAAACAGATAGGACATTGGTCATTTACTTTATACACCTCCATACAGCCGTTTGGCTGATGATGTTGTTGTTCCCAGTGTTAGCCTAGAATGGACCAGCAACATAAAAAGTAACTTCATTATTGATCTTGACAATTGCTGCCAACGTCATGCTCATAGATGGAGTTATAAGAACATAAGAAATAGGAGCAGGAGTAGGCCATATGGCCTCTCGAGCCTGCTCCGCCATTCAATCAGATAATGGTTAATCTTCAACCTCAACTCACTTTCCTGCCTGATCCCCATATCTCTTGATTCACCTAGAGTCCAAAAATCTATTCATCTCAGCCTTGAATATATTCAATGACTGAGCATCCACAGCTCTCTGGAGTTGAGAATTCCAAAGATTCACAACCCTCTGAGTGAAGAAATTCCTCCTCATCTCAGTCTTGAATGGCCGACCCCTTATCCTGCGACTGTGCACTTAGTTCTAGACTCTCTAGCCAATCTCTCAGCATCGACCTTGTCATGCCCCCTCATAATCTTATGTTTCAATGAGATCACCTCTCATTCTTCTAAACTCCAGAGACTATAGGCCCATTCTACTCAACCTCTCTTCATAGGACAACCCACTCATCCCAGGAATTAATCGAGTGAACCCCCATTGCACTGCCTCCAAGGCAAGTATATCCTTCCATAGATAAGGAGACCAAAACTGTACACAGCACTCCATGTGAGGTCTCACCAACGCCCTATACAACTGTAGTAAGACTTCCTTACTCTTGTACTCCAACCCCCTTGTAATAAAGTCCAACATGCCATTTGCTTTCCTAATTGCCTGCATACTAACTTATTGTGTTACTTGTACGAGGACACCCAAGTCTCTCTGAACACCAACATTTCATAGTTTCTCATCATTTTTAAAAATATTCTGTTTTTCTATTCTTCCTACCAAAGTGATTAACCTCACATTTCCCCACATTATACTCCATCTGCCACCTTCTTGCCCACTCACTTAATCTGTCTATATCCCTTTGCAAACTCTTTGTGTCCTCCTCACAGCTTACCTTCCCACCTAGCTTTGTATCGTCAGCAAACTTGGACACATTACATTCAGTGCCTTCATCTAAGTCATTAATGTAGATTGTAAATAGCTGAGGCCCAAGCACCGATCCTTGAGGCACCCCACTAGTTACAGCCTGCCAACCTGAGAATGACCCATTTATCCCTACTGTCAGTTTTCTGCCCTTTAACCAATCCTCTATCCATGCTGATATATTACCCCCAACCTTTTATGTGCCACCTTATTGAATGCCTTTTGAAAATCCAAATATACTGCATCCACTGGTTCCCGTTTTTCCACCCTGCTAGTTACATCCTCAAAAAACTCTATTAAATTTGTCAAACATGATTTCCCTTTCATAAAACCATGTTAACTCTACCTAATCATATTATGATTTTCTAAATGTCCTGTTACCACTTCCTTAATAATGGATTCCAGCATTTTCCCAATGACCAATGTCAGACTGACTGACCTGTAGTTCCCTGTTTTCTCTCTCCCTCCCTTCTTGAATAGCGAGGTATCATTTTCTACCTTAAAGTCCACTGGGACCGTTCCAAAATCTAGAGAATTTTGGAAGATCATAACCAATGCATCTACTATCTCTGCAGCCACCTCTTTTAGAACCCTAGGATGTAGGCCATCAGGTCCAGGGGATTTGTCGGCTTTTAGTCCCGTTAGTTTGTCCAGTACTTTTTCTCAAGTGATATTAATTGTTTTAAGTTCCTCACTCTCATTTACCCCTTGGTTCCCCATTATTTTTGGTATACTTTTTGCGTCTTCTACTGTGAAGACAGATACAAAATATTTGTTTAACTTATCTGCCATTTCCTGATCTCCCCCTTATAATTCCTCCTGTCTCAGTCTCTAAGGGACCAAAGTTTACTTTTGCTACTCTCTTCCTTTTTACACACTTTAGAAGCTCTTACAAACCGTTTTTATATTTCTTGCTAGTTTACTTTCATATTCTATTTTCTCCCTTTTTATCAATTTTTTGGTAGTCAGGTTTTGGTTACACTTCAGCTTGAAGCATGCAGCACATCTCTGTCCTGTCATCCGCTGTAAATCAAACACACTGCAGGTACTACTCCTCTAATAAATGGTGGCATTTTCACCTTTCACTGTAGACTCTAGTGTGGGGGTACCATCAGGTGGGTGCATAGAATCTCTAGTACAACCTGATCTGCCTGAAATCCCACTATTTTCCTTCTCCTGTTATTCCAAAACATATAATTCAAGGGGGATTCCCATGGAAAACCCCATAGTGGTACTATTGTGGTAGTAATTAATCAATGGCAATGCCTAAACAATTAACCAAAAGCCTCCAGATAGGTAGAAAAGATTTTTTTTTGCAGAGGGTAGTAAGGATGTGGAATTCACTGCCACAAACCATGGTTGATGTAGACGCCATAAATTCTTTTAAAAGACAATTAGATTGTTGCTTGAAATTGAAGGGTGTCGGGAATGAGTAGCAGAGTGAGATTAGACTAGGTGGCTCGTGTGGAGAAAAGTACTAGCATAGATTTGATGGATCAAATCCCTGTTTCTGTGCTATAACATTCTATGATTCTGACCAAAGTAGCAACTGGGAAGAAAAAAAGAACAGTGCAAAAATAGCCTCCAAATGCTCATACCAATTTTCTTACAGGACTCTTTGTAGCTACGTCAATAAATACCCCAGTCCCTAGTAACCCCGGATATCCATTTTATATGGGTGGGTATATGAAACAGTGCTATGCTGGCATGAATATTGGGAAATTGCCTGCATGAAGCCATGATATCATTTTAATATCGTTGGTATGGATTCACCCATGAACTGCCACCTGTTTCTGGTGCCCATCAAACTTAGTTTTGGGAAATTGGATGCATGGTTAAATGGGCAATGATCACAGATCTATGCCCCAATTTCTGATTTGGTTTGTCCAATTTACACAGGAGAAACTGATGGGAAAAATCTACTCTACACTTATACTGATCAGGATGAGGCCAGATTCAACCCTCAATCTGTGTCTTTATTTTGATCTCAGCCAAATATAGGGGAACTACAATCAGCCTCCATATCCCCAAGCCCAGCTTGGGGAATAAATAAGCCAAGGTTCCTGATTCCCATCCAATCACCCCTTGTGGAAAGTGCAAGTGTATGGACATTGGATGAGAACAGAATTAAGTCACGACTGTAATGTCCTCAGTCAAGTAACCCGCCAACATTCATTGTCTGGGCTCACACATGATGGATGGCCAAGAAATGCCAAGGATTGCCAGTGACCATGGAATTGTATCCCAGCTTGAGTCAGTGCATTCAGGAGACAAAACAAGGATAAAAAAAATTGATACACAAGGATATTTCACTTTATTTTGTTTAGGCGCTTAACTACAACTTTTAAAAACATATTTATTACTTTGGATGACATCATAGTGACTCTTAATTCTCTTTGAAAAATTTCTATCTTGTTTCTTCATATTCAGATGCATGCTGTTCCATTGATTGGCCAGCAGAGTGTGTACAAGATCTGAATAGGTTGCCATTTTATGTACAAGTAAGCATTTATTCGAGATTCCTCATTTAGTACTGAAAATGACTATTCAATTAGGCATGGCCGAACTTTCCTCTCAGACAAGGGCATTTCATTGTTGTCCTTTTCCTTTAGTAGTCTGCTGCATTTTTTTTACTTAAACCATATTTGTATATTAATTGGATGATTTAAAGAAGCCTTTTACTGTGATATTAGATTTTTATTGACTTGTACTGGGATTTGCTTTTAGCCTATACTGTTACACGAAAAGGAACACCACCGGGATTAGTGTTCTCTCCTGCGAAGCCTTTACGTTGGGACTGCAACTTATACTGACCGAATGCTAACTGCAAAAATGTGTCTGGAGTTTCCGCTGGGATTCTCCAGTGGGACATAGGCGGAATCCCAGAGAAATAGCGTAAGCAGCTAAGAGCAGCTGTCTATGCCATTTCTCTAGGGATTCTGCACAATAACCACAAGGTGGAGCCTGGGCGGTTTAAATTTAGGCTGCATATATTGACACCACAAACCCCAATCAGAATGGAGGTGATTGGGTAATTCCCCCATCAATCACGACTGGAGCCCACACTGCCGTAAGTGATTGGGATTGATTTTACGTACATAATTTGTTCCTTGTAACTATTCTCCACTTACTGCATTTTGCTGGAGAAATAATCCTGCTTTTATCGGGAGACTGAGTTTTGTTTGCTGTACTTCATAGAGACTCTGTTTATATAGACTGCTGTTTGCTGTAAAATAGACTCTGCTTTAAAATAGACCGTTTGCTGTAAAATAGGCTCGGCTGTAAGTCTTGCTGTAAGACCTGCCCCACCTCCAACTCAGTGGCTGACACAGTGGTGTCAATACTCACTCTTCAATTTATTCTAAAATGAGTCATTTGTATGCGGACACTTGGGTGTCTGATAGAGTCTGGCAATACACTTTTGACAGAATTATACTCCGTTATAAAATATAAAAGGAGGTATAATAATTCACATTCACCAGCAAATATTATCAATTGTACCTCCAATTAAGCTTATCAACCTGTAACTTTGAAATTCGCAGATGATACAAAACTAGAAGAGGCAGTGGAATTGGAAGAGGGAGCTCGGAAATTATAGAATAAGCTGTGCAAGATATGGAAATGAGCAGAACAACAGCAGATAAAATTTAATGTGGACTAGTGCAAAATGCTACATACGAGAAGAATAATGGACAAGTTGTGTACTCCATGAATGGTGTTGAAATAGTTAAGGACGAAGTTAGAAAAGACCTGGGATTCTTAATAGAGGCAGCTCACCATTGCAGTGAAAGATTGCCATAATACTGTGTTTATACTGAGGCACAGATTACTTAATCCAAGTTTAGTAAGTGAATGATGCAGTTTTAACAGCAGGGAAACAAAACAGCTGATTTCCAGATCTCTATCGTCGATCAGCTATTAGACATGATTGGTCACAGTTGTGTTATCTTGAAGAAGAAAAAAAACTAGCTCAGGGTATGGAATCCTTCCCACTTCATACAACTTTGTGTCAACCAACAAGCAGAAATGTCCAGTGAGAAGATTGGCTTTACATTGCTTGCCTGTACAGATCCTGAAGGGCCATGGCCAGAAACTTAAAGTCACAATTATAAATTGTGAACATTTGTGAGATTCTGCATGGTCAGCAGCTTCAATACTCCTGCTGGTGCTCTGAACCCATCCCACAATGTAAGTATGGTGAATTACAGATAATCAGCACACTCCCATATTGCAGAATTGTTTCCAGTACTTGCTTCGTAAGCACAAGATTGTATTGATGACCATTGCCTGACTTGGTTGTTGCCTTTGTTAGTCCTTGTTAGCTCAGACGAGGAGGAACGCAATGGACACCTACAGACGCTGAAAGACGTCCTCGTAAGAACGGGATATGACGCTCGACTTGTCGATCGACAGTTCCGACGGACTACAGCGAAGAATCGCATAGACTTCCTCAGAAGACAAACACGGGACGCAACCAACAGAGTACCCTTCGTCGTCCAGTACTTCCCCGGAGCGGAGAAACTACGCCATGTTCTCCGCAGCCTTCAACATGTCATCGATGACAACAAACATCCCCACACCTCCATTGCTCGCCTTCAAACAGCCACCCAACCTCAAACAGACCATCGTTCGCAGCAAATTACCCAGCTTTCAGGAGAACAGCGTCCATGACACCACACAACCCTGCCACGGCAACCTCTGCAAGATATGCCAGATCATCGACACAGATACCACCATCACACGAGAGGACACCACCCACCAGGTACATGCTTCATACTCCTGTGACTCAGCCAACGTTGTCTACCTCATACGTTGCAGGAAAGGATGCCCCGGAGCATGGTACATTGGCGAGACCATGCAGACGCTGCGACAACGGATGAACGGACACCGCGCAACAATTGCCAGACAGGAGGGTTCCCTCCCAGTCGGGGAACACTTTAGCAGTCAAGGACATTCAGCCACCGATCTTCGGGTAAGCGTTCTCCAAGGCGGCCTTCGAGACACACGACAATGCAAAATCGTCGAGCAGAAATTGATAGCCAAGTTCCGCACCCATGAGGACGGCCTCAACCGGGATCTTCGGTTCATGTCACGCTACACGTAACCCCACCAGCAGGAAAAAAAAGTTAGCTGTTTTTAATACAACTGGACATTCTCTCCCTCTCTCTCTCTGGCTTTGTAATCTGACCCATTGTGTATTCAGTAGACTGGGATATACTGTTTTCCGTGGCTAACCTGTCTGAACACCACCGACACCTTTGATTGGGGTGATCGTGTCCCAACCTAATATAAGATATGCGATTTGAGAACCTTTCACTCACTCACCTGACGAAGGAGATAATCTCTGAAAGCTTGTGATTTTCAAATAAAACTGTTGGACTATAACCTGGTGTTGTAAGATTCCTTACACTTGATTAGAATACAGTATGAAAAGGAGCCAGCTTTTTAGCCATTCTATCTTTGGAGAACAGACAATCTAAGGCATTTGATTAAGTACCACATAATAAACTTGTTAGCAAAATTGAAGCCCATGGGATTAAAGGGGCAATGGCTGCATGGAAATAAAAACGGCTAAGGGACAGAAAGCATAGAGTAATGGTTGTTTTTCAGACTGGAGGGAAGTGTGCAGAGGTGTCCCCCAGGGGTCGGTGTTGGGACCACTGCTCTTTTTGATATATATTAATGACCGGGAGTTGGGTATACAGGGCATAATTTCAAAGTTTACGGTTCACTCGAAACTCAGAAATGTAGTTAACAGTGAGGAGGATAGTAACAGACGTCAGGAGAACATGGGCAGACACATAGCAGATGAAATTTAATGCAGAGAAGTGTGAAGTGATTTATTTTGTTAGGAAGAACGAGGAGAGGCAATATAAACTAAATGGCACAATTTTAAAGAGGGTGCAGGAACAAAGAGGCCTGGGGGTAGCAGGACAAGTTAAGAAGGCTTTATAAATAGAGGCATAGAGTACAAAAGCAAGGAAGTTATGCTGGACCTTTATAAAACACTGGTTAGGCCCCAGCTGAAGTTTTGCATCCAATTCTAGGCACCACACTTTAGGAAGGATGTCAAGGCCTCAGAGAGGGTGCAGTGGAGATTTACGAGAATGGTATCAGAGATGAAAGACTTCAGTTAGGTGGAGAGACTGCAGAAACTGGGGTTGTTTGCCTTAGAGCAGAGAAGGTTAAGAGGGGATCTGATGGAAGTGTTCAAAATCATGATGGGTTTTGATAGAGTAAATAAGGCAAAACTCTTTCCAGTGGCAGAAGGGTCAGTAACCAGAGGACACAGATTTAAATTAATTGGCAAAGAAACCAGAGGCGACATGAGAAAAAACATTTTTTCGCAGTGAGTTATTATGATCTGGAATACACTGCCTGAAAGGCTGGTGGAAGCAGATTCAATAATAACTTTCAGAAGGGAATTGGATAAATACTTGAAGGGGAAAAAATTGTAGAGCTGCAGGGAACGAGCTGGGGAATGGGACTAATTGGATAGGTCTTTCAAAGAGCCGGCACAGGCATGATGGGCCTAATGGCCTCTTTCTGTGCTGCATCATTCCGTGATTCTATGATTCTAAGTTTGGGCGACTTGTTTCCCTTCATTCACTGCTCCTGCAATCAGTCATGGAATGGGACTAGCAGTGGCAATAGAGGCCTAAGGCTCAAACCATCAAGTCCTCTTGTGTAGAGAATACATGTAGTGATGGTCTGTGCAGGCATGAAAAACAGGGTTTTAAAAAAAAACTCTTTAACTTTCAGCTTTTATTTGAAGTTTTGGTTGGACACTCACCTGAATTTATTTTTTGGATTGGGTAGCTGTGCCCAGTGATGTTCCATTTCTTCACTTTGTATATTGCACTTTTAGAAGTGGCCTAAGGGAAAGCTGAAAACATTCTTTCGCCTATAGTCTAAATTCAGTACTGTTCACTTCAGTGCCGTGCCCCGGAGTGATAAATTGTAGGCCTGAATTATATCTGATCAGTTACAGATTATCTTACACCTAAAATGACAGGAGTTGATGTATGGCCATCTACAACAATCATATTTCTTACAGATGTACACAATCTCCTCAATTTAGGTTAAGGAGTAGGTTACTCTGGAGAGGAAGTACTTTTGATATAAAACCACTGCAAAAGGACTATTTAAAATGGTTTAACGATCCTCCCTCCTGAGAGGAGATATTCCTCGTTCTTCCAGCCCTAAAGCAGCCTGATGATGGACACTAGCATTTCAGTTCAGCAGGCTGGGAAAAATCATTGACTATTAGGATTCCCAACCCTCCTGGAACGACCGGGAGTTTCCTGGAATTGGAGGTTCCTCCCCCGAGCGCTGCCTCGAGGGAGGTCAGCGATTTTAATTTCCCACCGCCGTGTGCCCCTCCCCCGACACTCCATGACATCACCGACTGCTGTTGAAGACGACTCCAGCTCAATGATGTCACCTGGCCACCGCTGCACAGAGTCGGGAATCAGGAGTTTCGGCATTCAGGAACATCTTGGCAAACTGGGGGTCTCTGAAATGGGTGATTCCTCAGTTTCTCCTCCTCCTCACCCTCGGCTTCCCCTCTTCATAGATGGCCTCCAGCTTTGTAGAACTCGTCGTACAACAGCTGCTGGTGCGAAACTACGAGCAAAAATACTCAACTCCAGGGGATCCAACCTTTAGAATCATAGAATCATAGAATCATAGAAGTTACAACATGGAAACAGGCCCTTCGGCCCAACATGTCCATGTCGCCCAGTTTATACCACTAAGCTAGTCCCAATTGCCTGCACTTGGCCCATATCCCTCGATACCCATCTTCCCCATGTAACTGTCCAAATGCTTTTTAAAAGACAAAATTGTACCCGCCTCTACTACTGCCTCTGGCAGCTCGTTCCAGACACTCACCACCCTTTGAGTGAAAAAATTGCCCCTCTGGATCCTTTTGTATCTCTCCCCTCTCACCTTAAATCTGTGCCCCCTCGTTATAGACTCCCCTACCTTTGGGAAAAGATTTTGACTATCGACCTTATCTATGCCCCTCATTATTTTATAGACTTCTATAAGATCACCCCTTAACCTCCTACTCTCCAGGGAATAAAGTCCCAGTCTGTCTAACCTCTCCCTGTAAGTCAAACCATCAAGTCCCGGTAGCATCCTAGTAAATCTTTTCTGCACTCTTTCTAGTTTAATAATATCCTTTCTATAATAGGGTGACCAGAACTGTACACAGTACTCCAAGTGTGGCCTCACCAATGCCCTGTACAACTTCAACAAGACATCCCAACTCCTGCATTCAATGTTCTGACCAATGAAACCAAGCATGCTGAATGCCTTCTTCACCACCCTATCCACCTGTGACTCCACTTTCAAGGAGCTATGAATCTGTACTCCTAGATCTCTTTGTTCTATAACTCTCCCCAACGCCCTACCATTAACGGAGTAGGTCCTGGCCCGATTCGATCTACCAAAATGCATCACCTCACATTTATCTAAATTAAACTCCATCTGCCATTCATCGGCCCACTGGCCCAATTTATCAAGATCCCGTTGCAATCCTAGATAACCTTCTTCACTGTCCACAATGCCACCAATCTTGGTGTCATCTGCAAACTTACTAACCATGCCTCCTAAATTCTCATCCAAATCATTAATATAAATAACAAATAACAGCGGACCCAGCACCGATCCCTGAGGCACACCGCTGGACACAGGCATCCAGTTTGAAAAACAACCCTCGACAACCACCCTCTGTCTTCTGTCGTCAAGCCAATTTTGTATCCAATTGGCTACCTCACCTTGGATCCCATGAGATTTAACCTTATGTAACAACCTACCATGCGGTACCTTGTCAAATGCTTTGCTGAAGTCCATGTAGACCACGTCTACTGCACAGCCCTCATCTATCTTCTTGGTTACCCCTTCAAAAAACTCAATCAAATTCGTGAGACATGATTTTCCTCTCACAAAACCATGCTGACTGTTCCTAATTAGTCCCTGCCTCTCCAAATGCCTGTAGATCCTGTCCCTCAGAATACCCTCTAACAACTTACCCACTACAGATGTCAGGCTCACTGGTCTGTAGTTCCCAGGCTTTTCCCTGCCGCCCTTCTTAAACAAAGGCACAACATTTGCTACCCTCCAATCTTCAGGCACCTCACCTGTAGCGGTGGATGATTCAAATATCTCTGCTAGGGGACCCGCAATTTCCTCCCTAACCTCCCATAACGTCCTGGGATACATTTCATCAGGTCCCGGAGATTTATCTACCTTGATGCGCGTTAAGACTTCCAGCACCTCCCTCTCTGTAATATGTACACTCCTCAAGACATCACTATTTATTTCCCCAAGTTCCCTAACATCCATGCCTTTCTCAACCGTAAATACCGATGTGAAATATTCATTCAGGATCTCACCCATCTCTTGTGGTTCCGCACATAGATGACCTTGTTGATCCTTAAGAGGCCCTACTCTCTCCCTAGTTACCCTTTTGCCCTTTATGTATTTGTAGAAGCTCTTTGGATTCACCTTTGCCTGATCTGCCAAAGCAATCTCATATCCCCTTTTTGCCCTCCTGATTTCTCTCTTAACTCTACTCCGGCAATCTCTATACTCTTCAAGGGATCCACTTGATCCCAGCTGCCTATGCATGTCATATGCCTCCTTCTTATTTTTGACTAGTGCCTCAATCTCCCGAGTCATCCAAGGTTCCCTACTTCTACCAGCCTTGCCCTTCACTTTATAAGGAATGTGCTTACACTGAACCCTGGTTAACACACTTTTGAAAGCCTCCCACTTACCAGACGTCCCTTTGCCTGCCAACAGACTCTCCCAATCAACTTCTGAAAGTTCCTGTCTAATACCATCAAAATTGGCCTTTCCCCAATTTAGAATTTTAACTTTTGGGCCAGACCTATCCTTCTCCATAGCTATCTTAAAACTAATGGAATTATGATCACTGGTCCCAAAGTGATCCCTCACTAACACTTCTGTCACCTGCCCTTCCTTATTTCCCAAGAGGAGGTCAAGTTTTGCCCCCTCTCTAGTCGGGCCATCCACATACTGAATGAGAAATTCCTCCTGAATACACTCAACAAATTTCTCTCCATCCAAGCCCCTAATGCTATGGCTGTCCCAGTCAATGTTGGGAAAGTTAAAGTCCCCTACTATTACCACCCTATTTTTCTTGCAGCTGTCTGTAATCTCCTTACATATTTGCTCCTCAATTTCCCGTTGACTATTTGGGGGTCTGTAGTACAATCCTATCAAAGTGATCTCTCCCTTCTTATTTTTCAGTTCTACCCATATGGACTCAGTGGGCGAACCCTCGGATATATCCCCTCTCACTACTGCCGTGATGTTCTCCCTAATCAAGAACGCAACTCCCCCTCCTCTCTTACCTCCTGCTCTATCTTTCCTATAGCATCTGTACCCTGGAACATTGAGCTGCCAGTCCTGCCCCTCCCTTAGCCATGTTTCAGTAATAGCTATAACATCCCAGTCCCATGTACCCATCCATGCCCTGAGTTCATCTGCCTTGCCCATCAGACTTCTTGCATTGAAATAAATGCAGTTTAATCTAGACTTCCCTTGGTCTTTGCCCTGCTTTCTCAGACCATCTGTCCGGTCATGTTCTGTACACTCTCCCTTACTGCCTTTTGTTTCTGTCACCACTTTATTTCCCACTGACTTCCTGCATCGGTTCCCATCCCCCTGCCACATTAGTTTAAACCCTCCCCAACAGCACTGGCAAACACTCCCCCTAGGACATTGGTTCCAGTCCTGCCCAGATGCAGACCGTCCAATTTGTACTGGTCCCACCTCCCCCAGAACCGGTTCCAATGGCCCAGGAATTTGAATCCCTCCAGCTTGCACCATCTCTCAAGCCACGTATTCATCTTAGCTATCCTGTCATTCCTACTCTGACTTGCCCGTGGCACTGGTAGCAATCCTGAGATTACTACCTTTGAGGTCCTACTCTTTAGTTTAACTCCTAACTCCCTAAATTCAGCTTGTAGGACCTCATCCTGTTTTTTACCTATATCGTTGGTGCCTATATGCACCACGACAACTGGCTGTTCACCCTCCCCCTCCAGAATGTCCTGCAGCCGCTCCGAGACATCCTTGACCCTTGCACCAGGGAGGCAACATACCATCCTGGAGTCTCGGTTGCGTCCGCAGAAACGCCTGTCTATTCCCCTTACAATCGAGTCCCCTATCACTATAGCTCTGCCACTCTTTTTCCTGCCCTCCTGTGCAGCAGAGCCAGCCACGGTGCCATGAACCTGGCCACTGCCACCTTCCCCTGGTGAGCCATCTCCGCCAACAGTATCCAAAACGGTATACCTGTTTTGGAGGGAGATGACCGCAGGGGACCCCTGCACTGCCTTCCTACTCTTCCTCTGTCTGTTGGTCACCCATTCACTATCTCCCTCAGTAATTTTTATCTGCGGTGTGACCAACTCACTGAACGTGCTATCCACGACTTTCTCAGCATCGCGGATGCTCCAAAGTGAGTCCATCCGCAGCTCCAGAGCCGTCAAGCGGTCAAACAATAGCTGCAGCTGGACACACTTCCCGCAGGTGAAGGAATCAGGGATACAGGAAGGAGCCCTGAATTCCCACATCCCACAAGAGGAACATGACACGGCGCTGGGATCTCCTGCCATGACTTAACCCTTAAATTAGCTTAAGAACAACTACAATGTCAAGAGAAAAAAAAAGGAAAGAAAAACTACTTACCACTCCCTTTAAGGAGTTTACTCCTTTAAATTGTTCTCAATTTAGAGAATGTTAACTACACTAGGGACCTTG
This sequence comes from Heptranchias perlo, assembly GCF_035084215.1. NCBI lineage: Eukaryota > Metazoa > Chordata > Chondrichthyes > Hexanchiformes > Hexanchidae > Heptranchias > Heptranchias perlo. Next base: position 50,179,005 of record NC_090338.1, read on the forward strand.
ATTCACTAAAAAATAAACGCTACTTCCTATAAGACCTGCAGACCTACCCTTTCCTTTTACTTTAGTTACTGTAGATAAGTAGAAATACTCACCTGAACCTACTCACCAATCAGGTGCCTCCCCTGTGTCGCGTCCCGATCTGATTCCTAACGTCACTTCGAACTCGGTCGCAGCTCCGCTCGGCTCGGCTCCTCTCAGCTGTTCTCAGCGCTCTGAAATCCCGCCTTTTATCGGACGCTCCCTCCGCTCGGCTCCTCTCAGCTGTTCTCAGCGCTCTGAAATCCCGCCTTTTATCGGACGCTCCCTCCGCTCGGCTCCTCTCAGCTGTTCTCAGCGCTCTGAAATCCCGCCTTTTATCGGACGCTCCCTCCGCTCGGCTCGGCTCCTCTCAGCTGTTCTCAGCGCTCTGAAATCCCGCCTTTTATCGGACGCTCCCTCCGCTCCGCTCGGCTCCTCTCAGCTGTTCTCAGCGCTCTGAAATCCCGCCTATTATCGGACGCTCCCTCCGCTCCGCTCGGCTCCTCTCAGCTGTTCTCAGCGCTCTGAAATCCCGTCTTTTATCGGACGCTCCCTCCGCTCGGCTCCTCTCAGCTGTTCTCAGCGCTCTGAAATCCCGCCTTTTATCGGACGCTCCCTCCGCTCCGCTCGGCTCCTCTCAGCTGTTCTCAGCGCTCTGAAATCCCGCCTATTATCGGACGCTCCCTCCGCTCCGCTCGGCTCCTCTCAGCTGTTCTCAGCGCTCTGAAATCCCGCCTTTTATCGGACGCTCCCTCCGCTCGGCTCGGCTCCTCTCAGCTGTTCTCAGCGCTCTGAAATCCCGCCTTTTATCGGACGCTCCCTCCGCTCAGCTCGGCTCCTCTCAGCGCTCTGAAATCCCGCCTTTTATCGGACGCTCCCTCCGCTCGGTTCGGCTCCTCTCAGCTGTTCTCAGCGCTCTGAAATCCCGCCTTTTATCGGACGCTCCCTCCGCTCGGCTCGGCTCCTCTCAGCGCTCTGAAATCCCGCCTTTTATCGGACGCTCCCTCCGCTCGGCTCGGCTCCTCTCAGCTGTTCTCAGCGCTCTGAAATCCCGCCTTTTATCGGACGCTCCCTCCGCTCGGCTCGGCTCCTCTCAGCTGTTCTCAGCGCTCTGAAATCCCGCCTTTTATCGGACGCTCCCTCCGCTCGGCTCCTCTCAGCTTTAGAAGGTAAATACAACAACATTTGTAGAAGTCATGGGGTTAGATGTCATGTGATCAGGTATCACATGGCCAGATGTGCTCAGAATGTCACTTGATCAAACCTCCAGGAATACCTCCAACCAGAGTTAGCAACATTATTGGCTATCCCGTGACTCCTGCTAAAGAGTTCATGTGTGAGCATCAGATGATGATGATGAGACATCAACACAACATGCACTTATATAATGCCTTTAACAGAGTAAAATCACCCTAGGCGCTTGACAGAGCCAAAGAAAGAGAGGGGTTTTAAGGAGGTGGAGAAGCGGTGGGGTTTAAGGAGGGTATTCCAGAGCATGGGGCCCATGCGGCTAAGGGCATGGCTGCCAAAGGAAGGGGGATTCACAAGAAGTCCGAATCAGAGGAGCAGAGAGTTCAGGGGGGGGGCTTACTTCTGGATTTTAAATACAACTATTTAATTAAAAATACAAATTTATTTTTCCATAATCTGTGATAAAATTGACATTCAAAAGATTTTACGCTAACAATGACAAAGAGATAATTTGCGTTTCTGAATTAAAACGATGCTGCTCCTTTAAATGGAAAAAAAAAGCAATGGGTTGACCGAGTCACGTGGCACACGTAGTACACGCAGTATCTCGGATCATTTATCAAGAGATCTTCAAAGTATCCCCTCAATGTGCGAAATTCCTTCGCTTCCAGCCGGGATAGTGAGCAGTGGGAGTGACAACAGTCGCAACATAAAGATACAGCTAATCGAAGCTTTTGTTTTGTTTCCTCTGCTGTTATCGCCTCTCAGCACGGTTCATTTACTTATGTCCATTTATCTATCCAACAATAGGTATTCAGGGATCTTTTTAAAAATCAGTCCCATTTTGATCTTAACTCAAAATCGCCATTAACACACCTTTAAGCTTTCTATTCATTCGCACTTTCATTAACGTCCATTATAATCCATTCCTTTTTTAAAATCTGCCACAAATCACAGCTGACGCTTGTGTGCTGATAAATCAGTCAATTCGGAAATCACAGGTGACAAATTCAAAGAAGTCTGATAAACCTTACTACTCACTGACTATACCACACGGCCGCCTAACGAAAAACAGATTCTCATTGGTAATAATAATGGCTTACTATAGCAGGGTAATGGATCCAAGGAGGTAAATAAATGCAGTTTCCCCCTTTTTTTCTTCAGGGATTCCTTACAGTTAACCCTGTAGTAGCCAGTCCAATGCCTTATGTGTGTACTGTGGAGTCTTGAGGACCTTCACTACCTTTGTGCTGTCAGACTGCTTGTCCTTGGATGAGCCACAATTTCCTCCAGAAATTGCTCCTGAAACAACAGAGGAGCTCAACAGCACTCTCCATTTTTAATGGCAAATCGAAGGAGCAAGTTCTCGCCTTTGCACGTGCGCACTAAAACGCGGAAATCGTGACCTTGCTCCTATTGGTTTGCCGGCGATTTAACACCTTAGAATTAAAGGGCCATCGCACACTGCAATCATTGAAATCACTGAAAAATCAGCAACTTGCTCATCTGCCCAGCTGGAAAATAACTAATTACGCCACCAAACAGGTACGCTTAAAAATAGGTCTAAACTAAGTTTTCAAAGCGCCGTTAATCTTAATGACTGCCAAACAACTAAAAATTAACATTTAAAAATGTGGAGTCTCATATTACTCATTTTAATAGTTTTTGGTCATTAAAAGAAAAATTTTAAATTAATTTTTCAATTTTCCCTTCTGTCTCTTTAATTTAATTCAATTATTTCTTTGGCTCTTTATTTTAAAAAAGTTAACATTTTTATTTACAATGACTTCCAGAATACTAACTTTTAAATGAATGAAGTCTGCTTGCCTGTTTGTGGGCATGACTTCACTTCTTGACCGATTTTGTGGGCGTGTCTTCCATTCTCACAGACTGTTCCATGTGCATCAACTTACTCTGTTCAAATGCTGGGTTGATTGCACACAATTCTTTAAAAGTTCAAAATCAAGCAAGTTGATGCCACAGAGCCTGCAGTAAGTGCATTCGTTAATTTAATTTGCAAGAGCTGTGGCGAGCATTGCCACCCCACTCTTCGCAAGTTCTGGCCCATTGTCCTCGGCCCCTGCCATAAACTCTACCCTCGCCACTGACTCCATCCTCATCCCAGGCCACTCTCTGAGGCTGAACCAAACTGTTTGCAACCTTGGCATCTTACTCAACTCTGAGCTGAGCTTCCAACCCCGTATACTCTCCATCACATAGGTCGCCTACCTCCACCTCCGTAACATTGCTTGCCTCTTCCTCTACCTTCATAGTATCATAGTAGGTATAGGAGGAGGCCATTTGGCCCATCTTGCCCTGTGCCAGCTCTTTGAAAGAGCTATCCAATTAGTTCCATTCCCCTGCTCTTTCCCTATAGCCCTGTAAATTTTTTCCCCTTCAAGTATTTATCTAATTCCCTTTTGAAAGTTACTATTGAATCTACTTCCACCATCATTTCAGGCCGTGCATTCCAGATCATTACAACTCGCTGCGTTTAAAAAATGTTTCCTCATGTCGTCTCTGTCTCTTTTGCCAATCACCTTAAATCTGTGACCTCTGGTTACTGACCCTTCTGCCACTGGAAACAGTTTCTCCTTATTTACTCTATCAAAACCCTTCATGATTTTGAACACCTCTATCAAATCTCCTCTTGCCCTTCTCTGTTCTAAGGAGAACAACCCCAGCTTCTCCAGTCTCTCCACAATAACTGAAGTGCCTCATTCCTTAGCCCATCTACCGCTGAAACCTCCATACATGCCTTTGTCAATGGACTCTACCTCCAATGCTTTCCTGGCTAGCCTCCCATCCTCCACCTACCATAAACTTTAATTCATCCAAAACTCTGTTGGCAACATCTTATCCCACTTACATTGACTCCTAATCCCTTTATGTCTTAAATTTAAAATTCTCATCCTCGTGTTTAAATCCCTCCATGGCCTCATCCCTCCCTATCACAGTAACCTCCTCCCGTGCTACAAGCCCCCTAAACTTTCCATTTCCCTGATTCTGGCTTTCCATTCGTCCCCCTTCTCTGCCCCACGGTTGACGGCTGTACCTTCAGCCAGCTAAGCACCAAGCTCTGAAATTAACCTTTCTAAACCTTCCAAGCTCCCGTTCCTCCTTTTAAAACCCTCCATAAAATCCACCTAATAGATCAAGTTTTGGTCACCCCTCCGAATATCTCCTTCAATGGCTTGGTATCCATTTATTTGATTATGCCTTTGTGAAGTTCTTTGGGACATTTTTCTATGTTAAAGGCACTATATAAATGCAATGAGGATATGAAAGGTGCTATTGAAATGCACATTTTTTTCTTTCTTACCAAGTTACCAAGTGTTTTCATGTAATGCTGATAGATTTTTTTTATTCGTTCATGGAATGTGGGCGTCGCTGGCAAGGCCAGCGTTTATTGCCCATCCCTAATTGCCCTTGAGGTGGTGGTGAGCCGCCTTCTTGAACCGCTGCAGTCCGTGTGGTGAAGGTTCTCCCACAGTGCTGTTAGGAAGGGAGTTCCAGGATTTTGACCCAGCGACGATGAAGGAACCGCGATATATTTCCAAGTCGGGATAGTGTGTGACTTGGAGGGGAACGTGCAGGTGGTGTTGTTCCCATGTGCCTGCTGCCCTTGTCCTTCTAGGTGGTAGAGGTCGCGGGTTTGGGAGGTGCTGTCGAAGAAGCCTTGGTGAGTTGCTGCAGCGCATCCTGTGGATGGTACACACTGCAGCCACAGTGCGCCGGTGGTGAAGGGAGTGAATGTTTAGGATGGTGGATGGGGTGCCAATCAAGCGGGCTGCTTTGTCCTGAATGGTGTCAAGCTTCTTGAGTGTTGTTGGAGCTGCACTCATCCAGGCAAGTGGAGAATATTCCATCACACTCCTGACTTGTGCCTTGTAGATGGTGGAAAGGCTTTCGGGAGTCAGGAGGTGAGTTACTCACCACAGAATACCCAGCCTCTGACCTGCTCTTATAGCCACAGTATTTCTTTGGCTGGTCCAGTTAAGTTTCTGGTCAATGGTGACGCCCAGGATGTTGATGGTGGGGGATTCGGCGATGGTAATGCCGTTGAATGTCAAGGGGAGGTGGTTAGACTCTCTCTTGTTGGAGATGGTCATTGCCTGGCACTTGTCTGGTGCGAATGTTACTTGCCACTTATCAGCCCAAGCCTGGATGTTGTCCAGGTCTTGCTGCATGCGGGCACGGACTGCTTCATTATCTGAGTGGCTGCGAATGGAACTGAACATTGTGCAATCTTCAGCAAACATTCCCATTTCTGACCTTATGATGGAGGGAAGGTCATTGATGAAGCAGCTGAAGATGGTTGGGCGTAGGACACTGCCCTGAGGAACTCCTGCAGCAATGTCCTGGGGCTGAGATGATTGGCCTCCAACAACCACTACCATCTTCCTTTGTTCTCGGTATGACTCCAGCCACTGGAGAGTTTTCTCCCTGATTCCCACTGACTTCAATTTTACTAGGGCTCCTTGGTGCCACACTCGGTCAAATGCTGCCTTGATGTCAAGGGCAGTCATTCTCACCTCACCTCTGGAATTCAGCTCTTTTGTCCATGTTTGGACCAAGGTTGTAATGAGGTCTGGAGCCGAGTGGTCCTGGCGGAACCCAAACTGAGCATCGGTGAGCAGGTGCCGCTTGATAGCACTGACGACGACACCTTCCATCACTTTGCTGATGATTGAGAGTAGACTGATGCGGCGATAATTGGCCGGATTGAATTTGTCCTGCTTTTGTGGACAGGACATACCTGGGCAAATTTCCACATTGTCGGGTAGATGCCAGTGTTGTAGCTGTACTGGAACAGTTTGACTAGAGACGCAGCTAGTTCTGGAGCACAAGTCGGGATGTTGTCGGGGCCCATAGCCTTTGCTGTATCCAATGCATTCAGCTGTATCTTGATATCACATGGAGTGAATTGAATTGGCTGAAGACTGGCTTCTGTGATGGTGGGGTTATCGGGAGGAGGCCGTGATGGATCATCCACTCGGCACTTCTGGCTGAAGATGGTTGCAAATGCTTCAGCCTTGTCTTTTGCACTCATGTGCTGGACTCCGCCATCATTGAGGATGGGGATGTTTACAGAGCCTCCTCCCGTTCGTTGTTTAATTGTCCACCATCATTCACGACTGGATGTGGCAGCACTGCAGAGCTTTGATCTGATTCGTTGGTTGTGGATTTGCTTAGCTCTGTCTGTAGCATGTTGCTTCCACTGTTTAGCATGCATGTAGTCCTGAGTTGTAGCTTCACCAGGTTGGCACCTCATTTTGAGGTACGCCGGTGCTGCTCCTGGTATGCTCTTCATTGAACCAGAGTTGACCCCCTGGCTTGTTGGTAATGGTAGAGTGAGGAATATGCCGGTCCATGAGGTTACAGATTGTGCTGGAATACAATTCTGCTGCTGATGGCCCACAGCACCTCATGGATGCCCAGTTTTGAGCTGCTGGATCTTGTTCTGAATCTATCTCATTTAGCATGGTGATGGTGTCCTCAGTTTAAAGACGGGACTTCATCAACACGAGGACTGTGCGGTGGTCACTCCTACCAATACTGTCATGGACAGATGCATCTGTAACAGGTAGATTGGTGAGGACAAGGTCTGGTAAGTTTTTCCCTCGTGTTGGTTCACTCACCACCAGCCGCAGGCCCAGTCTGGCAGCTATGTCCTTCAGGACTCAGCCAGATCGGTCAGTAGTGGTGCTACCGAGCCACTCTTGATGATGGACATTGAAGTCCCCCACCCAGAGTACATTCTGTGCCCTTGCTACCCTCAGTGCTTCCTCCAAGTGGTGCTCAACATAGGAGGAGGATTGATTCATCAGATGAGGGAGGACAGTCGGTGGTAATCAGCAGGAGGTTTCCTTGCCAATGTTTGAACTGATGCCATGAGATTTCATGGGGTCCAGAGTCAATGTTGAGAACTCCCAGGGCCACTCCCTCCTGACTGTATATCAGTGTCCCGCCACCTCTGTCCTGCCGGTGGGATCGGACATACCCAGGGATGGTGATGGAAGAGTCTGGGACGTTGGCTGAAATGTATGATTCTGTGAGTATGGCTATATTTGGCTGTTGCTTGACTAGTCTGTGGGACAGCTCTCCCAATTTTGGCACAAGTCCCCAGATGTTAGTGAGGAGGACTTTGCAGGGTCGACTGGGCTTGGTTTGCTTTTGTTGTGTCCGGTGCCTAGTGGTCCATCCAGTTTTATTCTTATGAAGATATTTTGTAGCGAGATTTTGCAACTGAGTGGCTTGTTAGGCCATTTCAGAATCAACCACATTGCTGTGGGTCTGGAGTCACATATCGGCCATACTTGGTAAGGATGGCAGGTTTCCTTCCCTAAAGGGCATTAGTGAACCAGATGGGTTTTTACGACAATCCAGTAGTTTCATGGCCACCATTACTGATACTAGTTTTTTTTAATTCCAGATTTTATTTAATTAATTGAATTTAAATTCCCCAGCTGCCATGGCGGGATTTGAACTTACGATTCCGGATTATTAGTCCAGGCCTTTGGATTACTAGTCCAGTAACATAACCACTATGCTATCGTACCCCACAGGTAGATAGTGTGTATATGAATTTTCTAAAAGACTTTGATAAAGTACCACACCAAAGGCTAAGTAAGGTTGTATCATGTGAGATTGGCAGGAAGATCTTAGGTTGGATAGCAAATTGGTTACATTCACAAAGGGTAGTTATTAATTGCAGCAGCTCAGTGTGATTCCAGTTACTAATGCAGTCCCGCAGGGATCCGTGTTACATCTGTTGCTCATCATCATCTTTATTAATGATCTGAATGAAGGCATCAGGAGAACAGTCAATAAGGCTTGCGTGTGGCAGATGTCTTTCAGTGTTGGCAAATGCAGCGTGCCGCATTTTGGCTGAGTAATTCCAGGCATGTATGCAGCATGCAGGGTTGCTGAGTAGGAGAAGGACCTGGGGGTTGTAGTTCACGAAACATTAAAGGTCTATGATCAGTGTCACAGGGCTGTTGTGAGAGCAAATAGGGTGTTTGAATGTATAACCAGGACAATTGAATAAAAAAATAGAAGTATAATTCTTATCTTCTCTAAGGCCACATCTATAATACTGTGGCCAGTTTTGATCCTTCACATGGTGTGGGATAGTAAGGGCCTGGATTAAGTCCAGAGGAGGGCCACTTGCTTAATACTTAATTTAAGGGTCCTTAGTTATCAGGATAGACTTAGGGAAGTGGTGCCTTTTAGTCTGAGATAGACTTCGAGGGGATATGATTTAGGTCTTTAAAATAAAGATGGGATTAGACTCTAGGGGGATTGATTATTTGAGTTAGATAAGCAAGGGAGGACTAGGGGCATCAGTACAAGTTATGAGAGCATAGAATTAGATTAGGTGCCAGGAAATACTTCTTTTTTCAGAGTCATCGGCCACTGGAATAGGCTGCCAGTACATGTGTGGATCCTCTGCAGGCCTTTAAAAGGGAGCTGGATGTGTTCCTGCAAGTGGAAGAAAGCCTGAGTTATAGAAGGTAAGCTTGGTTAACTGGGGCTAGAGATACCAGTCACCATGATCTCCTGGAGTTTGTTTGGTCACCTTAGAGGATTGGAGAGGAATTTCTCAAAGGTTTTTTCTAAATTGGCCTCAGGTTTATTTTCTCTGTGTTTTTGCCTCTCCCAGAAAATGTGACAAAGATAAACAGCTGTCACTGGCACCTCGCGGTCAGAAGCATCCCAGGAAGTCACATTTCAAGCAGGATTTTGGTACCAGGTTATTTATTTTACAGATTTGCTCTGATGGGCTCTTGCTGGGAGGAAAACCTTGTAAAGTAAATGGGGTATAAAACAATGGTGAGTACACAAACTTGTGTATACACAATTGTTTTCAAACTGAACTTTAACTGCTGTAGAAACTGCCTTGTAGAAGACCTCTGGGGCAACTTCTACAGCTTTAGAAATTGTAAGTACTGCAAAACATTTTCAGGAAGCTGATATAAAATGTTCTTTATCTTCTTCCAGTTCTGACGAAAGGTCCTCAACCTGAAACATTAACTGTTTCTTTCGCCACAGATGCTGCCTGACTTGCTGAGCTTCTCCAGCATTTCCTGTTTTTATTTCAGATTTCCAGCATCCGCAGTATTTTGCTTTTGATTATCTGTTCTTTGCCTTCCCATTTTGCTCAGTCAACATTTCTAACATTCTAATGTTATCGGTCTTGGTGGCTTTGTGTTTTTTTTTGTGAGTTCGTTGTCTTCTAATTATCCTGTGTGTGTTTCAAAAGCTCTCCCATGTCTGTCAATCTCTGGTAAACTACTTATTTATATTTTATTAATTGTTTTATCCTCTTGCCAATTTCTCTCCCCTACCCTCCTAGCCGATAGCACGGACTACTAGCCTGATAGTTACCTCTGGATTCCCCCAAGGATCTATCCTTGGCCTCCCTCCCATTTCTCATCTACATGCTGCCCCTCAGCGACATCATCCGAAAACACAATGTCAGGTTCCTCGTGTACGCTGACGACACCCAGTTCTACCTCACCACCACATCTCTCGACCCCTCCACTGTCTCTCATTTGTCACACTGCTCGTCTGACTGGATGAGCAAAAATTTCCTTGAACTAAATATTGGGAAGACCGAAGCCACTGTCTTTGGTCCCCGCCACAAACTCCGTTCCTTAGCTACCGACTCCATCCCTCTCCCTGGTCATTGTCTGAGGCTAAACAAGACCGTTTGTAACCTTAGTGTCTTATTTGACCCTGAGATGAGCTTCTGACCACATATCTGCTCCATCACCAAGACCGCCTACTTCCACCTCCATAACATCGCCCACCTCCGCCCCTGCCTCAGCTCATCTACTGAAACCCTCATCCATGCCTTTTGTTACTTCTAGACTTGACTATTCCAATGCCCTCCCATTTTGCATCCTCCATAAACTTAAGTTCATTGAAATCTTGCTGCCCATATCCTAACTCGCACCAAGTCCCGTTCACCCATCACTCCTGTGCACGCTGACCTATATTGGCTCCTGGTCCGGCAACACCTTGATTTTAAAATTCTCATCCTTGTTTTCAAATCACTCCATGGCCTCGCTCCTTCCTAACTCTGTAATCTCCTCCAGCCCTACAACCCTCTGAGATCTCTGCGCTCCTCCAATTCTTGTCTCTTGCACATCCCCGATTTTAATCGCTCCACCATTGGTGCCATCAGCTGCCCAGGCCCTAAGCTCTGGAATTCCCTCCACTCCACCTCTCTACCCTGCCCTCCTCCTTTACGATGCTCCTTAAAACTTACCTCTTTGACCATGTTTTTGGTCACCTGCCCTAATATCTCCTTATGTGGCTCGGTGTCAAATTTTGTTTGAAAATCACTCCTGTGAAGCACTTTGGGACTTTTACTACATTAAAGGTGCTATATAATTGCAAGATGTTGTTGCTGTTGAATGCAGTACCTCTGGCACAGGCACAATGACCCAAATGGCCTCCTTCTGAGCTGTATTATTCTCTGATTCTGTGATAAGTGCTGAACCAGCAGGGTAAACTCCTCTTTTTTAACTGAACAATCTGGTTAGTCCTCTCTTTACAATATAGGAAATATATATTCTAATTGTTAATTAGCCATATTTTGCATGATAAAATCCACAATGTTAATGATTCTACTCATAAATGCCAACTAAAGCCATATTTCTACTTTAAGTGGGGCACTGTCTTGGCTTGCAAGCCAGAAATTTGTGATGGCAATGGAGTGGGATCAACTCCACGGAAATTCCCGGCTATAAGGTGAAAGGGCAAGACCCACACTGCAGAACACCAGCACGGCTGAAACGAATAGATATTTTAATTCAAGAAGTAGTGGTTAGGTAATGGGTTTTAAAAGAGTGTAGCTAATGGATTCTATCTTCTAATTCAGATGTTTCATTTACCCTCAAGACCATATATTCTTGCCAGCATTTTGTTTGAAAGAGCTGTAGAATCTCCTGCAGGTCTTCTCCTGGTACCAGGATGGATCTTCTTACCCCTTTTGAATTAAACCAACTTTCTTGCTTAAAAAATTGCTCTGGAATGGGGGTTTCTCAAAACCGAATACTTTTCAATTACTCCCTTATTTGAAGAAATTCACCTCTACAGTACATCCAGCCACTCCCTGACATCATTGAATTCACCAGTGATCACTGAGTTATCAAAGACCTGCTTAAAGAAGTACATTGTTACATGCAAGAATCTAATTAAATGTATTGCTTGAGTTTTAATGTTGTTATTATTATTTGACAAAACTTTCAGTTTGTAAATTAGCCACAATTTGAAAAGAGTCATTTATCAATGTCCAAACTGATGTCATACAAGAAATACATTCCTCATCATTATTCACAAGGAGACCAGCATTTCTGAAGGCCTGTCAGTGGCAAGCTTCATAAAGTTTTTAGCCATGGGCAGACACATGGAATTCCACTAATACCAGTGGGTCTTAAGTTGGTTCTTCAGGTGATCACGGCACACATATCGGATGCCTTGGAGGCCTACAGGAGCCAACAGAAAGGAACAGGCTGCATTTGCTCTCATGACAAACATGTAGGGTGGATTGTGGCTTTATATGGGCCAACTCTCCCAACGAGAGACTCATAAACTGCTTTTATATTGGATTAAGTGCTGCCAACTCCTGATGAATGGGTCTCACAAAGCTAGCTGTAACCAAAAGTAAACTTGTTGTATTCACTAAGGCCATTTTTTTCTAGTTCTTCCCTGCCACTGGCCTTAGGCAATCTGGAAAATTTACTTTGAGTTTGCCTCTGGCCGCATGTCAAGAGCCAGCAGCACTAGCACAAGTCTTATGCAATATAAAAGCAACTAATGATTGCAAACAAAGTTGGTCTACAAGTCTACTGCCAGAATAAGGGAGCCAGATTTAGCAGCGTAAATGCTGAGATGCTGGTCTTTGAGAATTCAAACTAAAACTGTGCGATTTTCTGCCATTTCTCTGGAGTTTCTATCAATGTTCCGCTGAAATTACAGCTGGAGATCAAGAGAATTCCCATGGAAATTCTACCTCCTAGTGCAAGGGTAGGAAGGTTTGTAATCCAAATGTTATTTGCAAGGTCCATGAGAAGTTGTATCTGCAATTCCATTGGGTTTCAGGATCTATATTTGTGAGCCCCACTTGGGAGAGCCATCTGCCATTGATGGCACTCTCTCCACAAAAGTCATTTTAGTGTAGTAACACTCAGTGTGATAGTAGTGGAAGGGAATTAAAATTCCATCTTCATAAGCAGAGGTAAAAACTTTTATTTAGGTGAGGTAGTAGATGTAAAATTTACAACTGGACTCACTATTGAGTAGAAAACCTCCTTTTGTCTTAATATGTAGCATCTATGCTATGCTTCAATGGTAAAATTGGGTCCATTAATCAATTCACAACTGCCACCTAGCCATGCTTTATCTCCCTATATACTTTGGCAACACATCAAGGTTCATGACAGAGACTTCAGTGCAACAAAATTAACTAATTCCAACTTTGTAGCATTCTACTGCAGCATTATGTATCTGGCCAACCTGTTATAAACAATACTACATTATGTTAGCCCTGGGAATATCAGTGCTGTGCATATAGAGATAGCAGGTTCTGCATCCAAACTATTCACTAGTACAGTAAGTAATTTCAGGGCTCTTTGTTATCACTCTGGGGATCATGGGGCCATCTTTCTGGCTGGCAGTGGTAGTTTTTCTTCCTATTAGTGCAATTTAGGCATGTGGGGACCACAAAATATATCCCACAATCTCCCCTGCTTTCCCCACATGATTTTATGATCGGGCTTACCAGCCAGTCACTCTTGCACATTCTGTGTGAGAGTTTTCTTAAGCGTACCTCCAGCAAGCAAATTAATGACCGGAACAGATTCAAAAGAGTTCCCATTCTTCACGTGGATGTTCTGACCAGCAGTAGTTCTACCCAGTTATTATGGACTTAAAAGGTGATCTGTATGTGGAAGGAAGTTCTTAAGAGAACACAAGCTTTTTGTTGGTTTTATTGTTGTTTGTTTTTCTATTTTTTTTTACTTTTGGGGGAGGTTTCCTGCTTTTTTTTAAAGCCAGAACAGTTGGACTTTTCCTATCCTTTTTCATGTGTTTCTGGTTAAGATCTGGTCTAGGTCCAAAGGTGAAGAATGACCACTTGGATGAGGTACCAGAAGACTACCAGGCCCTGTATGACCACACACCAACATAATCTCAGTATCTTCAGGATGGGGGAGGGGGGGTGGAATTGGAAAATAAAGCAACTTTGTTAATATATTCTGTGTTTTTTGCTGCTGGGTTATTGATGCTGTGAATTTTGCTTTTGGTCTGATAAAATTGAATCGGGCAAGTCTCCAATCACCATTTTGGCCTTTAAAACAGCTGCTTAATATGCTGTTAGGGTTTACTTTAGTCTTAGTAGCAGAAGAAATGAAAGCTGATTTATAAGTTACTGCCATTAATTTCCACCGGGGTTTTCCCAATCATCTCCTATAACTTCAGTGGAAGATCAACGGAAACCCTGGAAAAATGATGTAAATAACGTTTATGCTCTTTCTCTGGATTTTCCTCAGATCTTCTTCCAAAATTACAGCAAGCAATTGGGTGAACCCCTGCTGAAATTCAACCCTATTTCTGTTGGCAGAAAAAAAATTCAGTACAATCCTACAAATGAAAGGAATGGAAAAGTACAGCACTGAATTCAACTAAATTGACTTCTTTCAGGGATCATGTACAGTACAAGTCGATCATGGTGCTGGTGGGTTTGTGATGACAGTGATGCACCTTTTACAAAATGATTCTATCCAAATGAAAAGAAAAACTGTAAATGTTGAAAATGTGAAATAAAAACAGGAAGTGCTGCAATTACACAGCATCTGAAAAGAGAAAAGACAGGTTGGTGTTTTTGAGTGTAGGCCTGAATTTCTTGTTCTTATTTATACCATCCTGTTGTTCTGGTCCCAAACTCCATTCATTTGCTTGAATGTTGTGCAGTGGTAACATGCAACTTTTAAAAGCATGTCAATTTTCAACACTTAAAACTTTCTCACACACAATGCTGACTCCAAATCATCCAAGTTCTAATTTTATGGCAGGCCTGTGTCCTTCGAATATTTTCAGAACAGAAAGCTTGTGTGTGTACTTTGGAACAGTCCATTATTGTTCTCTGGCAGTGAAATTGGAAAAAAGATACAATAGTGAAGGCCAGATTTAGTTTTAAAAAGTTACAAAATTTAGAACTTTAAACTGCACTTAGTAACACCACTAACAAAGAGAAAAACATCTTGCACTTGCATTGCGCCTTCTCACTTCTCTCAGAAATATGCATAGCATTTCATATACCATGAATTGCTATTAAAAACGCAGCCACTGTTAGGTCAGTGTACTTGTACATGTGGATATATTCTAAATGTTAGTTAACTAATGCAAAATTAAGTCAACTCTCACAAGCCCTAACTTTCTCACCTTTTCAGCTCTCCTTTCATAAACACAGTGATTCATGCTGGGGTACAGTTCCAGGG